>NC_064859.1:68063473-68408473 GCF_024139225.1 Suncus etruscus
TGAAAAATTTTAATTTATTAAATCACCATGAGATAAAAAAAAAAGTTACAAATTTTGGGTTTCAGTCATCCAGTGCCTGAGAACCCATCCCTTCCTCAGTGTCCCTATACCTCCACCCATGTCTCCAGTTTCTCTTCCAACCTCCACTCTGCCTATATAACAGATACTTTTCTTTTTTATTTTTAGTCATTGTGGTTTGCAATACTATTACTGAAAGGGCATACTACATATCATTTCACCTCCTATCAGCACCCAATTTTTGTCCACAGTGATTGCTTCCACTATTATTGCCACCGTGGTTCCTTCTCTGATATAACTCCACTCTCCCCACTATGACAAGCTTTCTACTAAAGACAAATCCTCCAGGTCCTTTTTTATACTATCTTTGGATATTAGTCTCCTGGTATTTTTCCTTTTATCTCCAAAATTTGTTCAACCATTCTGTCTGTCCCCCCTGCTCAGCACAATACTCTCCATGTCATCTATGTAACAGCAAATTTCTTTCTTTATTCTTTTCTTTTTTTTCTTTTTGGTTTTTTTGAGGGGCCACACCCAGTGACTCTCAAGGGTTACTTCTGGCTATGCGCTCAGAAATTGCACCTAGGTTGGGGACCATATGGGACTCCGGGAATCAAACCACTGTCTGCCCTAGGCTAGCACATGCAAGGCAAGACACCTTACCGCTTGTGTCATCGCTCCAGCCCCACCTTCATTATTCATAGTGTTTCACTGTGTAGATGTGCCATAGTTTCTTTATTTATCTGTTCTTGGGCACTTAGGTTGTTTCCAGATTTGGGCAATTATTAGTAGTGCTACAATAAACATAGAAATAAAGATGCATTTTTGTACTGTGTTTTGGAGCCTTTAGAATATATTTCCAGGTGCACCTATATATTATTAATCAACAGAGAAATGCAAATAAAAACAATAATGAGAAAGTACCTCACACCAAAAACACTGGCACTAATCATAAAGAACAAAGCAACCAGCTTTGGCATAAATGGAAGGTGATGAGGGATGAGGGAAGGAACATTCATTTACTGCTTATGGGAATGTTGACTGGTCCAGCCTTTTTGGAAAACAATATGGACATTTCTCAAGCTCATCATAGATGAACATTTAAAAGCTCCAGAACACTATTAAAGATAGAATACAGCTCCATAAATAAATCCTACATCAGTCTGAGTCATACCTTGTCATCAAAAGGACCCCAAACAGCTATGCCTCAATATTTAGCTCTCTATTGTTAGCATACAATATCAAAAACAAAATTACTAAATGCGCTTATAATATATAATATGTACATGCTATGGAAATTATTACTACACCCTTTTTCAGACTTAGAAATTTGGGGGTGGAAACATATGCAACTTCCCAATTCCATAAAATTTAAAAGAAGTGATTCACTCCATAGATTCACTCTTCTCAAATGAGATGTAAACCAATCTATGTAAAATCACAGGTATACCAGCCATGAAGCAGAAAGCTGGCAATCTTGAGAGGAGAGGGCAGACCAATCTCCTACTCTACCAAAGCCATGCCGTTGTACCCATCACCCAGAATCATTGTTTTGCTGATGGCCTCACCTCACCAATCCTCTAGGATTCTCTTTCAGGACACCAATATGACCAAATTTCAGGTACACCAGCATTGGGACTAATATCTCCAGAGCTTTTCAGAGAAAGTACAGGCACCCTCCCTCCCATTCTTCTTTTGCCATTGAGAACATGCCCCATAAAAACCACAGTATCAGTAATAGTGCTTTGAATTTTTGGGCAACTACATTTGTTTGATGCTCTCATCCCTATAAGAACACAGCAGTTTAACAAAATGAACAGTTAACAATCAGAGCTTACTAAATCTTCTGCTATTGTATTACTGACTTCAGTGGAGATACAATAATTTTTACATATGTGCTTGCTACTGCACCTTTGCTTCTTTCTTTCTTCTTTGTAAACTTTCTTATGTATCATGCTTTTTATATTTTCTTTCTATTCTTTTTTAAAATAACTTTTCTTTACTTATCTGGAAACAAGTGTATTAAAGTCAACTATGTTGGCTATGTGATGCATTTTCTTTAAATAAAGTAAAAAATTAATGTAGTTATATTCATTGATAATCTTATGATTAGTATTGTTACTTCTTTAATAAATCTACTCTGTGTGTATGTGTGTGTATGAGAGAGAGAGAAAGAAGTAAAATGGCTGTCGTAGAGGCAGGTGGAGAGGTTTGGTGGTAGAAAACCTGGGGAGATTGGTGGTGGAAATGTATATTGTACAGCAAACCAAAGTGGCTAAAAGGAAAAAGGAAGGAAAAGAGAGAAATGGAAAACAAAAGAGAAAGACAGGAAGAAAAAAATGTATGTCCTAGAGACAGGAAGAGGAGATGACGTCAGGGAGATGTAAAAGGGAAAAGGGGACTTTGGTAGTGGGAAATGTGCACTGGTGAATGTTTCTGTATAATGTTTGACTATAAATAATGCACAAAAATTTTTAAAGAAGTTAGACCAAAATTAATATTCAAATTTTGATTCCTAAGCACTTTGAGATCCACAAGTATTTATTTATTTATTTAACCAAGAGTATTGAAACACTTTCTGTCTGGCTTCTTGTGTTGGCAATGCACATAAAACTAAGAATGAGAAAAAAACTAAAATGAGACATTATCTCCTTCACCAAGTTATCCAAGTGAAACACTGATTTTCATAGTAGATGTAAGTATGCAAATTAAGGTCAACATTTGCATGTCACAAATCAATAAGTTTATTACTATCTGGTTTACTGCAATGTTCTATAGCACATTTGAATTAAGTTAAGTGTCTAGGAAGTTTACAAATGAATTGGCAGATTCTCACACAGGAATGGAGAGAAAGAGCTGGAAAGATAGTACAAAAAGTAGGGCACTTGCCTTTCATGCAACCAACCTAGATTTAATCATCTGCATCCCATATGGTCACCTGAGCATGCTAGGAGTAATCCATGAGTTCAGAGCTAGAAATAAGCCTAAGTACTACATGGTATGGTAAAATAAAAGGGGGGAATGAAAGGGGGAAATGGAAAATGAAAAAAGAAATGGAAACGAAAAAAAAGGGGAGGGAGAAACATCAGAGATTGGGGGTCAGCTTGGGCAAAAAGGCATATGTCCATGAAGAGATGATGCTCTTGCTGACAGCCAGCACTTTTCTAGCCTGGAAGTAAAAGACGATCTTCTCCCAGAAAGCTCCTTTGCAATACGTTTCCTACCTTGGCCCAGAGAGCTATCAAGCAGCACACTGATTTCTCTACTCAGCCATGACCCAGGCTTATAATCCACCTATTTTCCCTGTTTACATCAAAGTTTGTCAATCATTTCTCTAAAATAGCATAGCAAGTAGTAAAATGCCACACTCATGCAGGAACCCACTCTGTTATCAATATAATTCCTTCCCTTTTTATCAGCAGATTTTGCTTTCATTGTTGACACCATTGTGGAGGTAACCTGCCTCGCCAGCGCTGTGTGCTGACTGTTAGGAGCCTGCTGGCACTGCAGCTAATCAGGATGCCAGGTAAAAGTGTGCCAAGGAGACCAAGGTGCCAGGTCTGGGATGCAGGAGCTCAGGGTTCCTCCCTCCTCACCAGGTCTACCAGTTGCCATTGGAATCAGACAGGCATGGTAATATTCTATTTCAAGTTATGTTTCATTTCTATAAAGAGAGAGAACAATGAAATGCTTTTATATAACAGCTAGGACTCCAAATCTATCTTCTTGCTTTAATCTAATCCCAAATAAAAGAAGATGAAGGAGAAGAGACATTTGAGAGGCTAGTGATTGTATGTAGAGTGCAGACAGTATGGAGGGAAGCTAAGTGCTGCACTGAGGGTACCGTCCCATGCTGTCCTCCCAGGAAAATGGAGCTGTTTGCCTGAATGTATCAGCAATAACAACTAATAACTCCCATCCATTACAAAGGCATTAAGTGTGTTAGAATTTGTCCTTACAATGTGACATATTTTAAATAGTCTCCAACTCTACTGTTAAAATTTCTTCAAAGCATCAGTATTTCTGATGAGTATAGAAGCACAGGAGAAAGAATATCTTGCATAGGTAAGTGGTTTTCTATTTTCTCCTTCAAACTAGAGGGGAAAGTCAATAGTGCTCTCTCTCTCGCTCTCTCTCTCTCTCTCTATATATATATATATATATGAATGTATATATTTCTCTGGAAAACAAAAAGTCCTTGAATTCTAGCATAGCAGTAATCTAAACACTGCCCTTAAGAAAAGAGAGATTTATTAGACCCTCTTACGTGCTCAGCCCTGCAGAACTTTCCCCAGTGGCAGATCCTCAGGTCTGCATAGAGCCTGAAATCATTATCCTTGCTAACGAATGATCAGAGTTGGTGTTAAAAACAGTTCTCAGAATCTAAATGGGGCTGGAAACAACATTTCATGGGAAAAGCAACCATGTGGAGGAGAAGTATAAGGGCTACTGGGTTTCCTGGCACTGTGTTAGACATAGGTGTATAGAATCTCTGCTGTGTCTAGGACCCTGAGAGGCACATGCAGTTTTCAACAGCATCTCTCTCCTCAGTGTTGCTTAGGGAAGTAGAAACCTGGACAACATGTGGACCCATCAGAACCAGAGAGCATCCTTTCAGGATAAGAGAGTGATTTGGTTCATGCAGGCAAAAAGTGATGATATCTGTTCACTGTTCTTGACTATTTTCTCTTTCCAAACACCATTCATGTTCCTGACTGTAGGTTCAAAACTAGGTTGACCATTGATGGCAGCAAATGCCAAAATTATTCCACTTACCCACAGCTAAACATCTATCATCTCTCCTCTCTCACTAATAGAAACCAAGAAGTTGTTGTTTCCAGCAAGGAGCATAGTGCACTCAGAAGCTATACACAGGCTATACACAGAACCTCTTAGCCCTTCTGTTTCTTTGTCTTCAGATTTTTCCTGGATATTCTCAGAGCATTCACTTCCCAAAGCATATCAATGAGTCAGGCTTAGTCCACTAAAGAAAGAAGCCTAAGCCTTAGTAAATTTCCCAAACTCACATATTGTCATGGCTAAGAAAGCAGAGAAGGAAATTTCAGGACTAGATTGTAGATTAAAAATAAAAATATAAATTCCAGGGCCGGAGCTGTGACTCAAGCAGTAGGGCATCTGCCTTGCACACACTAACCTAGAATGGTCCGCAGTTCAATCCCTCAGCGTCCCATATGGTCTCCCAAGCCAGGAGCTATTTCTGAGTGCAGAGCTAGGAGTAATACCCAGGTGTGGCCCCAAAATACCAAACCAAAACAAAACAAAAATATAAATTCTATGAGTTGTGTGAGTTTGTCCCAGGCACCATGTTTCTTACCCCTCAGGTTGACAGGTCTGATGAAGCAGGGTAGTGGTGGAGAAATAATACACCAAGCAGTCAGAAAAGAAATTCATTGGAGTCAGCTTGCTTTATTCCTCATGGCCTTCCTCTGCAGTGAGTCTCTGTCACCTGCTTTCTTTGCCAAATTCTCCCTGACCTGTGCTCCTAAGCCATGTCTTTTACCCTGTTCTGCCTGTGCTATGTGTCTTCTTTCTCTCCCCCAAAGCCAACACTTTTTCTTTATTATCCAGAACCCCACCCATTAGGGTAGGGGAAAGTCTTGTAATCCAGGTATGGTTTTACATACCAAAAGAAGAAAATTGGGGAAAAGGCCTTTGTTAGGCTTTACCTTGGTTCTCTTTACTCTAGGTGAGCACAGGATATGGCTGCAGAAGAAGGCAACTGAATCAAAGACAAGGATGCTAAAATCACAACACTGAGAGCTTCTGACACCAATAAGGTATGCGGGAATGAATACAGGGGTTTTCTGGAATCTCCTCAAGCTCTCACTTTCTCCTCTGTGAATAGGGAATTATGGGCCTGGAAAATAAGTTGCTAAAATCTTCCCAGGGACTTTGGGGAGTACAAGTGAACATACTTAAAGGGTTTATTGATAGTAAGTCTTAATAGATTAAGGTGAAGACATACTTATACAACTAATTATGAAAGTTCAGAAAATCTTGTCCTTATTACTGGCAGTTTGATTTCCATTGCAGGATAACAAATAGCATGTGCCCAGCATATTAGAGCTCTCTCACTTCCACTGTTCAATGGATCCCTACTTGAACTAAAATCAAGGGATTTACTAATACTATGCCCTATCAGAAGTTTCAACTTGAAAAATTTCACTTCTGAACTCTGGATGTTTAAAAAAAGGCTCAGAGCTTACTGCTGGTTCTGCACTTAGAAATCATTCCTGGCAGTTTCAGGAGGCCATAAGGAATACCAGGATTGGACCTAATTTGGCTGTATGCAAGGCAAATGACCTATCCACTGTGCCCCAGAAAAAGTATTTTCTTGTGGTACTTCATGAGCTCCTCGTGCCTTGACTATTGAAGAGGAGCTGCTTTCAGCATCCTGAAGTCACCTGAGGTCGTGACTCCAGGTTTCTCATAATCAATTTTACTCATGGAATTTATCAGAGCTATGAAGAGAGCCTGAGCTAGTGTAAGGCTACCTACCACAGATGGGACTAACTAATGTGGGGTGAGTGACTTCAGGGCTATCGAAGCCTCTACCATTTATGCAACAGGAGCACAGTAGTTATGGACACCTAGGGGAGACATCTTGGGAGTCCTAATAGATGTCATCCACAAGAAAGCTAATCATATTGGCTTCAAAAACACCTTCCAAGTAGTTAAATTTGTAGCTTAATTTCCCAGATGGAGACATTTCTCACCTATAAAAAAGGAAAAAAAACGTGCTTGTTTACTTCTCTTAACTTGTGGTTTGGAAGATCAAGCTTTTAAATTCATATCCAGTGCCTCTACAAGTTGATATTCATAGAAGCATGTTTTATTTTTTCAAATAGAAATTTGATATCATTGTATTGAGTCTTTTCTTTCAAAAGAATGTAGGGTTCTTGGCTAACACAGTCTAATTTGGGAGATTCAAGTCATGAAAGGCATTTGTTGTTTTAAAGAGAATATTAGAAATATTTGCAAAGTCTGTGACTTTTAGTCAAATAGGCTTTTTGTTGCTGTTGATCTTCTTTGGGAGATTGAGGAGCCATGCCTGGTGATACTCAGGGATTATTCATAGTTTTCCATTTAAGAATCATTCCCGGTGGCACGCAGGGAACAATATGGGATAACAACAATCCATACTAGGCAAGCTTCCTGCCCACTGTACTTGCCCAACTACTGATCTTTTTAAACTGACTTTTTTCTATTCTTCCTACTTCCTTTCCCTTTTGTTGTTGCAATGTATGAGTTATACTCATGGTTGCATATTGAGTCATGCTGTGGCTTGGTGAGGATCATACTCTTAGTTGGGAATCACACAGTTAGCTGGGAGACTCATACATTGGTTGTAGTGCTCACTAAGGATTAATCACTTAGTTGTGGAATGAAATCACATTTGTTTTATGGGCTAATCGGAGCAGTAATATTTATAATCCCCTTCAATGATGTGAGGTAGGACTGGGTAAGGAACTCCAGGCCTCATATATGCAAGTCAGGTGATCTATACTGAATCACATACCTGGGCTCAGATTTTTCAGACTACTACTAATAATGAATATATTGAGCTGAGAACATAGAAGAGTAAAATACTTACCTCTCACATATGAGGCCCCTATCTTTATCCTGGCTCAAAAAAATAATAAAAAATAAACCCATAAAATAAGGAGTAGCCAAAGAGACTGTAACCTTGCTCGCCTGCTGATGTATGTTTTTAAATTGCCTTTGGCATTTTTTCCTCTACAGAGCTCAGAGAATAAAGATTTTGGAAGAGGAAAGAATATCATAAAAAACTTCTTTTTTAAAATAGCAAATTATATTGGGAAAAATCTTAGAAAACGTTCACTGACATTTGGCTGAGGGGTGAGTAGTCAAACATTTTTCTTACATCAGGTTTTTCTATATACAAGCAACTCTTCCCACTGTTTCAGGCAGGAAAGAAAGTGTTTCCTCTCCCACCTGAAGAGAAAAGCTGCCTTCCTTCCCACAGAAGTAAGATGGAAGTTCCTTGCTGCCTTCACACTATTCTCCCTGCCAGTAGGTGATGAAGTTTTCTCTCAAACCGTGAATACAGTAGACCCTGCCTCCCGGCTCAAAGATGCTGGCTTTGCTCCCTATTCCTTATATTTTTGCATCAAATTAAATTAACCAGTTGGATACTGACAGGCCACAAATCAATAGTAGACCAAAATCCTTAAAATATTCATGTGTGGATTCTCTCTCGGGACTGGCATTCACAAGGATAGATTAGACTGCCTGCCAGGATGTTTGAATATCAGTTTGCTTTTGAATCTGGGTATTTCCTCTCCAAGCTTCAGGATTTCTTCACCCCAGCTCTGCTCATTCATTAGTCCTCCAAAGACAATGTAGCAGAAATTTGGAAGCTGGCAAATCTTTCCTCACTTGAGTTACAAATAGATTTAATGATTAGGAGTCAATCCTGAGCTTGACTCTGATCAAGCATTCAAATTCAAATAGATAAGCTGGGGGCAATGATTGCATCAATGTATGTTCTCACCTGATGCATTAATAGATCTCTCCTAGGTGCCACAGCAAAAATTATATTATATTCTTCCTTCTTGCCTTCCTTCTCTTTCTTTTTCTACCATTCTCTCTTCTCTCTTCTCTCTTCTCTCTTCTCTCTTCTCTCTCTCTCTCTCTCTCTCTCATGTTCTCTCTCTCTTTTTTTTCTTGGTTTAAGCCCTGATCACCTCCCAAATCAGAGGTGCTCAGAACTTACTTGACTCTATACTCACCTCTGGACATTGTTTGGTAACTATATGCTATGCCAGGGACTGACCTTGTGCAAAAAGTCCTAGAACTTTACACTTCCCAACAAAATTGTGGGGTTTTTTTTTGCTTTATTATCTAAGTTTTGATTAAGTTATTATCAGAAAAGGTAGTCTATATTATAACAGAACTTTGAAGTTATTGATACCTTTTTCCTGACTTGATTTATAAATCATCATTAATAAATAATATAAATGCAGTAATATTATTTAGACAATAATATAAATAAAATGTAACAATTATAAATAAGCTGTACATTGTGCTTCTCTTTATTAATGAACATGTAGATTGCATATATGTGCAATGAACTGTTGCCTGCATACATACAATCAAGATTAATTACTTTATTTAATAATCTATAAATACTTTTAGTAAGCTTCATCTATCAGTTTCATGGAGACACTTGATAATAACTCCCAGTAAGATTATGGATTTTTCTATTTGTCATTCTCTGGGTTTATCATATATTTTATTATAACTTACAATCACAAGTTTGTAATTGTAGTAAGCTGCTAATAAAGTATTTCACTTATGATCCATTTTAGATACAATATTTCTAAAACAGTTTATCCCATAAAATGGCTACATAATTTTTTGAATTAATATTTTCCTTATAAACATTTTCCCATTATTTCCCATTATTTTATCTTCATTATGTTAATAATCATGCTTTATGAATGCCCCATAAGTTGCCTATGAAAGATTTTTTTCCAATATCAAGTGTATTTTACACAAAATCTAAGTAAAGTTTTACATTATTGTGGTCACTGACATGATTTTGCCACCTACGTATTTTCCATTTAAATATATATGTTTTAAATATGTATATGTTTTAATATATATTACATATGATATATTTATTTATATCTCTACTCTATTAGATGAATCATCTCAATCTGTTTTGAAGTCATATTTTAAAGTCATATTTCATCTTATTATTTTTGTGATTAGCTTTACATTTTCTAAGGTTCATACCTTTTTTCTTTTCTAGCAAAATATAGTCAATCAATCTTCATGCACTCAGACCCAATAATGAAAAGCCATATTAACTCATTATTTTCCTATAAACTCCCTCTCCCAAATTCCATATTATCGTGATCCAGTACTTCAATCTATCATACTTTACAATTCTGAAAAATCTCTATTACATTTTCATATCACCATGACTTACTTCTTTTAACATTATTATTTCTTTCTGCCAAATTTCACCAGCAGGGTTTTGTTTCTTCTTTATGAAGTACTTCTTCTCCTAATTCTTAAAGCAAGGACCTTTTGTGCATCTAGAAATGACTCCATGTTGCCCTTACTTTGAAAGCTAGTCAGCATTTGCAGCATTATAAGGAAACTACTACTATTCTCAACCCATTGAAGACATGATCGCATTGCAGTTAACCATCTGCTGCTGCTAATGACACAATGGTTTTAAGTTTTATTGTTATTCCTTTGTAGGCTCTCTCACACCACCTTTTCTCTTCTCTCTATCCTTCCTTCTATATATATTCTCCTTCTACTATTCTCCTTCCTCTTTTCTCAGATTTTAAGATTCTCTCTGTTCTTAATATTATTATAATGTTCCACGGTGTGTGTTTTTTCATCCTATTTAGGCCTCAGAATGTGTGACGACATATGAAATGTAGCCACGATTGCCCCCATCATTTATCTGTGGTCTCTTAGCATTCACCTTAGTTTATTGAACCAAACACCCTATTGTCCCCAACAATTAGCTTTTCTCCAAATAGATAATTTTAAATATTACATTTTATTTCTTGTAGTTTAGGTAGTATGGTTAATATTAGTGTCAACATTTGTGAGATTGATGTACAAAGTTACAGCACCATACCACCACCAAAGTATTCAAGGCCCTCCACCAATAAAGAAAGAAAACTTTAATATTTGGGGGATTAGTTCAGACGTTTTCAAGATTACCCATGACTCTGTGCTCAGGGATCACTCTTACTGAAGTTCATAGAACTATATGGGGTGCCAAGGATCAAATTCAGATTGGCCAAATGCAAGGCAATATCTTGTTTATTCCAGGCTACAAACCCTGTACAGTCCAACTATTTTGAAGTCATGTTTTTTCCTTGTACTGCTCTTAACTGGGAGTAGGGGATAGATTCTGTGTAGTTTGAGAGTATTTGATAGTGTCTGAGGCCAGAAAAACAATACAGTGAAAAAGCACTTGCCTTCCATGTGGCTGGCCCAGCTTTGATTCCTAACACAATATAAAGTCCCTTGACCTTTAAAAGTTAACTATGAGCACTGAACCAGAGTAAGCCCTGAGTAATGCTAGCTGTGGCCTCAAAAACAAACCAAAAAATAATAGAGTGACAAGATTCTAATTTAACAAAAAAATTTCTATTTATTTTCCATCTGTTCTAGGAAGATCCTCATGGTGGGGAGATGTCTAAGCCTCCTATCTTTGACTCTTTCGCTGCCAACCTCATCACTGTGCCTTAAATAGGTCAGACATGTGGAAAATGCTATTACCCAACTGGAAACCTGTCTAGCTCTCAGAGTATTTAGCTTTCAACATTGGTCAGCAACTGAAGAAACAGAAGACAAAAACAAGCCCAGAAGCTACATTGTAAAGTGATTTAATTGTCCGGACAGAATACTAAACTCTCTTGCACTCCTTCCATGCGGAGTCTGTCTGTGAGTATCTGAAGTGATCCATCAGTTCTTGCTTATATGAAGCCCTTCCCTTCAGACTGTGAAATGAAGTCAGCCTGATTTATGCCACTTCATTTCTAATCCTTCAGTGACTTCTGGTGCCTCATCAGGGTGTGCTGATGGAACAGGTGAAAGCATAACTGCCCCCCACAGTGTCAGGGGAACCTGTCAGGGGGATGACAGCTATGCTCAGAAATAGAAGACAAATCCCTCAGAAACCAAGACTAGAATGATGAGACAATTAAAGGTTTATCATCGTTTCATTTGTAAATGAAGGTAAGGTACAAACACATAGGTGCCTGCATGTGCACAGAGGTGTATGCATACATATTTTTTCACATGAACATATGCAAACACAACCTTTACAGTTGATAGGAAGCTTGATTATCATTAGACTGCGTGATTTGGAAAGTAACATTTTATTGTTAGGTTTCGCTGAAGTGTAGACACTATACTTCAGGAAATGTCCCCTGGTGCTCAGTCTTCTCTACATGCTAAGTGCAAAAGGGTTTCCTAATCAATGTCTCTCCTAGTTATTTGCTCAAACTGAAGGACACTGCAGAGATACAGCATTATAGCTCATCAACATAATCCATTATATTAGACCACAAGTAAATTTATCTTTAGCTTAGACAGCTTCGATGGGAAATGTGCTTGTTCAGGAGCCAGGAGGTCTGAGTTCTTCACCCTCATACTGTGCTATAGTCTCCTAATCGGAAAATGGGGTCTTTGGCTGAGAGAGTTCTCTAATTCCCTTCAAGAAGATATTCCAGGGGCTGGCTTGCTCTGTGAACAGCAGAAAATCATTCGATTCTAATTCTTTTAGCCAAAGTGCTGAGATAGAAGACTCCCTTTGCTTAACCATAAATATAAATAAGAATCGCAATTACACTGTCTTATGGATATTGGCACTGATATTGCATTCTGCCCCATGAGAGCACATGGTAGCACATACATATCCTAGTTATGGTCAAAGTCCCTTCATTCACTTCTTCAACAAATATATTTATAGCAAACCTATAGTTCTCCATAAACTAAGCAGTGTTGCTAAAACTGTGGAATGAACACAAAGCACTTGTTCATGTCTTTCTCCTTAATGGGGCATCCCATGTCTTGGTTGAATCCAAAAAAATCCAAGTACTGTAAAGAAATTATAAGCAGTATTCTTGTTCTCTGCCTCCCCTAAAGTATCTTAACTTAGATGATCATTTAGATTTTTACACAACCTAGAATAGAGGGCAAAGGGATCCAGGATGAGATTCTAACACATGTCTGAAACCGAAAAGTTTTTGTGAGAAGGGGCACATGCCAAGAACTCTGGGAAACCAATTTTTGGAGCTAAAGCATCTCCAGCAGAAAGAATATCATCGGAAGAGGCAGGGTTGAATGAATGGAAGAGGGTACATGAAGCTTTCTCAGCAGTAATGATCAGATGTTCTCACATAAGCATCCCACAATACATAGCAATACATAGCAAGGGAGGTTAAAATTGTTCTCCATTCATAGACAGCATCAAGATCAGATCCTCCACTAACTAGTAATGATACTGGGTCTCTCAATGAGCCCCTGAATGTGCCTCCTTTTCCAAGCAAATGGAAACAGCAGGGTTGCTTGCTGTCCAGGGGTTTGTTAGAGGAAACAAAGAAAACAACTTAAAGGAAATGACTCAGCTGTGACTTCAGAGATGTGGGAGGATATGGGAGAAGGGGCTATTCAATCTTTAAGGCAGGTGGATAAGAAGACCTGAAAGTGATTCTGCCTTAAAGGTGAACTGAACTCAATTTACCTGGGGGCCGCAGGAGGCAAAGTCGGGGTGATCCTTGAGTGCAAAGTCAGTAGTAAGCCTTGAACATTGGGGGGTGTGACCCAACCAACTAAAACAAAACAAAACAAAAAAAGATTCCTCTAGGGCAGGGCCACAAAATGTTGTACGGAGGGCCACAAACGGCCCGCGGGCCGCGAGTTTGAGACCCCTGTTAGGTACTGTTTCAACTGTGCATATAATTAGCATTCCCAGAAGCTTTGCAGATTAAGGGTGTTAAATAAATACAAATGTGATTGACATTAGTTATCTCACTGCACAGCTCTAAACCATAATGTTTCAGATTCATGAGACCTAAACACCTGTAAGTCCTGCAGGTATCCACTAATCCCCAGAGGCCAGATGCTATCCTGGTTTGCAGGTCCCTCTTCAATGCAGCATGAGGCTGATTTGGAGTCCCACTACTAGAGGAGCTTTTTTTTTTTTTTTCTTTCCAGAGAATAATTCAATATCTCGGCTTCCCAATCTTCCTCAAGTTCTGACACTTCGATTTTTGTAACATTCATCTTCGACTCAAAGTGCTGTGTGGCATTAAATACGTGTGTGATTACCATGAATTGCAATTAACTTTGTTTTGAAAACTTCCAACACCCCTTGGGATAATTCGAGGCATGGTAGGGTTTAGGAATCATTTCAAGCCCCTCCACTAATTCTCCTGGAAGGTGTGACAGGCATGAAAAGACAGTGAAAATTGTTCCACCACCCGGATCTGGGAAAGCGGATGGGACGTGCCGCACAGCCTTGCAGGATCTGACATGATCCCGTGTGCGTGCTCTGTGCTGATGCTGACAGAGGCTGCAGCAGGAGCCAGCCAGCGCCACAGCACAGCCGCTGTTGGGGGCGGTGGGGGGAGAAACTCAGATCAAGGTGGGGAAAGAGAAAGACGGATGAGAAAAGGGAAAAGAGATTATTTTAGCCTCAGGGTGGCAGGCAGAAAGCTCCAATTTCTCGCCATACGATTGTACCACTTATCCCTGAATTGAACAAACACACAAACAAGGAAGAGTGGTTAATATCCAATTTAATAAATAATTATTGAGCACTTTATTCTATATGCCAGATGCTGTCTTTGGTACTGGGCTAGAGAGAGTCATGGGGGAAATATGAAGATAAATAAGTCACCATCCTTATCCTGAAGGAGCCCTCCACAGCACACATGTATAATTCAAGGCAGACGTGCTAAGTCTTAAAGAGGAAGAAATGTTTATCCCCAGCTGGGGTACATCAGGGAGAACAAGGCTTTTCATCTGCATCTCGAAGACAAGGGAGGATTTCAGCTGGTAGAATAGTGGGAAGAATAGACACTTTGCAGAAACAAAGAATTACATAGCAAAGGCAAGGAATTGGGGACCCATGGAGGAAAGTAAGCACCTAATTAGTGGAGTAGAAGCTGGATAAAGGACACCAGGAGGAGGAACCTAAGATGGATTCATCTCTGATTCCCTTGCCACTGGCACACATACATGCACAAATACACAAGATCACAAATGTAGATTTGCATTATTTCATATGTGTGCAGGCTTGTATAATTCACAAATACACTCGTGTTTTCATATGTACACACATACACAATTTCCCCTATGTATGACCATTACTTTCACAAACTTGCAAGATGCATATAGTCTAAAAAGGTCATGCGCATTCATACACTTATATATTCACTCACGCAGCATACACTTGCACACCTGTTCACACACTCACAATATGCACAACACACACATGTTCAGACTTCATCTACACACGCCTTCACAAAATAACACAGGTACACACCATTTAAAAAATGCAAGGTCACATTCTGATGCCACATGTACAGAGTCATACATGCATACTAACATGATCCCATGTGCTCATCCTGTTCATATTAAATATGCATATTCTCATACATGCAAGCACATACTCACATATTCATTGCACACACTATCACTTACATACTTTCTCTTTTATTAAACTCACACGAACTATCACACATTTACCCTCACACATGCACTGCTCCTATTCCCAGCTGCGTGTACAACACTAAAACAAAGCTGTATATGTCAGTCCACCTTCATGCCAACGAACTTCCTACAATAGCTCAGATAAAAGAAGACAAAGCTCTTGGGACATGCTGTGTTAAGAAGAATTAAAATAAAATCTTAGGAACCCTTCAGATAGTTTTGGGGAGGAAATTAAATTTCAAAGTGTGAAATATGCCTGTCTTTATAGAGGCCTACAAAAGAATAGAAAACAAGGAAACAAGAAAAAGCTCCATCCGTACATTTTTTTTTAAATTATGTTCTCAGAACTCATACCCAGATTCAGAGCTGACTTGAGAGATTGAGAAGTTCATAACTCATAACGTTCATTGATTATAAGAGATGTGTACTCAGTCCTCTTCCCTCATGGCACTGAGAGTCTGATCTAGCCAGGACAGTTTTCTCAGTGACCAACTGCACACTCCAATGGACATGTTTAAGAGATATTATGGCTTGACTCCTTAATGAATATACCACATATGTATGAGGCCTTCTTGATATAAGCACATTCCACATGCATTCAAAAATAAAACACACAAGTTACAGATGATTTCAAAAAACTAAATAATAAAAAAGAAAAAAATTTGACAGTAAAGAGATGAGCCTATTTTATATATAAATGCCAAAAAGATAGTAAGATGTTGGCAATTTAAATGTGGAAATATATTAAAAATATAAGAATCTGGGGACCAGAATGATAGTATGGTGGTAGGGCATTTGACTTGCACATGGCTGACCCAGGACTGATGCAGTTTCAATCCCTGGCATCCCATGTAGTCCCCCAAGCCTGCCAGGAGCTATTTCTGAGCGCAGAGCCAGGAGTAACCTCTGAGCACTGCCAGGTGTGTCCCCCCCCAAAAAAATATATCAAAAACTGTTTACACCATTAATGTGGAGGTAGTTCCCATTTAAAATATTATTTTAATTTGCAAAATCAATATATTGCATGTAAAATATAATTATCTTAACAACACAGAACACTTTGTATGATAACAGTCAAATTTCAGTAGGGAATTGTAATCTATGTAGTCTTTAAAATAACAAAGAATTTCTTAATGGGAAAAAGATATCAACTAATATTTCAAAACAAATATTAGATTCAAAGTTAAAACTTCAAGTTTAAAAAAAGAAAATAGTTCTTGCTGTTTTCTTCTCTAATATAGACTTATCCTTGTATAAGAGATGAGGTTATAGAAATCTCAATAACAAAGAAATAGAAAGATAATTTAAAATAAAGAAAAACTGTCATTATGAATTGTGGTATGATTATCAATACATAAAAATCAGAAAAATTTCAGAAACCATATTAGAGTCAATGAAGAATTTAGCTAGGTTATGGTACACAAATAAAGAAAGTCAGCTATGTAATCTGCAAACATATAAATACAATCATATAAATACTTATAAAACATATAAATACATAAAACATATAAATGCAATCTCTACAACACATATTCTTCAAACACTAATTGGGACACATACAAAAAACCCTCAAAAGTCTCTTTTTGGAAAGGGCGCTATTTGATTATCTTTGATATGATCTGACAAGAAAATGAATAATGACAGTGGACTGTAATTCTTTGAAATAAAAAGGAATTCATTAATCTATCAATGCTAAAATTATTTATGATTATAAAAGAAGGTCTTAAAGACAGAAGAATGCTAACTGAAAAATGAGAAATGATATAAACAGAAAATAACTGTTTTGCCTTTAGCACTGTAACAATTTTTAAAAAATAACAACAGGGTCCAGAGCTGTATCTGCCTTGCCCCCACTAGCCTAGGATGCACTGTAGTTCTATCCCCTGGTATCCCATATGGTCCCCAAAGCCAGGAGCAATTTCTAAGTGCATAGCCAGGAGTAACCCCTGAGCATCAATAGGTGAGGCCCAAAAAGAAAAACAAAAGTAACAAAAAATGCTAAAACCGCCAGGTACAAGACTATGGCTTCAGAAAAACTCAAAGAACCATCCTCAAATATATTTTTATTTATGAATTATTTTTAATGGAGAAAACTGGCAACTGCTACTATAACTAAGAACAGGACAGGATTCACAGAATAAACAGACACCTGAAAAAGACAACATAGAGGACACAAAAATCAACATCAAGACAGCACCTGGAGAAATTTTGGAACAACTACTGAATTGGGAAGACTAAAGTCATGTGACAGCTCAGGGCAAAATGGGATCCTAATGGCTCCTAATCTGTTATAAAGGGGAACTACTGACCGATCAATTACTGTTTGTAACTTTTGAATATAGATTGGGTACTTTGTAAAAATTCTAAGTGTATAGAATGTGATAATTATATTTTGTTCATGCTTTTGTTCTTGGCAAAAATAAGTATTTTTGACATATATGTAGTTTTATATAGTTTTCACATATATGTGTATATACAAAAGTAAATCCAGGTGATAATTATGTTCATTTTTAATGTACTTTCCTATA
The DNA here is from genome assembly GCF_024139225.1 of Suncus etruscus. NCBI lineage: Eukaryota > Metazoa > Chordata > Mammalia > Eulipotyphla > Soricidae > Suncus > Suncus etruscus. The sequence continues at coordinate 68,081,260 of NC_064859.1, forward strand.
TTTTTAGTTTTTCAAAAAGTAGAAAATGATTATTCTATTTAAACAACAAGATATAAGATTCCTAGTAAGAAATAAGAAATGTAATAAAAATGTCAAGGCTGTAATGGAGTCAAGGCTTATAATTACTGATATAATGGAGTAAAGTATAGAACCTCATTGAAGAATATAAAATATCATTAACTATGCATGTAAGCTATCTCCTTGACCAACTCACAGACTTTTCACTGAGACTTATGAAGATATAACAAACTCTGGCATCATTTCTAACTATTCAAGGTCATTTATCTCTTAGCTGATCCCACTCCAGGGCCTGAGGAGAATCAGGCTGTAAATCATGTGCTCCAACCAGTTTCTGAAGATGAGTCCTTGTCTTTTAGCTTCTTTGGAAACCCAGAATCTAAATTGGACAAGAGCCAGTTTACAATCCCCAGTGTTCTCACCTGGATCATTCCATTTTTGCCTCTTTTTTTTTTTTTTTTTTTGCCATTTTTACTTTCTCTGTGTCTGCTGAGTCTTCACTCAATTCCTCATTATTCCCTCAACTCCCTTTGCAAAATTTAACTTACCTTTACTCATGGACATTAAGTTTTGTTCGTACTGAATTATTTACCACATTACAAGAATATATTGCTTAAAAAATACACTCAACCCTTTCACTAATATACATCTTGGTTTACCTCTGATTATATGTGTACATATTTAAATATTATCAAATATCACCAACATCACAATTATTTCTAAATTAACATCTGAGCTCATTGTAAATTCTATTAAAGCCTTCAGAACATTCCATGTCCTTGATAACTTCATCCTAACTTTTATAAAAAAAAAAAAAAAAGGTTTGGAGAGTCAAGAATTGCCAAGGAAATTTTGATTTAAAAAAAAAAAGAAATGCAGCAGGTAGTAAAGGAAATAGGAAGAAGAACTGAACTACTGAATATCCAACATATTGAAAATCTACAGTCATTAAAAGTGTGGGTTTGAAGCAAGGTGAATAACAGACCACCAGCTCAGAAAATAAAAATTATAAACTGCCTGATAAGTAGAGAAGACTTAATAAATGACAGAAATGACAGTTAACATGAGTAAAGAAATAAAAATTTAATAAATAGATTTAAGATGACTGCCTATGCATTCAGGGAATAAAGGATAAATATAGCTATCCATTTATACCCAATGCAAAAATTGGTTCTAGATGCATTAATGACCTTTGTACAAATTTTTAAGGAAGTATAAAAATTTCATTATTAACTTAAAAAATTCTTTATTAAATATTATTTTAAAATCAGAGATAGAAACCTAATATAATTTCTACAATTCACTACATTAAAATTAAGAACTTTACTATGTCACAAATAACCTTTATACCCAACTATATAGGAAGTGTTAATTGATACAACCAGTTTAGAAGAAACTATTTAGATTTGCTTATATGTGCTCAATTTTCTCCTCTCTTCTAGCAAGCTACATTCTAGCACATAACCTAGAGAGACTCACTCATAAGCACCAAGATGTATCAATCAAAGAACACTCAGAGATGCCTTTTCTTTATTACATTACATGCCCATGAGCAGTCGGAAAAATAACAAACCTTCATACTTAAGTTATGGTATAGAATTCAACAATATAACACATCACTAAAAATAATTAAGTTCAGTGACCCTTGCCAGCATGCCTGAATCTCACCAACAAATGTTAAGTGAGAAAGGCATAGCAGTGATGAAGTCTTTCCATATTGTTTCGTTTAGTTGTAAATAAAATTCAGAAAAACAAAAAACTCAAAGTTTGACTATAAAACTTAGTAAAAGAAGAAACTGTTAAACTAAACTTTTCAAGATCTACTACCATTCCTATGAGTCAAAAGGAGGCAAGATAGAGTGATCCTTTAAATATTCAGGTGACTCTATTTCTTAAACTGAAGATGAGAATAGCCTAATCTTTTAACTGGTCATGTAACTTATACATACTTGAGTAAGTTTTACTTGCTTTTTAATCAAGGAATATCACTGTAAAGATGAACATGAATGTCAAAAAAGTTTGCTTATACTCCTATCAAGATTATTTAATAAAATGTATGGTCACTGGAAGAGTTGAAGTAGGGAGAAAATAAATGGGAAAATAATAAGGGATAATAAGGGGAGAAAATAAATGGGAAAAGGAGACAGAAAGCCAACAGTAGAGTAGAAAATCTTTGTTGGCCCTACAAATATGTGAGCAAGGAAGCTTCAACCAATACTCAAATGCCATGTCAAATCACAAAATATGTTTATTTAATAACTGTTGGACATCATGTTCTATTATCATCTAGACCTGCTCCTACCTACTGAGAGTCAAGTGAATCTCAGGACTGAGCACAAGCTGTCAATAGTGTGTACTGAGTGATTATTGACCCCAAAAGTGCAAGTATATGAGTTTTTTTTAACCACATGAGTTTTATGTATGAGAATGGGAAAGGCATCTAGGAAACATAAATAAAAATATTTTATTTGGAGAGGAAGCAAAGGCCTCCACTGGGAACATTCTCAGAGGTCCTGCTCTGTAGAAAGCCAAACTCTCTTTTGGAGGGAGGAGCTAAGCTAGAACTGGACGGTTTGAAAATATTTTTGAAGAATATATAAAGAAGGTTACACCATTCTGGGTGAATTGAAGAGAAGATGGTGCCACCCTGCCCCATGTAATGGTATCAGAACAATAGACTGGATATGGAAATAGATCAGAATTGTTACCATAGAATCCTAGACCAAAAAAAAAATGTCTTGCTCTTCTTTTTTTTAATAATATTTTATTTAAACACATTGATTACAAACATGATTGTGGCTGGGTTTCAGTCATGTAAAGAACACCCCCCCATCACCAGTGCAACATTCCCATTCCCAATGTCCCAAATCTCCCTCCTCCCCACCCCACCCCCGCCTGTAGTCTAGACAGGCTTTCTACTTCCCTCATTAATTCACATTGTCATGAGAGTTCTCAATGTAGTTATTTCTCTTACTAAACTCATCACTCTTTGTGGTGAGCTTCATGAAGTGAGCTGTAGCTTCCAGCCCTCCTCTCTTTTGTCTCTGAAAATTATTGCAAGAATGTCTTTCATTTTTCTTAAAGCCCAAAGATGGATGCATGAGACCATTCTGGGTCTCTCTCTCTCTCTCTCTCTCTCTCTCTCTCTCTCTCTCTCTCTCTCTCTCTCTCTCTCTCTCTCTCTCTCTCTCTCTCTCTCTGGTCTTGCTCTTCTTATCTCCTTGGCTCTCCAGGTGTCCACATAAAATCAGCATTGATAAATATTTTCTAAAAAAAATTGACAATTTCATCCAGAATTTCTCAAACCCCTGAATGTACTTTTCAACTTTAACACATGCATAAATTTAATTGACCATACTTATTTGAATGATGATCATATCCCCTTCCTGGCCATCTGCTTTCTTTCTGGTATTTGGAAAGACTTACCTGTACTTGGAATGAAAAATGTGATAGAATATAACAGGTCTAGCCTATGGCCACAGCTCAGAATAATTACCAAAGAAGTATTCATGCTAGAATAGCATAATAAATTGGAAAGAACTTTTTCAACAGTGAAATAAATCTATGGAAATTAAAGAGGAAGCTTATTCTAGGCTCACACTGAGACCACATGTGGGACTGGTTTCTGTTGTGGTGGTATTTTTTTTTCCAAGATGTGCTGCCCAGGAAGAGCACACTGGTCACATGGTAATGTTTGCTTCACATATTATCCCAAATGCCTACATCTCAGCAATAAAGGCTTTCCTTTCTGCCCTTGGCTGAGAATTAAAGCCCCAAGGCAGTCATTGAAAAGACTAAAATAAAACAAAATTTACATAAACAAACAGCTCCTGCCAGTCCCATGCACAGCTGCTCGGGTTCCATCGTGGACAGTGTGATAAGCTTGGCCTCCAACAGCCTGGAGAGGAGCTGCAGGAAATGCCAGTGTGCAAGGCTCAGACACCTGCCACTAAAAAGAAGAAAGGGAGTGGATGGACAAAAGGTTTTACATTTTATTTTATTGTATTATATTTTGAATAAAAGAAAAACCTTTAGTTATTTCAAGTTTTTCATTAATTTCTTTATTTAAGCACTGTGGTTACAAATGTGTTTGTAGTTGAGGTTCAGTCATAAAATGGTGTGTGACCTATTTTTGTTTTCTTCTCTTTTCACCCTCAAATGCACTGGCAATATAATGTAGCCCCATTTCTCCCTGCAAAGGCACACTAAAAAAAGGGGGAAATCTTAAGTATAAAAATGAGCTCTTATCTACTAGGGATAAGAACTCATACTTGTTTACAATACAGGGGCATCTCCCACCTTGAAAATATGTCATGTGGACCCAACTTAGACCCCAGGTGATTAAACACCAACCGTCCAGCCTTGAACTCTGGATCACAGACATAGAAATGACACAGTTCTTCAAAATATTCACAAGAAACAAATCCCATTCGGGACATTCTTAATACTGCACGGACACCAACAAGTGCCAGCTCTAATATGATAACTTGACAACGAGGAAACTGGGAACAACTTGACCTAAGAGCAGGTTATCCTACCTCACCAGCTAACGATAAGACAAAATCAGAAGACTTGTCACCCTTTGGTTTGTCCAAATGCCAAGATCGCGATTTACAGATGGCTGGCTGATAGAACCATGACCTGACTGTATGTATCCTGAGATCAATAAAAAAGGCCTAGTCTAGGGATTGAGCTATGACCTGCACAACAACCATGACCAGAGGTCTGTCTGAGACAATTTGCAACGGAATGGGTCTTCTGGAAACATAACAAAAGACGCTATCACAGGCCCCACCCTAGGATCAGCTCAAAGACCAAAACCACAAACCACAGAAGGATTAAAATGACACTGAGGGAACAGAACTTCTAGAACCACAAAGAAAGACTTCATCATAAATTCCAATCCCTGACCTGTGCAGACACCGAGATCTTTAGATACAGAGGTCTGATTTTATCACCCAGGACAGAGCAGAAGTCTTCTATACACCACAAAAGCACCAAGAGGAGAGTAAATGAACCTAACAGGAGTCTATAGTTAATCCCATGACAATATACTTCAAGGACAGAGAAACCCTGTATCTCTTAGGCCAAGGAAATTCCTTTCCAAATGACCCCATTATTTATTGTGCCTGTGCAGGAGGGAAGAAAAAAGAAAAAAAAAGGCAAAAAAGCACAAAACAATTTTCTTTTTTAGTTATTTATTTAGTTTTTGTTGATTTCTTTGTTTTGGAGTGGTTATTGAAGTTGTTGTCTCCATTTATATTTGTTTTTTTTTCTTCTTTTCTTTTCTTCCTTTATGTGTTCTGCCATGTTTTTTATCTCAAGACCAGGGCCTTTATGTGGTGCTTATCTTTATTGTTGGAGTGCCCACTGGATATTTTATTTGACACTTCTTTTTGTACTGCTGTGGTGTTTCACCCTCCTTTTCCCCTTTCTCTCTCAAACCTAGGATGAAAGCCTCCAGAAGGACTCCACCCATTTTCGGCATATTTGATTTTTTTCCCCCAGTTTATTACTTTTTTCTTCTTCAAATAAAACCAGATAACTTGAACTATCTAGTCCCACCTCCCAATTAGTGCAGAAAATAAGGGAGGTACCAAGACCAAACAGGTGTAGGACCTCTAAGTAGTAAGCTAGGCATAGAGGGGACCACTTATTCTAGCAGCCCTGGGGGTGAGGGAGGAGGATATGGGAGGTAGGACGGGAGCAGAGGCAGAGGCAGGACAATTCGGTGATGGGAACTCCCCTGTTTTTATGTTAATATGTATCTAAAATATTATCGTCAATGATATGTAAGCCACTATGATTAAAATAAATATTATATTAACAAATGTATATCCTTCTTCACCAGTGAAACTTTCTGGCCCCCAATGTCCCCCATTTCCCTCCTCCTGCATTTTATTTTATTTTATTTTTGCAAGGCAAAAGTGCCTTGCCTCCATGCTATCTCTTCGGCTCCCCCCTCCAGGCTTATTTATTTTATTTTATTTTTTTAAACCTTCACCAGTGCAACATTTCTATCACCAATATCCCAAGTGTCCCTTCTCCCCACCCCACACCGGCCTATACTCTAGACAGACTTTGTACTTCCTCCATTTTAAACACAAAATTTTAAATAGAGCCCAATGAGCTCTCCCAATTCTACTTATTGATTCAGAATGTAAGTGCTTTCTAATTTTTTTAAGTTTTTAATATTATAATTTAGGTAACAGGGTTACAGTAATGTTTAAGTTATAGTTTTGATGTACAAAATTGCTACACATCACCACAACTGAATTTCCCAAGACCACTGTCTCTGTCATTTCTGGTCCTATTTTTCTTACACCATCCCATGACCCCCCCCCATTTTGATTGACAATTATGGTTTTAGTGCATTCTGTTACCTTCTCTAGCTACCAGTCATCGTGCCATATCCTGTACACATGCATATTACTTCAATCAACCTCTTCATACCCCACCCCCTAGTACCATTCTTCTTCACCTGGCACTCTCAGGTCTGGAATCCAGTACCCAAAGTTTATTATTATTTGATATTGATACCTCTGAATTGTTTCATATATTCTGCTTATAAGTGCAAATATCCTGCATTTGTCCTTATGCCTCTGGTTTGTTTTATTCAGTATGATGTGTTCTAATTCCAACCATGTTTCTATATGCTAAATTATTATTTTTTTCTTGTGGCTGAAAAGTAGTCTATTATGTACTTATATATATCAGAATTTTATTCTTTAATATGTTTTTGGATATTTTAGCTGCTTTATAACTCTGGGTATAGTACTAAGAACTGCAATGAATATGTATGGTATATACCTTTTTGAGTTAATCACATTTGTGTTGTTTTTGTTTTTGTTTTTGTTTTTGGGTCACACCCAGCAATGCTCAGGGGTTACTCCTGGCTCTGTGCTCAGAAATCAGTCCTGGCAGGCTCAGGGGAACATATGAGATGCTGGGATTTGAACCACCATCTGACCTGGATTGGCTGTGCTCACTCTCCAGCCCCATATTTGTGCATTTGATTGGGGTAAAGGAACTAAAATTGTGATAGCTGGGTTAAATGGGAGCTCCATTCTAATGTCATTGAGAAATATGCTTTATTGTCTCTCATGAATGCTGGGCCAGAATCAAACAAACAGAATCAAACAAAAATGGGTGGAGTCTTCTAGAGGCTATAAATATTAATTTGAGAGAAGAAAGGTAAAAAGGAAGAGAAATACTTCAACAGGTGCTGGAGAGATAGCATGGAGGTAAGGAGTTTGCCTTGCATGCAAAAGGACAGTGGTTCGAATCCCGGCATCCCATATGGTCCCCTGAGCCTGCCAGAAGCGATTTCTGAGCATAGAGCTAGGAGTAACCCTTCAGCGCTGCCGGGTGTGACCCCAAAACAAAACAAAACAAAAAACAACAATACAAAAAAAATCAAACAAAAAATCTAAACAAAAAAGTTGTATGATCACTAAGTAGTAATAAAAATGATTGGACTTAAATACCAAACCCAATCTAATGACAACAGAATCAATACCCAATCTACAAGATAGACAGACACAGGGGGACCACTTATACTAGCAGCCTGGAGGGAGGGGAGAGGAATATGGGATGCATGCTGGGAACAGGGATGGAAGGAAAACAACTTTGGTGGTGGTAATTCCCCTGATCCAATGTCAATATGTACCTAAAATATTACTGTGAAAGATATGTAATCCACTTTGGTCAAAATAAAAATCATTATTAAAAAAGAAAGAAAGAAAGAAAGAAAGATGAACCAGATGATGCCCACCAACAAGAACAGGGTTCCATTTTCATCAAACCCCAATAACACTTGATGTTTTTAGGTTTATACATATATGCATAGGTTTATACATAGGTGTATATATAGGTTCATATATATGTATATATATATATATTATTCCCACTGGTTTAAAATGGTACATCATGATTGGTTTAACTTGTGTATCCCTGATACTCAGTGATAATTAAATTTTTCATATGATTTTAGCCATCTTTATCATCTTTGTGACAATATTTACTTCCTTCCTTTTTAGATGAGATTATAGGGGAAATTTTTGTTTATTAGCTTGGTGCTTTATAAATTTAGAATATTAGTCCTTTGCCTAATATATTTCGTGAATATTTTCTCCTATTCAGCAAAATGTCTTTTCATTGTAACCCATTTCTTTTGCCGTGCAGAAAAAGATTAACTTTTTATCATCTCATTTGCTTTTTGTTGTTGTTGTTGTTTTTCATTTATTTTATGATTTCTGGTCATTATGGTTTCTGCTCTTGTTTATGGTTTCTAGGTCATGGATTCATTTTTAATTAACTTTGTGTGTGGTATGAGATATGATAGTTGTTATCCAGAATTTTCTCTGAGATATCTTGATCCTAACTTACATTTCTGCTCTTAAAATATTTCTCCCAAATGGCCCAAATTCTGTGTATACTGAGATATTTCTGAGATATTTCTGAAATTTCTTGAGGCTTTACTGTTATTCCTTGTGGTGGGTTGAATTATGTCACCCTACAAAGCAATGTACAAAGCAATGTGAAGACAACTCCAGGTACCTGTGAATGAAACCATATTTGGAAATAAGAGTTTGCAGAATGTAGATAAGAGACAGACATGTTCTTTGGAAAGAGTCAGGTAACTACGGAGTTAGAAGTTAGAGTGATGGATTCCACTACAAGGCTTGCAGCAGCCACAGAAAGTGAGAGAGAGCTGCATGTAACTTTCTCTCAAAATTTGCAGAAGAAACTATGTCCATTAGCTAATTTCAGAGTCTGGCCTCCATAATTTCAACTGGTTCATTTGAATGCTCCCAATGTATGCTACTTTGTCACAGGACACTAGCAAACATTTATAATTATGTTTACTAGGAAATATGTATCTGAGCATTCATGGGCATTTTATTCATAAACAAAACCATGAAAAATACAAAAGTTCTTCAAATGGTGAATAAAAAAAAAAAAGAATGTCCTCTCTGGAAAACAATTCTCCAAACAAAGAAAATAAGGTATTTGCTATTTACATGTTCACTAATCTGAATGAATTTCCAAAAAATTACACTAGGGAGGGAAATTCTAACTCTAAAAGATATGATTATGTTGAGATTTTTTTCATTAAGTCACAATATTATAGAAATGTAAGAGGATTGTTATTGGCAGTGATTCTAGAGGAAGGAAAGTGAGGACAGAAGAGATAGATTATGTCAAAAAAGACAAGATAATGAAAAAAAGTTCTGTATCAAGTTTCTATTTATGGTATATCATATATCTATTATGTTAGGCTACAGTTTTGCAGTTTTGCAAATCAGTTTTGTATGGGGGATAAATAGGGTAAATTGTATACAATCTCTATATTGTTTCTTATAAGTACATGTAAATTGAATAATATCAAAATAAATGTCTTGTAAAAATTTAACATTAGGGGTCGGAGAGATAGAATGGACGTAAGGTGTTTGCCTTACATGCAGAAGGATGGTGGTTCGAATCCTGGCATCCCATATGGTCCTCTGTGCCTGCCAGGGGCGATTTCTGAGTGTAGAGCCAGAGCACTGCTGGGTGTGACCCAAACCCCCCCCCAAAAAAAATTTAACATCAGTGAGCAGGAGGGATAAAATATAAAGTAAGTCACTTGCCTTGCACATGACCAACCCAAGTTTAATTCCTGGCACCTGATATGTTTCTTCAAGCCCATCAGGAGTGAATCCTAAAAATAGAGCCAAAAGTAAGTCCCGAGGACCACCCGGTATGGGCTCAAAATTCAATTTTTTAAAAAATGAAAGAAATTCCTGGGGTCAGAGTGATAGCACAACAAGTAGGGCATTTGCTTTGCACACAGTTGACCAGGGTTCAATCACGATTCCCATGGTCCTCTGAACCTTCCAGGAGTTCAGAGTCATATGTAACCCCTGAACATCACCCAGTGTAGTCCCCAAACCAAAAATAACCCCAAAAGACAATAATTATGTTATACTTTATTTTTAAATGCTTTCTGAATATTGATTTTCATATATCTCTGATATTAAGCAATATATTGAGCCAACAGTGATTACACAGACAATAGAAATAATAAAAATGGAAAATAAAATCACCCCACACCCTTGTCCCCATCAAACTTAACCAATATGCTTGGACTAGAACAGAATTACAATTATTATTTACCTTCTTATGTTTAGTGTTAGGTACATTTATTTATCAATGTTTCAGTCTTCACAGATAGTGCCTAAGAGTCTGACATATCGAGTTACTGTAAAATTAAGCTCATAAGAAAATTTAGTTTATGGTAGGGAGACAGAAGCTTGGAGATGAAAAAAGACAGAAATTCTTGCTTATTGAAGAACAAGAAGTTCTGTGGATTATTTACATAGTTTATTCATTTTCTTCAACAAGGCCATAACCACTCACAATTAAAAGATGAAGGGATTTCATCCCTGGGCAATCACATCAATCATCAAATGTCATATATCTGCACATTGTACCCCTACAGCTATCATTTTATGATCTGTCCCTACTTCTCTGACAGAGACCCCACATCTGAAAATGCAACATCATTAGGATAACATTGTTCTTTCACTGATGAGCACTGACCACATGCTGGGCAATTTTCTGGATGGTGGAATCCAACAACTTAGCCCCTGGCATCACAAAACTCACATGCTAGTGTAGATATATACAAAGAACAAGTAAATCAACAAATCGTGTAACTCAGATAGTGACAAATATGAAACTTGAGCTAGGTAAAGTGGAAACATAACAAATAAGCCCTGTGTTGGGAGTATGTATTGGTATGGATCAGGCACTTAGAACATTAAGGGGGCCGAGAAGGTGGCGCTAGAGGTAAGGTGTCTGCCTTGCAAGCGCTAGCGTCGGTCGGACCTCAGTTCGATCCCCCGGCATCCCATATGGTCCCCCCAAGCCAAGGGCGATTTCTGAGCACATAGCCAGGAGTAACCCCTGAGCGTCAAATGGGTGTAGCCTCAAAACCAAAAAAAAAGAAAAAAAAGAAAAAGAACATTAAGGTCAGTGTAGATATCTGAGCTGAATATTTGCAAGGGGTGATGGTCCATAAAACAGAAGGATTGTGACTATTGGGAACTGGTTTAGTGGTTAAGGCACTTGCCTTGTATGCAGCAAATTAGAGTTCAATTGCCAGCACTACACCTCAACTCCCTGAGTACTACCAAAAGTCATCCCAGAGTGCAAAGGTAGAATAAACCCTGAAATCAATGGATACGGTCCAAATATCACCCTCTAGTAAAAGATGGGAAGTGGGGGAAAAAGTAAGAATTTAAACTGGATGGAGTCAGAAGGAGGAAGAGAAAAAGGGGTTAGAACCAAGAAGCAATGAAAACAATATTTTTACTGAGCTTTCCTATCTTACCAACCATCTAAAAAAACAAAGGTCATATTTGCAACTACAATGCACAGAGCAAGTAGAGAGAGTACACAGCGGGTAAGGTTGCTTTCCAGGATTGCACTGACATTAGCTTAATTCCTAGCACTGTAGTCTCTGAAGCACTACCAGAGGTCCTTCCTGAGCATTAAGACATAAACAGCCTTTGAGCACTACTAGGTGTGGCCCAATCATACCCATCAAAGCTGCTCAGAAGAATTTATGCGAATCCATGTCCGATGACAAAACTTAAAAAATATTGTCTTTCCAGAGGGGACCACTTATTCTAGTAGCCCGGGGGGTGAAGGTAGGGATATGGGTTGCAGGATGAGAATGGGGGTGGAGGGAAGGCAAATTTGGTGATGGAAATTCCCTGATTCAATGTTAATATGTACCTAAAATACTATTGTGAAAGATATGTAAGCCAATATGGTAAAAATAAAAATTATAATAAAAATATATAAAAATATTGTTTAAGTAAATTAAGAAAACGTAAAAAAAGAAAAAATATTGTCTTTCAATGGTAATGAGTGAAAGAAGTAGAATGCCTTCTCAAATACAGGCAAGGGGTGGAGGAGGAGGGAGATAGAGGACATTGGTGGAATGTTGAATTAATGAACGGGGGAGTGTTCTTTTCATAACCAAATCCAGCTACAAACATGTTTGTAATCATGGTGCTTAAATAAAGATAAATTAAAAAAAAAGAAAAAGAAAAAATATTGTCTTTAATTCTATTTCAAGACAATCCATTAGAATAATTTAAATACATCAGTGCTACATCACTAACATAATTTATTAATAAATATGTAAATGTATGTTTTAATACCTTGATATAAAACAAACATATAGGCTGTGCCAAATAACAATTAGCATTTTTAATGACTGTAACAACAGCAAGTTAATGACTTCCCTGACAAGTGAAAAGTCATGCCCAATCCAAAAAGGCCAAACAGTCTAAGGCAAATATTCTGGATTTGATTCCAAGTTTGAGAGAGAATTGTTTCCAGGGTTTTTAGAGGGGAAGCAATTTACATTTTAGAAGGATAACATAAGAGAAGATCCTATAAATGGAGAGGAGTCCCATTAGGAAGCTTTCAGGAGATAATGGTGGTAAAGGGTATAGTGGTACAGAAACCAAAGGAGAGAAGGTCAGATTGAGGTGTTTTTAGAAATGGAGCCCACAATTCTAAGTGCACCAAGAGCTAAAGCAGGGAAGGGAGACTGCAGGGTGATTCCTACATGTGTATGAAGTATAAAGGAGCTGACAATCCAGATTGGAAGTCTTAGGTCATCATCCTGCTGATTAGCATGGTATTCTCTGAGCTACCAGATTTCAGTGGGGAGCTCTTTAAGTAAGAAACTCATTGTAGAATTACACACATGTATTTTAGAAGGCCATCAGTATATGCATACACATGCCTACTTCTACAGGACCAAATGACATCACCTAACACAGGCAGAGAGCTATTATTCTGACAAGGACTATTTGGATATTTGTATTACACCCAAACTATACAATACAGAAAGATGGGCCATGAGTAGCTGATGAGAAGTATAGGTATCTGTCCCATCCTGTAGCAGGGTGAGATCATATAGTTTCATTTGCCTTCTTTGCTCACAAGGTAGACAGAACCATCTCTGACCTCTTGAGAGAGGGAGGGAGTCAACAGAGGAGAGGAAGAGCAATTGAGTTCAGAGGAACCCACAGCAGACAGAATTGAGAAGGAAACTGAGCTGAAAAGTGCAGCAAAACTTGCACCACAAATTCCCAAGCAATTTACCCTATTCTATAAACTGAATATTTTATTGATAATGCCATATGCACCTAAAATCAATTCAGATTATAGTTTTCCAGGATGAAAACATAGTAAATGAATTATAAATCCTAGAGTAGCCATACCAAATCATTTTTCTTCCCCCAAAATATATGTATTAATTTACTTTGCTTTCAAATTAAAATGATCTAACATAATCTATAAGGAAAAGTATTTTTTCAAACTAACCAAAGCATTTCAAAGTATTTATAAATATTTCTTTTATAATTTATCATGTAGAACTTATAGTTGCCTTCATGAATCTTCATGTACAGAATAAGAAGTTAAGATTTTATTAGCTTAGTCAAGGAGACAAAGTAGTCAGTACTATCTTTGGTAATTTTTAACATTTTATTACATTCAAACAGTAACAAATAAGTTATAAATAAGAAGAATTGAAAATAAGCTTAAGTGGTGACAGAAAAAGAGACCAATGGTGTTACAATTTTAAGGAAAAGCAGGCAGAAGTTGACACCAGTTTCTCTTTCAGACAGCTCTGAAACAGAATGAAGCTGGTGAGGACCTGATGGAATTTCCAGGGCATTGTTTTGAGCTACTTTCCTGCAAGAAGGCTGCACTGGACCAAATGGCAGCTGTCAGGACAAAACTTCAAAAGTCCAGCCAAGTCTCCAGGAACAGGCTCTGTCCTTTCTCATGCACAGCACACACAATTGCATGGTCCACAGTGGCTCTTGCAGCTGCTTATGCAACAACAGTCATTTCCCCGGCCACTGGCCTCATTGTCTTTTCCTCAAGCCACTGGCCTGCAGAAAAGCCAATAACATACAGCATAAGTATGGTTCTTGGCTTTTGATGTGATGTTGACCAACTCCCACTGCATACTTTCATCAGGCTCTCACACACACTTCAGAAAGTAATGCAGAGCGTAGACAGTTCATTCTGATACCACAGACCACAGACAGTGTACCAGCAACCTAAGTTCTACAGAAACATGCCCTCATGTTGGCCACTAGCCTGCCATGTGTGATATGTGTAGATAACATTCATTATTTTGTAGTTTAAGTAGCATGTGTTGGTTTGCTTCTGACATTTGTAGAATATATGCAGTAGTTGTGAAATTTTTATGTCTGTTACGTATGTAGTATATGTGTGATACAATATTGTGTAGTTGTGCGTACCAGCAGAAAGAATATGTATATTGTGTGATGTATGGTGCTGTCTATGTGGTATGTAAAAAGTGTGTGTAGAGGTGCATATGCAGGATATATGTAAAGTGTGAAGTGTGTATAGCATGTGTGTTTTGTGTGGGCTGTATGCAGTATGTGTAGCATATGTGAGGTGTGCATTGTGGGAGAGAAATGTAATGTGTATAGTATATGGTATGTATGTAATATATGGTGTGTGTTTACTTATAACACAGCATGTATTGTAATATATGTATATAGCCAGCAGCCAGCAATCACTCAGTATCTCCCAATCTGCCCTCCATCCTAAGCCCACTGTCTTGGTTTCAACTTAAAGGCCTAATTCTTAGGGTCATTGCACCAACTCTAACTTTGTTGCAGTTATAATATTAAGCAAGCAACCTTTTTGTTATGAGCCAGAGAAAAACTTAGCTTTGAAGCTTGATAGTTACTTCTGCAGCTTCTCAAAGCTGCCATTGCATGCAAATGCAATCTTCTGGGATAAAACAAGAATACCCTATGCAATTAACTTTGGATTTTTATAAATAAAAATGTCTTGCTTGCTTTTACCAAAACCTGGGTTTCTTGTTTTCCTGCCTCTGATATCACATTCTCTCTGACCATTGATGTTCACTGTAGATCCTCACCTAAGCTTGACTATTGCTACTCACTGGATGCTGTCTTAGGAACCAATCAGGTCACTTATATATGCAGGTTTTTCTTCTGGGAAGGATTCTTGATGTCCCTAGACTTGCTCATTTTCTCTTCTTCATCTTCCCATTTTGTTTCTCCTTCCCACTCAAAATATATCTGGGACCATCACAAATGTTCCAAATCACACTAAACCTGTTCACTAAACCTGGCCTGCATTTGGTTCACCAGCAAACCCTGAATTACAGTGCAGGGTATTTGGAGGGAAGACAATTTTACCGGTGAAGATGAAAGAGAAAGGGCCACTCCAGAGAAATGTGGTTGATACTGCCACAATGCTGGTCCGGCTGGATTTTGCCAGGGTCTCCTGAGATGTGGCACAGAATTTTCACATAGAAACCCTGAAGGCAGCAGCCTGTCCTATAGCTGCTACCCCAGCAAAAATACTCAGCTCCTCTGAGCCATGCATTGTGTTGTGCTGAGTCTTTACATCCAAGGAGGCTGCTGAAGTGCTGGTCTGTCCTCTCAAAACCATCTGCTCAAGCCACTGCTCAAACCAGAAATGAAGTCACAGAGAAATGGTTATGTGCAAGAGAGACAGTACATGTGTGTGTGTATGTGTGTGTTTTCTGCTGATCATCCTATGGAAAATCTATGCATGGTTCAGATTACTGCATTGGTGCCAAGCTACAGTGGGTTTATAGGTCTCCCTTGTGCAGTGATCATTGCTACTACTTGCTTATAGTCATCAGTCATTCCACCAGGCAAACATCTGGCCTCCAGACTCACCAATGATTCTGGACCTTGGTCACTCTGTCTTTCCCACCCTGGTTGCTATTGTTGATTCATCACTATCATGGGGCATTGACAAACCCAGGGGATTCCCCAACTCCCAGTATGTTTTGTTTGTTTGTTTTTGGTTTGGGGGCCATAGACAGTGACACTCAGGGGTTATTCCTGGCTATGCACTCAGAAGTTGCTCCTGGCTTGGGGGACCATATGCGATGCGAGGCATTGAACCAAGGTCCATCCTGGGTCAGCCGCATGCAAGGCAAATGCCTTACCAATGCACTATCACTCGGGCCCCAGTGTGTTATTTTTTAACACCACTGAGTGGTAACAAAATTCACACTCTAGGATAATCTAGTCCTCAATTCCTGCTGATACCATAACTCTTCTCTGCCAACATAAGGATGGTTAAAGTCAAGGATACTGATACTGTAAGAGGTGAAAGGTGAAAGGTTGTTCTTCTATGCTGAAGGGAATGAGCAAGGATTCAAAAAATGAAGGACCATAGCCCAGGAGCTAGTTTAATGCATGTGCTTTGCCTTCTGGAGGCTCAGATTCCATCCTACAGAGTCCCCTGAGCATCATGAATGAACACCACTCAGCACCACCAAGTATAGCCTCAAAACAAAAATTTTGAAAAATATAGTTGCCATGGTTTGCAAAGCAAAGTATGGTGTTAAGTCCCCCTGGGCATTAAACAATGACAAGGAGTTCCAGGATCCCTCCTTCATGTTTGCAAAATGGCAAAGGCAAGGCCCAACCTGTAGTGAGCAATGAAGCTAGAGGAAATTGGGGAATCTAGAGCAATGCAAGCCAGATGTCTGATAGAACTGTGTCTTACCAAGAAGCCTGCAATTCATGCAGCAGCTCTAGGAGGCCTATTTCAGAGGGGAATGGAGGCTCCACAGAATTAAGTCAGTTGTTGTGTGGCAGAAAACCAATTCAAAGCTGGGAGTCCAGGTCCCAAAACTTGTCCTTCTTTCATGACCCTGACCTCTGGAAGATTGACAAGCCTGGAAAAAAGCTTTGTTCAGAAGGCCTTACCTGTATGATTCCTATTAACACAAAAGCATTGGCTGTTCAAGTCCCTTCTCAAATGATATTTCTTTTCTTACCAACAAAGCACTGTGAAGGTGCTTTGTTGGCAGGAAAGCTTACACCTTGTGGCAGAGGCCAAAAACCCCATAAGAATCCAGGGGAAATGAAGCACATTATGAAAAGGAATGTGAATCTAAAATATACCCATAATCCCCATGTTCGTACTGGAGATATTTTTTTAATGCTTTGACATCCTCCTGCGGGGATTTTCCACAGTGACCATAGTACTCCCATTCCTGCCAAAGCAGACAAGCCAGTATAATTTTCTGTCAGCCTCCAAGAGAGCCTCCAAAAGAGGTTAAGCATCTCTGAGCTGTGAACAAAGCATGCTGGGTTCTACAGAGGAGAGTCATGTCCTTAACTGACTAAAAGAGATTTGTGAAAGAGAAGATTATATTTCTTCAGTCATAACAATGTGAGGGTGTTTTTAAATCTCAGGAATTAACTTTTTTCTGACATCACCAAGACATTTTCTTTCTTGAATTATTTTCAAGACTTATTTTAGATTTTCCAAGCTTTTAAGAAAGCTTTTCAAGACACCCAGTGGTCAGTACAAAGACAGACACATTGTGACACTTGCTCATGAACGAATTGAATTATATGCTTACTGTCTATCACCATTGCCCCTCACCATGACTCTTTCAAAAACAAGGTTTGCAGGACAATAACTATTCTCCCCAGGTGTCCAAGGATGGCCTGGTTGGTCATCTGCTTGGAAAGAGGCAGAATTGTGACATTGTGATCTGGGAGCCTGCAAGCACCGAGATTTAAATCATTTACCCCATTTCTAAGGTTGCAATATGGAGACATGTTTTGGGATATAATAAAGTCAAGATATGGGTGCTGAAAAACTTACATTTTCACTGTTAAGTTCCTTACCCTGTGCCTCTACAGCCCTCCAAGAGAAGTTCCTACGGGAACAAAGGTCAGGAATGGCATGTCAAAGAAAACCATCAAAAGCCCCCTGTACTCCCACACACTCCTACTCTTATAAAAAGTCAACTTAGAACAAAGGAGATAAGCACATGTGTTGCCTAGTGTCCAAGTATGGTGGTGTCACCAGCATCTGCCCTCTTGGGATTTATACTTCTGTACTTTTATAATTTTACACAGGAATGTATCCTGGGACTCTCTGCCTGTTTTCTCTTGAGCATATTACTCTCCCTCTTCCACCTTTTCACCCTCAGAGTTTTCAAATAAAACCTGCTTTTGTTTCACTGCTTGCCTCCTCCTAAAATTCTTTTCTGAGAGAAAGGTGTTTGACCTAAGAGGTCTGGGTAAGGTCTAGAACTGACCTTACTTTCCTGCAAAGAGCAAGGCTCACTGTTCTAGATATCCCAGCCACTTCTGCAGGTGGAGAGGGGTTATAAAAGCAGATCTCCTTCTTTTTTTTTTTATTTATTTAAACACCTTGATTACATACATGATTGTGTTTGGGTTTCAGTCATGTAAAGAACACCACCCATCACCAGTGCAACATTCCCATCACCAATGTCCCAAGTCTCCCTCCTCCCCACCCGACCCCCGCCTGTACTCTAAACAGGCTCTACATTTCCCTCATACATTTTCATTATTAGAAAAGTTCAAAATGTAGTTATTTCTCTAACTAAACTCATCACTTTTTGTGGTGAGCTTCCTGTGGTGAGCTGGAACTTCCAGCTCTTTTCTCTTTTGTGTCTGAAAATTATTATTGCAAGAATGTCTTTCATTTTTCTTAAAACCCATAGATGAGTGAGACCATTTTGCGTTTTTCTCTCTCTCTCTCTCTCTGACTTATTTCACTCAGCATAATAGATTCCGTGTACATCCATGTATAGGAAAATTTTATGACTTCATCTCTCCTGACAGCTGCATAATATTCCATTGTGTATATGTACCACAGTTTCTTTAGCCATTCGTCTGTTGAAGGACATCTTGGTTGTTTCCAGAGTCTTACTATGGTAAATAGTGCTGCAATAAATATAGGTGTAAGGAAGGGGTTTTTGAATTGTATTTTTATGTTCCTAGGGTATATTCCTAGGAGTGGTATAGCTGGATCGTATGGGAGCTCGATTTCCAGTTTTTAGAGGAATCTCCATATTGCTTTCCATAAAGGTTGAACTAGACGGCATTCCCACCAGCAGTGGATAAGAGTTCCTTTCTCTCCACATCCCCGCCAACACTGTTTATTCTCATTCTTTGTGATGTGTGCCATTCTCTGTGGTATGAGGTGGTATCTCATTGTTGTTTTGATTTGCATCTCCCTGATGATTAGTGATGTGGAGCACTTTTTCATTTGTCTTTTGGCCATTTGTATTTCTTCTTTGTCAAAGTGTCTGTTCATTTCTTCTCCTCATTTTTTGATGGGATTAGATGTTTTTTTCTTGTAAATTTCTGTCAGTGCCTTGTATATTTTGGAGATTAGCCCCTTATCTGATGGGTATTGGGTGAATAGATTCTCCCACTCAGTGGGTGGCTCTTGTATCCTGGGCACTATTTCCTTTGAGGTGCAGAAGCTTCTCAGCTTAATATATTTCCATCTGTTAATCTCTGCTTTCATTTGCTTGGAGAGTGCAGTTTCCTCCTTGAAGATGCCTGTAATGTCCTGGAGTGTCTTGCCTATGTTCTGTTCTATATATCTTATGGTTTGGGGGCTGATATTGAGGTCTTTAATCCATTTGGATTTTACCTTCATACATGATGATAGCTGGGGGTCTAAGTTCAATTTTTTGCAAGCGGCTATCCAATTGTGCCAACATCACTTGTTGAAGAGGCTTTCCCTGCTCCATTTAGGGTTTCCTGCTCCTTTATCAAAAATTAGTTGATTGTATGTCTGGGGAACATTTTCTGAGTATTCAAGCCTATTCCACTGATCTGAGGACCTGTCCTTATTCCAATACCATGCTGTTTTGATAACTATTGCTTTGTAGTACAGTTTAAAGTTGGGGAAAGTAATTCCTCCCATATTCTTTTTCCCAATGATTGCTTTAGCTATTCGAGGGTGTTTATTGTTCCAAATGAATTTCAAAAGTGCCTGATCCACTTCTTTGAAGAATGTCATGGGTATCTTTAGAGGGATAGCATTAAATCTGTATAATGCCTTGGGGAGTATTGCCATTTTGATGATGTTAATCCTGCCAATCCATGAGCAGGGTATGCGTTTCCATTTCCACGTGTCCTCTCTTATTTCTTGGAGCAGAGTTTCTCCTTCTTAGGGCTGCAACCTCTCTCCCCCCAAACTTTACATAAGTCATATGTGGCCCTCTTAGCATTAATAGAATACCTTAAATCTCCCCTAAATAAATAAGATAGTGTCTTTGTCAGTTTTTTAAGAGAGACTACATAGTGACAATTTTCTACGTCTGAATTATTTTACTTAGCATAATATGTTCTAGATTTATTTATGTTGTGGCAAATAACAAGATGGCCTTCCTTTTTAAGACTGGCTAGTAAACATCTATTAGAGATACAAATTTTGTCCCTTTGACTTCTCATGGTTGACTTACAGGATGTTATACTCTTAATTTCTTAAGAAACATCCCATGATTTAGAGAGTAACTGTAACTATTTACATGTCTATTAGAAGTGCATGGTGTTCTGTCTTCTCCACATTCTTACCACATTTTTCTCATTTATCTTTGTTTTATGTTGTGTATGTAAACATTTCCTTGGGATTATTATGTTACTGGTCCTACCCTGATCAGTGATTGTGCCCTACCCTAGGGTGTAACCTAACATTTTGCTCCCACCATCGGGTGGTACCTGATTCTTCTTCTACCCTAGGGTTGTACCTGATTCTGATGCATAAAAGCAAGTGTCTGTGGAAGGCCAGGGCTTTTTTCAAGGGCTGATTCTGGGGCTTTTGGCTTCAGCCATGTCCACGGAATAAAGCTGATATCTTCTGAAGCCTGACTGCTTGTTAGCTTTATACCCGTCACATTCACCTCAGAACCACCCTGCTGAATGGGGTGACAGAAGCGTGCTCCAAGCTGGAGAAGAAAGACTTCATCCTCCATCTTTCCATCAGTCAGCCCCATCAAGGGCTGATTTGCAACGGTTTTATAATTTGATTTGATTTGATTGAAACCGTTGTGATTTACAAAGTCCTTCTAGTTGGGTTTCAGGCATATAATGAATCAGGGCCAACCCCATCACCAGTGTTGATCACCCTCCACCAATATTCCCAGAGTACAACCAAATACAACCCTCCTTTCCCCCTGGCCTGCCAGTATAACAGACGCATTTTAAATTTAGATTGTTAAAGTTTGGGTCTCTTGATTCTATTGTTGTTGACTTTGGCTTGGATATTAAGTTCTGTTCTTTTTTAACTCCACCAGTGTACCTGAGACCACTTGGCCCCTGGCCCCCATCCTTTCATATTTGTGTTTCTTCTCCTCCACTCAGTACTATTCTTTCTCCTTGCTATACTCTGGAGCCAAGAAAAACTTTCATTTAGACCATTGCATTTCTTCATAAAGTTATTCTAAATACCACATATAAGTAATATAATTTTGTAGTTATCCTTCTTCTGGCTTACTTCATTTAACATTATATCTTCCAGTTCCATTCATGTCGGAACAAACTGCATGATTGCATCATTCTTTACAGCTATGTAGTATTCCTTTTTAATTCTTAACAACATTTCTATGCACACAATTGCCTGGGGAATGTGCCTCCTTGCTGGAGCAACACTTGACTTGTGCTTGGTGATGAACCAACTTATGTCTTCAGAAAGTCCAGGGATGCTGAAGCCTGTTCAGAAATGCTTCCCTTCCAGGAAGTTCACATTAACCCTCCACTGCAGGCACAAGCTCTAGACATTGACTTCCCTATTAGAGATGGCACTGTTAGAGGCTGACTCTGAGAGGTCTACTACCTTTTATCCATGAGAGAAGTAATATAGAAGTCAAACTCCAAGCCAACTTATTCAAGCTTTAGACATTGACTTTCCTATTAGAGATGTCACTGTTAGAGACTGACTCTGAGAGATCTACTGCCTTCTGTCAGTGAGGGAAGTAACATAGAAGTCAAACTCCACTCCAAGCCAACTTATTCACATCCTCTAAAATGCTCTCCCATTCCTGAACAGACTGAAATTCCAGTATTTGGGGGTAGAAATAACTATACTGGGGTCAGAGCTATAGTAAAGCAGCCTTGCCTGAAGCCAACCTAGGTTTAATCTTTGGTACACTATATGGTCTCCCAAGTACACAAGAGTGACCCTTGAGCACAGATCCAGTAGTAAGCCCTGAATACCAGTGGGTGTGGCTCAGTCAAAAGTTAAAAGAAATAAAGAAAAAAACTACACTTTTCTAGTTTTCATATCAAGATAAAAGGGGGGGGTGGATTCATGCAGGAGTCATTCCACAGAAGAAATCTCCCCTCAGTTGCCAATCTAACAATACCTCTCTCCTGGGAAAAATGAGTCTGTTGACGTTAACCATCCACACAGCTCACACCCACTCACTGCCTTGGGAATGTTCTCAATTTAGAACAGCCCCCAAGGATGCTCCTCGGGCAGCCCTCTGGTCTCTCCACACAATCATTTCCCAGTATTTGCTGAGCCTCTGGAATCTGCCAAGATCTAGTCTGGGTGCAAAGGATGATTCAGAAGCTGCAGTATGGGGAAAAGTGTCTCCTCACAAATGAAGTACCATACAAAAGTAGACACATACCAAGGACAGATACTAGTGTCTGGAGGAGGAAGGTTCTAGGGTTTAGTCTTCAGTGGTCAGGTAGGCTCATAGACCATAGTTTGCACGTACTTGTCAAGGAACCCTCTATTCACCTCCCAGCCCTCTGAATCATCTCCTACAGTTTTAATTCATTGTGTGTTTTATCAAGAACAGGATTAAAGAGCCAATAAAAAATTACCTTACTACTTTTTTACTTTTTGAATAATAGATTCTCTGGAAAGAAGAAAATATAAATATGTCCCCTGGTGTAGGTGCCTTAAACATTTTGTGAACCATACTTTTTTCTCCATTCTTCTCTGTCACCATATTGATACTTCTTTCTGGGCAAGATTCAAGAATAAGTCACTAATGGCTGTGGAAATGCCTTTTCCAGAAATTCCAGATAAAAACATATCCTGCCTGTGTGTCAGCAAAGTTTCTGGTTCCATGCAGAACCCTAACCCTTTTCTATAAGCATCAATGCACTGAATGAAACTCCCTGAGTCCACAAAAGGACACATATATGATGGATAGATCTAAAATTACTCTGCCACCAACATCCATAGCTGATCCTGTTTCATGTCTTCAAGGAAGTGTAAAAGCACTTATCTCTTTCCTCTAGCTTCAAGCAAGCTGGGACTAATTATTTTTACACTAACAAATTAAGTTACTGAGGTGTGGAAGTTCAAGTTTAACCAAAGTCACTATCAATAGTACTGGACTAAGGTCCACACATTTCTCACCTATACTCTTTCTCCTCCATGGCTGTCCTCCTCACAGACACTCATCTTCAAGCTTGGGGATCCTCAGGAGTATGGCATGTCATCAACATCTCTTCATCTCTTTAGTCAGGGTCAGTTCCTACGTGTTACCATGTAGTTATCTGTTAAAGATACATATTGACCTACTTGCAGCAAAAATATTATATCTTATCTTGACTAAAAAATTATTTCAAAAGAAAAATAGTACATGGAGAAAATGGAGCCAATATTTCTAGTTGAAAGAAGGTGATGGACGTGATGGCTACAGGAAATTCTCAGACTGTTCTCTCTTCTTTATAGTCTATGTAAAATTTTCTATTACACAAGGGTAATAGGAGATAGTAACATATTAAATACAATTAAGCTACCCACAGATAGCAGCATGCCAATGCCTATAAAACACATTTGTTGGGAGTATGCAGATTTTGTTCTGTGATAGGGAAGCAAGGGGTTAGAAATGGTCCTGATTATCATGAAGTAAGGCTATGGGCATCTTGAAAAATGAAAAACTGGGGCCGGCAAGGTGGCGCTAGAGTTAAGGTGTCTGCCTTGCAAGCGCTAGACAAGGAAGGACCCTGGTTCAATCCCCCAGCGTCCCAGATGGTCCCCCAAGCTGGGGCAATTTTTGAGCACTTAGCCAGGAGTAACCCCTGAGCATCAAATGGGTGTGGCCCCCAAAAAATGAAAAACTAAAGTACTATTTACATCAATAGAATATTCAATGGAATGTACCTATTACTAAATCCACTGCATTTATATTATTGCTTTAGTGAGGACTTGTGAGCAAGAGATGCTTCTATCAGGAAGAGTTGGCCCCAACTTTTGAATAGACACAATATGAGAGGGGAATAAGGGGAGACTTTAGTACCCTGAATATGCTGTGGTATCTGAGAGGCCCTGATTTAGATGAGGTGGTGCAAAAAGAGCAGTCAGCAGAGTTTTTTATGTTGTTTTTTAAGTTTCTTGAAAAGATCTTTTCAAGGAAATTAAAATCAGTCTTACCATGCAAAAAATAGATCCTTTTGTGTTAGCTTTTTTAGATTTTATCTGGCAATGCTTAGGTGCTGCTCCTGGCTCTGCTCTCAAGAATTACTCCTGGTGGGCTCTGGGTACCATATGGATGCCCAGGATTATCAGGGTCAGCTGTGTCAAAGCAAGAGTCTACCCACTTTACTGAACTGGATATTTTTATATTAAATACTGACTAATTGATGACTCATTGCCAGGCCCCTATTACCCTGAGAGGAGTAAATGACAAATGAATGAATAATTTTAATATACCCAAAGCCCAAATTATACATAATCACTATAGTAAAGGTAAACAAAGTCAAACTCAGAGCAAAAGAGCAAAGTAGATAACCCCAAAGTTTACTAACCCTTTTAAAATTCTGTTATCTAAAACACATGCAAATGAAACTGGACTCACCCATGCATGAAAAGCTCACTCAACAGGTATTAAAGACTCTAATATGAAACCCAAAATCTGTCTATACAGAATAAAATATGAGCAAAATACTTCATGAGATTGGCTTCAGTGATGACTTGCTGACTCAACTCTATTGATAAGGAAAAATAAACAAAAATAAACAAATAGGATTACATCAAACTAAAAGTTCTGCACAGCAAAAAAATTACATTTGAAACAAAGAAATTCCAATGGAATGGGAGAAAATATTCTCACACCATACATCTGACAAAAGGCTAATATACAATATTAGTATACAGTATGTTATATACAATATTAATATCATATACATTATATTATGCATAATATTAATATACAATACATAATAAAGCACTTATAAAACTCAACAGAAAACAATCCTATAAAGATGGGTAGAAGAGCTGACTAGACAATTCTCCAAAAAAGACATATAGATGGTCACCAAGCTCATTATCACTTCCTATGAGAGAAATACAAATCAAAACAACAAAGAGATAATACTTCACACCTGAAAATGCTCTACATCAAAAAGGGCAGAAACAACCAGTACTAGCAGGAATGTGGAAAAAAAAGAAAATCTTCATTCATTGCTGGTGGTCTAGTCCCTACAGAAGAGTATGGAAATATCTCAAAACATTAAAAACAGTTATACTATTTGGGCTAGAGAAGTAGCACATAGAATAGGGTTGCCTTGTATGAGGCCAACCTGGGTTTGATCCCCGATATCCCATATGGTCCCTTAAGGCTGCCAGTAGTATTTTCTGAACTCAGAGCCAGGAGTACATCCTGAGCAACACAAGATGTGGCCCCCAAATCAAAAAAGTTATATGATTCAGCAATTCTACTCAATTGATAGATATTTATCCAAAGAACATAAAAACAATAAATATGTCCACAGGCGTCCTTGGGTACAAATGGCAGACAAACTAAGATGGCAGCACGGGATACCACACGAGATACCATACCTAGCTTGCACTACGAGATGGCCCCGAGAAAACTCTTTAACATACACTTTATCTCTAGGTTACACCTTCTTTTAGGAATGGAAGCACGTGACCAGTCAGACCACCAAAGCAGTAACTGAGACGTACTGACTTAAAATACACGCTCTATTCTTTGAACACATTCAAGCAAACTAGCATTCCCTTGCTATTCTCTCCTCTCTTCTCACTACTTTCTTTTTTATTTTTTTTATTTTTTCTCTTCTTCTTTTTTTCTCTTCTTTTTTTTTCTTTTTCTTTTCTACTCTTCTCTTTACTTTTTTTTCTTTTCTCTTCTACCTTTCTTTCTAAGGTATTTTCTCTTTTCTCCCTTCCTACCCCTTCCATATAACCCTTTCCCCCCTTTGGAAATCCAACTATCCCTTCACCCCTCAATCCCATACAGACCTCCCGCCATATTAAAACTCTCCACCCTCAGTCCTTAATCTATTAGGCATCAAGATTGACCTCCTACCCCAACGAACCACCACCCAGCACCCAGTCGAGAGGACAACCAGTCAAACCCACACCTCGTATCCTGCAAGAAAAGGCAGCCAACTCCCCTGCGGATTCATGCTGCGCGGCCCTCCCTACCAACTCCCCCTAACGTGGACTGTTACTTGAAACCGGACTTAGGTCTAAAAGTATCCTCAATGCAAGAACCCTTACAGGACCTTCCTGCCACAAATCTTTTGCCAATCTGAAGAAGATCAGGGGATGGGAGGGAAAGATGCCTGGGAACCCACACACCACAAGAAAAACCCAAAAGTCAATGGGAAAACCTGTACTTCCAACATAAGCATAAGACCTGTATCACACCACCTCTTTACCTGCTTTTCCCCAAATGTAAGATAGTCTTTTGCATCACTTTGGTCCTTTAAATACTTTTCTACCTCATTCAAAAAAAAAAAAAAAGTCTGGCCTACATATACGTATGTAAGCACATACATTTTTATTACCTATTTTTTTCTATTTTTTATTTTTTTTTATCTTTTTTTTGGGTATGTAACCTGTTTCTGTTTTCCCCCTTTGACCACCCCCAAAGGCACCGACAATATAATGTAGCACCATTTCCCCCTGCAAAGGCACACTAAAAAAGGGGGAATTCTTACATTAAAAAAAAAAGAGCTCTTATCTACTAGAGATAGGAACTCATAGTTGTTTACAATACAGGGATATCTCCTACCTTGAAAATATGTCATGTGGAATCAACTTAGACCTCAGGTGATTAGATACCATCCGTCCAGCCTTGAAGCCTGGATCCCAGACATAGGAACGGCACAGTTCTTCACAACTGCTACAGGAAACAAATCCCATCCGGGACAGCCTTAATACTGTGAGGTCACCAACAAGTGCCAGCTCTAATATGACATCCTGACAACGAAGAAAATGGGAACAACCTGACCTAAGTGCAGGTTATCCTACCTTTCCAGCTAACGACAAGACAAAATCAGAAGACTTGTCACCCTTTGGTAGGCCCAAAAGCCAAGATTGCGAGTTACAGATGACTGGCTGCTAGAAACATGACGGGACTGTATACAGCCTGGGATCAATAAAAAAGCCCTAGCCTAGGGTTTGAACTACGACTTGCACAATAAACATGATCCCCAGTTCCAAAGATCTGGCAGAGTCCATTGTAACGGAATGGGGCTTCTGGAAGCACAAAGAAGGACACTATCCTAGGTGCCATCCTAGGTTCAGTGCAAAGACCAAGATCATCAACCACAGAAGATGAATTAAAATGACACTGATGGAACAGAACTTCTAGAACCACAAAGACTGACTTCATCATAAATCCCACCGCAGGATCTGTGCAGATACTGAGATCCCTAGACACAGAGGCCTGATTGTATCACCCAGGACAGAGCAGAGGGCTTCCAAACACCACAAAAGCACCACCAGGAGAACAAATGATCCTGAACAGAATCTATAGTTGATCCCATGACAATACACTCCAAGGGCGGAGAAACCCCTTATCTCTTAGGCCAAGTGAATTCATTTTCGAATGACCCCAATATTTACTGTGCCAGGGCAGGAGGGAAAAAAAACAAAAAGCACAAAACATTATTTTTTATATATTATTTTATTTTCATTTATTATTATTTTTATTTACCTATCTATTTTTGGTCAATTTCTCTGTTTGGGTGTGATTATTGAAGTTGTCCCCAGTTATACTTATTCTTTCTCTTCCTTTCTGTTCTTTCTTTATATGCTATGCCATGTTTCTTATATCAATCAAGACCAGGGCATTTGTTTTTGTTTTGTTTTGTTTGTTTTGTTTTGTTTTGTTTCTGTTTTTGTGGGGTTTTTTGTTCTGTTTTTGTTTTGTTTTTGGTTTTGGTTTTTTATTTATTTATTTATTTATTTATTTTTGGTGCTTTTCGTTATTGTTGGAATACTCACTGGATTTTTGACACTTCTTTTTGTACTGGTGGAATGTTTCACCTTTATTCTCTCCTTTGTTTCTCAAACCGATTATGAGAGCCTCTAGAAGAATCCCGCCTATTTTCGGCGTATTAGACTTTTACCCCAGTTTATTACTTTTCTTCCTTCAAACAAAACCACGTAACTTGAACTAGCTAGTCCTGCCCCCCCAGTTAGAGGGGGAAATAAGGGAGGCTCCAGGACCAAACAGGTGCAAGACTACTAAGCAATAGGCTAGATACAGAGGAGACCACATATTCTAGCAACCCTGGGGGTGAGGGAAGAGGATATGGGAGGTAGGACAAAAACAGAGGTGTAGGGAGGACAATTTGGTGATGGGAATCCCCCCTGATTTTATGTAAATATGTACCTAAAACATTATTGTCAACAATATGTAAGCCACTATGATCAAAATAAAAATTTTATTAAAATATATATATATATATATATATATATATATATATAGATGAGTGATTATGCTAAGTTGTCAATGATCAGGAAATGCTATCGTAAAACCAAGTCAATGTAGGCTGGACCTCCTATGGTCATCAGGATAAACCATGACATAAATCTCTCTATTTGGCATTTCCTCCTAAACCTGGTTTTCTTTCTTTAGGGATCAGCACTTTATACTAAAGACCTTTTTGCAGTCAACATCGACAAATGTTCCATGTGTGTTATTCTACCTTCCACATCAGAGTCATCAAGAAGCGCAACTTAGGTAGACTCAGAGAACATCTTGGCTACCCTCAATATCAAATTATTTAAGTTTTTTCCTACTTCACCCACAACCATGGAGAGATGTAAGAACACCATTCCAACAGGAAGTGGCTAGGGATAATGGAATAAGGGAGAAATTTAAGTCCTCTCTTATAGAATACAGTTTTATATTTATGTCTCCTATGACCTCTTTAAGCTATATATTTTGATATATAATCATATTTTGCTATATAATGACACTTCAATCATTAGAAATATAAACCAATAAAAATGATATATTCTGGAAAGAATGAACCTAACATTGTCTTACTGTGTTAAGAAAAAAAATGGAGCTTCTGAGGAAACTGAGCACCTGAATGGAGCCCTGTCCTACCCTTCTCTGTCTTTCCTGAACTCTGGAAGCTCTCCTCAGAGCCCTGGGAAGTGAACCCCAAAGAAACTACATTTGGAAGCTACACAGCGAGCCAGAAACTGAGCACCTGAAGGGAGCCCTGTCATACTCTTCTCTGTCATTCCTGAACTCTGGAAGCTCTCCTCAGAGCCCTGGGAAGCGAACCCCAATGAAACTACATTCGGAAGCTACCCAGCGAGCCAGTGACTCTCCTCAGAGTCCTGGGAAGTGAACCCCAAAAATACAGCATTCTGAAGCTGCCCAGCGAGCGAGTGAAAACTACGCCTGACCAGTGGGGCCCGACTGTGAAAAACTATGAGTGCTGCCTGTGTGTGTGTCTCTCTGCTATCCTGTTGCGTGAACCTCCTGAGAGTGGGCTGAAAAGAGGCTCCAGAAGGCACTTAGCTACACTTCACTACGCAGCCGTGCGCACTTTCTAAAAAAAGAACACCATCACAAGAAGAAAAAAACCACACTAAGAACTGTGCTGGATCACAGAAGCAAGAATTTCACTCCAGACTGTCTTCTCTGCTGCATGCTCGGGCCTAAGATTTGATCCTGTGTGAGGCTTCATCCACGGAGGACTCCCCTAACTTGGAGGCAAGTCGGCCCATCCAGAGAGGGCGGAGCCAGAGAAGTGTGATGCCTGCATCATATAACCAATGAATACCACCACAACACGTAGAAAAACCCACAATACAAGTGTGACAATGGGGAAACAACACAGGCCAGCATCAGACATAGAGAATGAAGATGACAATTCTGATGACCAGTTAACGAACAACCAACTAATCAATCTCTCAGATAAGGACTTTAGAGTAGCAATATGGAATATGCTCAAAGAACTCAAAGAAACCATGAATAGAGTAGAACAGAACACTAATAAGAATCAAGAAAATATGAAGACAGAAATCACAAAACTCCAAACTGAAATAACATGTCAAATAACAGGCCTGAAAAAATCAGTAAATGAAGTGAATGACAAAATGGATAAGCTCTGGGACAGGGTATCAGAAGCTGAGAATAGACTTGGTGCTGTGGAAGATGAGATACATAACAATTCCATACAACAGGAGAGATTGGAAAAAAAACTTAAAACAAATGAGCAGACAATGGAAAAATTAGTCAAAGAATGGGAACAGATGAAAATAGAGGTCTATGATAAGATCAACAGAAACAACTTAAGAATCATTGGAGTCCCAGAGACCCAGGAAGAAAATTTCCAGGAAGAATCAACGGTCAAGAACATCATTAAAGAGAAACTCCCAGAGCTAAAGAATATATGTGATCAAATCCTGCATGCTCGAAGAGTACCAACCAAAAGAGACCCAAGAAAAACCACGCCAAGACACATCCTAGTCACAATGACAAATCCCACAGATAGAGACAGAATTCTGAAAACAGATTGATCAAAAGGGGAAATTACATTCAAGCAAGCATCCTTGAGATTTACAGCAGACCTGTCACCAGAAACACTCAATGCCAGAAAGCAGTGGTGGGATATTGTGACAAGACTGAATGAAATGATTGCTTCACCTAGAATACTGTACCCAGCAAAACTCACTTTCCAGTTTGACGGAAGAATACATGGTTTCACAGACAAAAAACAGCTCAGAAACTTTGCAGACTCAAAACCAGTCTTAAGAGAAAAACTGAAAGACCTAATTTAAAACAAGACTAACCAAAAGACACACCAAATTTTGATATAAAGATGGCATTAAATCCCAGGACAATTCTTTCTCTCAACGTCAATGGACTAAATGCACCAGTCAAGAGACACAGAGTGGCTAAATAGATCAAAAAACTCAATCCAACCTTCTGCTGCCTACAAGAAACGCACCTGAATAGTCAGAACAAACATAGACTCAAAATAAAAGGCTGGAGAAAAGTTATCCAAGCAAACAACGCCCATAAAAAAGCTGGAGTGGGGCCGGAGAGATAGCATGGATGTAAGGCGTTTACCTTTTATGCAGGAGGTCATCGGTTCGAATCCCGGCATCCCATATGGTCCCCTGTGCCTGCCAGGAGCAATTTCTGAGCCTGGAGCCAGGAATAACCCCTGAGCACTGCCGGGTGTGACCCAAAAACCACAAAAAAAAAAAAAAGCTGGAGTGGCCATACTAATATCAGATAATGCAAACTTTATACTCAGGAAGGTTGTAAGGGACAAAGATGGACATTTTATATTAATCAAGGGGTATGTAGAGCAGGAAGAAATAACTCTCCTAAACATATATGCACCAAATGAGAGGCCAGCAAAATATTTAAAACAACTGTTGACAAATCTGAAAAACAATATCAATAACAACATAATAATTGTGGGGGACCTCAACACTGCTTAGTCAACACTGGATAGGTCAACCAGACTGAAACCCAACAAGAATATATTAGACCTGAGGAGAGAAATGGAAGAAAGAGGCCTAGTGGATATATAAAGGACACTCCATCCCCAGAAACCTGGATACACATTCTTCTCCAATGTACATGGGACATTCTCCAGGATAGACTACATGCTGGCACATAAAACATACCTCCATAATATCAAGAGGATAGAAATTTTGCAGACTACCTTCGCTGACCACAAGACTCTGAAATTATTTGTGAATTCCAAAGGGACTCAGAAGAAACACTTTAACACCTGGAAGTTAAACAGCCTCATACTCAATAACCAGTGGATCCGAGATGAAATCAAGAAGGAAATCAAAAGGTTCCTGGGAACAAATGACAATAAAGACACAAACTATCAGAACTTATGGGACACAGCAAAAGCAGTACTGAGAGGAAAATTTATAGCTTTGCAAGCACACATCAGGAAGGAAGAAGGAGCTTACCTGAGTAGCTTAATGACACAGCTAATAGAACTAGAAAGTACTCAACAAAAGGACCCAAAAATAGGAAGACAGAAGGAAATAACAAAGCTGAGAGCAGAAATCAACGAAGTGGAAACCCAAAAAACAATCCGAAAGATCAACGAAAGCAGAAGTTGGTTCTTCGAAAAAATAAACAAGATTGATAGAACACTGGCAAACCTAACAAAGAAAGAGAGAAAGAGAAACTTGATAACTCGTATTAGGAATGAAAAAGGAGAGATCACTACTGATATGACAGAGATTCAAAGGGTAATCAGAAACTACTTTGAAAAACTCTATGCCACTAAAAATGAGAACCTGGAAGAAATGGATAAATTCTTGAACTTTTAAAATCTTCCACAGTTGAAGGAAGAGGATGTAGCATATCTAAACACCCCCATCACCATTGATGAAATAAAAATGTTAATCAAACGTCTGCCCAAAAACAAAAGCCCAGGCCCAGATGGATTCACTAATGAATTCTTTCAAATTTTCCAAGAGGAACTACTACCAATCCTGGCAAGACTCTTTCATGAAATTGAACAAACGGAAACACTCCCAAACAGCTTTTATGAAGCCAACATCACCCTAATACCTAAACCAGACAGAGATGCTACGAAAAAAGAAAATTACAGACCAATATCGCTGATGAATGCAGATGCAAAGATCCTCAACAAAATCCTGGCAAATAGGATTCAATGCCTCATTAAAAAGATCATCCACTACGATCAAGTAGGTTTCATCCCAGGAATGCAAGGATGGTTTAACATCCGTAAATCTATCAACATAATACACAACATCAATAACAAGAAAAATAAAAACCACATGATCAAATCAATAGATGCAGAGAAAGCATTTGATAAGGTCCAACACCCATTCTTGATCAAAACTCTCAGCAAGATGGGAATGGAGGGAACCTTTCTCAATATAGTGAAGGCCATCTACCACAAGCCAGTGGCAAATATTATCCTCAATGGAGAAAAACTGAAAGCCTTCCCTCTAAATTCTGGCACAAGACAAGGCTGTCCTCTCTCACCACTCCTATTCAACATAGCACTGGAAGTACTTGCTATAGCGATTAGGCAAGAAAAGGATATCAAGGGAATCCAGATAGGAAAGGAAGAAGTCAAGCTCTCACTGTTTGCAGATGACATGATACTCTACTTAGAAAACCCTAAAGACTCTATCAAAAAGCTTCTAGAAACAATAGACTCATATAGCAAGGTGGCAGGCTACAAAATTAACACACAAAAATCATGGCCTTTCTATATACCAATAGTAATAAGGATGAAATGGACATTAAGAAAACAACCCCATTCACAATAGTGCCACACAAACTCAAATATCTTGGAATCAACTTGACTAAATATGTGAAGGACCTATACAAAGAAAACTATAAAACTCTACTCCAAGAAATAAGAGAGGACACGCGGAAATGGAAACACATACCCTGCTCATGGATTGGCAGGATTAACATCATCAAAATGGCAATACTCCCCAAGGCGTTATACAGATTCAACGCTATCCCTCTAAAGATACCCATGACATTCTTCAAAGAAGTGGATCAGGCACTTTTGAAATTTGTTTGGAACAATAAACACCCTAGAATAGCTAAAGCAATCATTGGGAAAAAGAATATGGGAGGAATTACTTTCCCCAACTTTAAACTGTACTACAAAGCAATAGTTATCAAAACAGCATGGTATTGGAATAAGGACAGGTCCTCAGATCAGTGGAATAGGCTTGAAAACTCAGAAAATGTTCCCCAGACATACAATCACCTAATTTTTGATAAAGGAGCAGGAAATCCTAAATGGAGCAAGGAAAGCCTCTTCAACAAGTGGTGTTGGCACAACTGGCTAGCCACTTGCAAAAAATTGAACTTAGACCCCCAGCTAACATCATGTACGAAGGTAAAATTCAAATGGATTAAAGACCTCGATATCAGACCCCAAACCATAAGATATATACAACAACACATAGGCAAAACTCTCCAGGACATTGAGACTACAGGCATCTTCAAGGAGGAAACTGCACTCTCCAAGCAAGTGAAAACAGAGATTAACAGATGGGAATATATTAAGTTGAGAAGCTTCTGCACCTCAAAGGAAATAGTGCCCAGGATACAAGAGCCACCCACTGAGTGGGAGAATCTATTCACCCAATACCCATCAGACAAGGGGCTAATCTCCAAAATATACAAGGCACTGACAGAAATTTACAAGAAAAAAACATCTAACCCCATCAAAAAATGGGGAGAAGAAATGAACAGACACTTTGACAAAGAAGAAATACAAATGGCCAAAAGACACATGAAGAAATGCTCCACATCACTAATCATCAGGGAGATGCAAATCAAAACAACGATGAGATACCACCTCACACCACAGAGAATGGCACACATCACAAAGAATAAGAACAAACAGTGCTGGCGGGGATGTGGAGAGAAAGGAACCCTTATCCACTGCTGGTGGGAATGCCCTCTAGTTCAACCTTTATGGAAAGCAATATGGAGATTCCTCCAAAAACTGGAAATCGAGCTCCCATACAACCCAGCTATACCACTCCTAGGAGTATACCCTAAGAACACAAAAATACAATACAAAAATCCCTTCCTTACACCTATATTCATTGCAGCACTATTTACCATAGCAAGACTCTGGAAACAACCAAGATGTCCTTCAACAGACGAATGGCTAAAGAAACTGTGGTACATATACACAATGGAATATTATGCAGCTGTCAGGAGAGATGAAGTCATGAAATTTTCCTATACATGGATGTACACAGAATCTATTATGCTGAGTGAAATAAGTCAGAGAGAGAGAGAAAAATGCAGAATGGTCTCACTCATCTATGGGTTTTAAGAAAAATGAAAGACATTCTTGCAATAATAAATTTCAGACACAAAAGAGAAAAGAGCTGGAAGTTCCAGCTCACCTCAGGAAGCTCACCACAAAGAGTGATGAGTTTAGTTAGAGAAATAACTACATTTTGAACTGTCCTAATATTGAGAATGTATGAGGGAAATGTAGAGCCTGTTTAGAGTACAGGCGGGGTTGGGTGGGGAGGAGGGAGATTTGGGACTTGGGTGATGGGAATGTTGCACTGGTGATGGGTGGTGTTCCTTTTATGACTGAAACCCAAACACAATCATGTATGTAATCAAGGTGTTTAAATAAAAAAAAGAAAAAAATGATTGTAAAAAAAAAGAAAGAAAAAAATGGAACTTTAAGTATTGTTATTGTTGATGTTAATCAAATATCAATAAATATAGTAAACAGAATTTAGTGATAAAAACAATAAATATATGTACATTTATGTCAATTGAAGCACTAACTTCAATAGATAAAGTTTGAAAATAACTCAAGTGCCTCATATAAAAGGAAAGAAGAAAGAAAGAAAGAAAGAAAGAAAGAAAGAAAGAAAGAAAGAAAGAAAGAAAGAAAGAAAGAAAGAAAGAAAGAAAGAAAGAAAGAAAGAAAGAAAGAAAGAAAGAAAGAAAGAAAGAAAGAAAGAAAGAAAGAAAGAAAGAAAGAAAGAAAGAAAGAAAGAGAGAAAGAGAGAAAGAAAGAAAGAAAGAAAGAAAGAAAGAAAGAAAGAAAGAAAGAAAGAAAGAAAGAAAGAAAGAAAGAAAGAAAGAAAGAAAGAAAGAAAGAAAGAAAGAAAGAAAGAAAGAAAGAAAGAAAGAAAGAAAGAAAGAAAGAAAGAAAGAAAGAAAGAAAGAAAGAAAGAAAGAATATACAATAAGCTATATACATAGGGGACCTGTTACACTAGCAACCCAGGGGGCAAAGGGAGGAGTTATGGGATGCATGCTGGGAACAGGGTTGGAGGGAGGACAACACTGGTGGTGGGAATGGCCCTAGTTCACTGTCACTACATACCTTAAATATATCTGTGACCCGACTACATTCATGCATGTAATCATGGTGCTTAAATTAAAAAAATGTAACTGTGAAAGACTTGTAATTCACATTGGTCAAAATAAAAATTAATAAAAATAAATAAATAAACAGATGCTGACTACAGAATTGAGAATAGCAAAATGTGGTGTGGGGATGAGTCAAAAGAACAG
Source organism: Suncus etruscus (assembly GCF_024139225.1). Lineage (NCBI taxonomy): Eukaryota > Metazoa > Chordata > Mammalia > Eulipotyphla > Soricidae > Suncus > Suncus etruscus. Next base: position 68,117,465 of record NC_064859.1, read on the forward strand.
AATGTATATAATGGACTGTGGTAGATAAATGTTGACACTTTACATTGACACTATTCCTCTAAAACAGCTCTACTCCTAAATATATATAAATCCCTAATACACATAGTATCCCTATAACATAGAAGCATTTGCATTCTTGTGAACCAATTTTACCAAAATAAAATAAAATTTTATTAAAATTTTAAAGGAAAAATACTCTGGAATCTACTTGTATAGATTTTTATCTTGCAAATACATCAAATAGATAATTTTGAGTTTCATAGTATACATGTATAGAATTTATTATCTTACTTTCTTCACTTGGGATCAAATCGAAAATATGTCTATGGACCTCCACATCTTTCCATGCAAGATACACTTGACACCCGTCTAGGTGAAAAAAAAAAAAAACACATGTGCATATGTCCCCTTACTTAAGACACCACAGAATCACAGACAAACATGAACCACAGAAGTATTAAGAAATCCAGCAGGCATAAGGCTCAAGTTGGGAAGTAAATTTAAGATCTTAGGTACAGAGGAAGAAACTGAGTCTCATACCCAGCAATGGCTGGTTTAGGCTACACTATGCACAGGGAGAGCCCCAACTCCCAGCAGCTTTGCCCAGAATTTATGAGCAAAAATGTGGATTATTTGTGTTATTGATAGTTTATGAAAATAATAATGTTTAAGAATCTCATTCTCATCAATTTGCCAATGATTAAATGTATTTTCTTTCTAGCAATAAAGAAAATAGATAGTACAAAAAATTAGATATTAAGTTGCATGGAATTGGACTACTTAATGGGGCTTTTATATGGAAAAATGGAATGTCAGGGTGGGAGTCAATCCACAGATTTGAGGGGAGGAATTTCAGAATTAAATCAAAATCTTTTTTTTTTTTTTGCTTTCTTTTGGGTCACACCCAGCAGTGCTCAGGGGTTACTCCTGGCTCTACACTCAGAAATTGCTCCTGGCAGGCTCAGGGGACCATATGAGATGCCAGGATTCAAACTACTGTCCTTCTGCATGCAAGGCAAAAGCCCTACCTTCATGCTATCTCTCCGGCCAAAATAAAAATGTTTAGATTGAGAAATCCAGTGCCCTAGTCCTGATTTCCCCAGTAAAGGCTTCTCCTCATGCTTCTTTTCTTGGCTTACAGTCCTGACACTCCCTCCAGGATGTCAAAAGGACCATCCTGTTTCCATGACTTTGAAACTCTGACTTGAGAGCATTTTTCTTAACCCTTTTCTTTAACTTTATTTACTGATTGATTATTGATTGGTTGTTGGGGTCCACAACCCAGCAGCGCTCAGGAGTTACTCCTGGCTCTGCACTCAGAAATCGCCCCTAGCAAGCTAGGGAATCATGTGGGTGCTGGAATCAAACCAGGTCCCTCCCAGATCCGGCCACACACACAAGGCCCTACCACTATGCTATCTCTCCGACCCATTTATATAACCCTTTTATAAATCTTACCAGGTGCAGTAATCTCTTTCAGATACCAATGGCCAATGTGTGTGCCCACACACCTTCTTTTTTTTAATATCTTTAATTTAAACACCTTGATTACAAATATGATTTGTAGTTGGGTTTCAGGTACATATAAAGAAACCCACCTTCACCAGTGCAACATTCTCATACACTCAATTGTCCCCAAATCTTGCGCCTCCACATTGCATCCCCCACCTGTATTTGGAGACAGGCTTTCCTTCTTCCCTCATTCATTCACATTGTTTTTGATAGTTGTCATGTGTCAGTTATTTTTTCTAACTGCACTCACCAACTTCGGTACCACACATGTTTCTTTAGCCACTCATCTGTTGAAGGGCATCTCGGTTGTTTCTAGAGTCTGGTTATTGTAAATAGCATTGCAATGAACATAGATGTGAGAAAGGAATATTTGAATTGTATGTTTGTGTTCCTAGGGTACATCCCAAGGAGTGGTATAGCTGGATCATATAAGAGCTCAATTTTCAGTTGTTTGAGGAATCTCCATATTGTTTTCCATAAAGGTTGGACTAGATGGCATTCCCACCAGCATTGTATAAGAGTTCCTTTCTCTCCACATCCCCACCAGCACTGCTTGTTCTCATTCTTTGTGATGTACACACCCTTCTTGATTAAACTTGCTTTCTCTCCAAAAATACAATTCTGGACTATTAAGCCTGAGTCTCGTAGTTAGTCAGAAACATAATTTTTGTTTTGTTTTTTGTTTTTGGGCCACACCTAGTGGCACTCAGGGATCATTTCTGACTCTATGCTCAGAAATTGTTCCCGGCAGGCTCACAGAACCACATGGAATGCCAAAAATTGAACCCAGGTCCATCCAGGTTAGCCATGTGCAAGGCAACCACCCTACCGCTGAGCTGTAAGTTCTGGCCCCCCAGAAACATAATTTGAATATAGCACTACCAATATGCAGGCTATTTTATCTTGTTACTAAAAATAAGATTCATTTTCCTGAGCCTAACCATTAGGACACCTTCATTCTGCTCCATAGACCATAACTCCTATTTTCTGGGTAAATGGTGTTCACAGGCATGGTTTTAGAGGCAAGGAAATCTTCACAGAGTTACAAGACAGCAAATGAAACAGAGGTGAACATAAAGTACAGTATTATGATAAAGTGCAACAAGATTAACAAAACTAAAACCAGAACAAAAGAGAATCCCAGTTAGTGAATAGTTCAGGACCAGGAGAGAGGACCACATGCAGGTGGAAAAAGAAAGAAAGAATACAGGCAGTCTTCAAGAGTGTCTGGCCGGGGCCCGGAGAGGATAAGCACAGCTGCGTTTTGTGGCCTTGCAAGCAGCCGATTTCCTGACCAAAGGTGGTTGGTTCGAATCCCGGTGTCCCATAAGGTCCCCCGTGCCTGCCCAGGAGCTATTTCTGAGCAGACAGCCAGGAGTAACCCCTGAGGCATCGCTGGGGTGTGGGCCCAAAAAACAAAGACAAAAAAAAAGTGTAGCCTGTGCCATCTCAGACTTCCTGGACACATTGGGAATATCTAGGTAAAATCTATCCAAAAATTCAATCCTTGGGGGTTCTATCCCAGCCACCCATCTCTGCCCTCAGCTCCAGGGCATCATCATACAAAAACCCACCTATTTGAGCAAATAGTTATATCTGGGATTATGTTTTTCCAGAGTTTTTTTATCGTGTTGCTTTTTTTATAAAATATACAGATATGGGAACCACTTTCATTTGCTCCCTCAATTGATCATGCCTCTTATTCATAGCTCCAGTGACTTGTGAATATCCATGGGGTGAATGAAATGCTCAACAAGTTGAAAGTCATTTCCTTCTGCTGATAAAATATTCACATGTCACATAGATAACTGAAATCAGAAAACTGGGATCCAGTTTCCAGATTCTTCTCTTTCCCTAAACTCTTTTATTTTCAGGGTTATGGGTTATACCCAGTGATACTTGGGGGCCTACTCTCAGCTCTGTGCTAAGGGATCCATACTGAATATGGTAGCCACATGCAAGTAAATGCCTGAACTCCTACCTCTATAAATTTTTTCTAAATTTTTTATTCATAAAGATATAATAAACTTTCCAAATAAAGATATAGGGGTGATGCTTGATGTACAATTTTGTCCTTTAAGAAAATCCCTCCCCCCATATGGTATAACCCTGCCTCTTCTATTTGATCCAGGTGTAGTCCACAATTTATTCACCCCCATACTACTTGAAATCCCCCACCCCATCTGTTCACTTTCATGCGAGGTAAGAGGCACAAATCAAGCCAAATAGCTTCCATGAACTTTGGCCAGAACTATGGTGCCTCTCACCTCAGAGGGATGATTGGTAAGCCTGCAGCTATCTTCACTGCCACTTTGCATAGTGGCTGGGAGCAGGACAATCCAGATGTGATGAACAGGACCATGAGGGATGGACAAGGAGACACAAAGGGGCAGTGTGCTTCTCCCCCAATTTGTCAGACTTTGGGGATTTTGTCGAAGCTTAGATGAGAAGGGGCAACAATATATGGATGTTCAATGCTGAAAAGAAGCCACACAACTGAAGTTAACAGAATATTCATGCCTCAAGGGCTAGGGACCTAGCTATGTGTCAGAGCTCTTGTCTTGCATATATGTGACTGACCCTGGGTTCAAACTCCAGAACTACAACAATAGGCTCCTGTCTTCCAAGATGTCAATGTCTAGGAAATATGAGCAGTGATGCTGGTACCATCTGTAACAGGCTCCACATGCCAGCAAATATCAGCCCAATGACTGTTTCTAAAGCTAAGACAGTGAAGAATCCTTAGGTAACTTTTTATATAGTCTAATAAGAGGATTTTAGAAGGACCTCTATTTTTCATGTTAAATTTTAAGTATTCGAGAAAGGTCATTTCAGCAGGACTAGTCTATCTTTTCCTCTCCATCACCCAGTGTAATTGATTCTGTAATTGATAGAGACTCATGTCCCAGGAATTTACAACCAAGGAAGTTGAGAGAGACAGCATCAGGGTCAGGGAAGACAAAGGGAGGCAGAGACCTGAGAAACTCCACTAGGGTGATGGGTCATAGAGCAGACCTAGCCGACAGAAGGTGGGGTCCTGTCTTCAGTCTTCATGTCACTATTCCTAGGCTACGTGTATTCCATGCTCTGGTCATTATGCCCCTTCTTGCCTTTTTTTTTTTAAATGTTTCATTGAACTTCCCTTGTACATGTGAAGTTGCCCTGTGGCTTCACATGGGAGACTGCTTTCCAGTCTCTGTGTAATCCCTATGAGAAGAAAAACACCAAAACACAAACAAGCATCAGCAGGAGGAGCCCAAGTTAAGAGCACACAACACCGGGTCCATAATAAACATGTGTTTAAGAGGGATGAAAGTAGAAAATGAGAGACCCAATGAGACTGTTGGTATTTTGCAAATAAAAATGTGTTCTCTATCGAATGATAATATATTTAGACCAATGCTCCTAAACTCATTACCAACGTGAATGGTGGAAGCTTTTATCATAAAAGACTAGAGCATAGTAGCCTTTTTTTTTTAATTCAAGAACAATTTGGATATTTATACTATTATTCACAAGATATTTTAGAACAGGCTGGTGTGTTGCAAGCAGCTGGAAAGAATAGTCATCTGACCTGTCATGAACCAGGGTCAGAACACATAATTTCCTGGGCCTTATATGATCTGTAGATCAGATGGTTCCCACATCCCTGGTTCTAGACAGACCCTCATAAATGGGGCAAATGGGTTAGGAAAGGTTGTCCTAAGAGTCTCAATTTTTTTCTCTAAGTAGCATTAGGTTCCCTGAATTGTTTTCTTTTTTTGTTTTGTTTTGTTTATTTGTTTTGAAGTCACACCCAGCGGTGCTCCAGGGTCATTCCTGCTAAGCACTCAGGAATCACTTCTGGTGATGCTTGGGGGACCATATGGAATGAAGAAAACCAAACATGGGTCATCAGCATGCAAGACAAGCACCCTATCCACTAGATCAGGTTTACTTCAGTTTAAAAGTATTATCTCCTTGCAGTCAGCTGACAAGCACCTCCAATAAGCACTAGTGCTGTTGATCACACTGTACATCCAACATCCCACACTCAGTGTGTACAACAACACCTTTAGTACACACAATTCCCCTTGCATGAACATGCTCACCTGGTACTAAACACCTACCACAGTACTTACACATCTTCTTACTTGCAGTGCTCACCATGCCAGTTTTAGCCTGTGCTGTCTGCTTCTGAGCTGGGCAGGGCTTGCCAGGGGAAGATGGTCAGCAGAACACAGAGCCTCCAGCAGACAACACAGACATGTTTGTGCAGCAGTGGCAGGACAGAGGTCCAAAATAAGTGACAGAAATTGCATTTTTTTTTTTGATGTATCCATGGACAGAAAGATGTTTCCATCAGAAGCACCTACAAAAGCCCTAGTGGTACAAAGTAGAACAAGATCAAGGAGATAAGTTTCACAAATACAAAGTAAGTATTGAGGCTAACTACTCTTTTCATATCTGTTGGCCTGTCTTACTGTAGGGCATTTATAAATGAATGCTAATATGATCACACCTAGACTAGGGACTTACTTTAACACAACTTTCCAGTTAAGACACACATAGACCAGAAAGACACATCTCTCCAGAACTAGGGCTAGAGAGATAGTACAGGGTCTGATGCTTGCCTTGTGCATAGTCAATTGGATTCCATTCTCAGCACCCCCCATGGTCTCCTGAGCACCACCAGGAGTAACCACTGAGCATTGCCTGGTATGACCTAGCATTTGTTTTAAATACAAAAGGAGCTTGTTATGCATGCTGCTGAACTAAATTCAATCACCACAGTTGGTCTGAGCCCCATCAGTAGTAATCCCTGAACAACAAAGAACGAAGTAAGCCCTGAACACAGCCAGGTGTGGTCCAAAAACCAAAACTAAAGATATGCTTTGGAGGCAAGAATCTCACCTTGCAGAAGAGAGACATTCAGACCAATTTATTTGAACTTTGCATCAATTTATCCTGCTCATCTGTGAAATAGGAATAAAAAACAACCTGCTTCAAAAGGTGGGAGCAGAGCTTGCACTTCCCCTGGAACACAATGGACAAAGAAGGCCTTCTGCAGATTAAATGAGCAATATTGAGTGGTGGTGGTGGTGGTGGTGGTGGTGCTGAAGAAGAAAGTGGTATTGGTATGGGGCATCACCTGGGGCTGGTGATAGAATGATAACTGTGATGGTGAAGATGAAATTATGATGGTGGGATGTCTATGAAGAGGAGGGTGATACTTTCCTGTGGTTTGTTTTTTTTTCCATCTCTTCCTATCCCTTTGCTTTTGGTCTCTGATTCCGCAACTCCAGTTTCCCTCCAATTCTTACAAGGTTTTCATGAGATTTCTAAAGGAGAGCATATACACACATCTTTCTTTTCTCAACAGGTGTAAAATGCCACTAATTAATGGGCAAGAAAGTCAAAAATGCTCATCATTGTATCTAGTGAAAACAGTATTAAAATTTCAAATATCATCTCAGCAGAGCGGTTCACCCATCAGTCCCAAATTAAAGATATGGGGTTTGCTAGATAAGAAATGACAGGCTTTTAGATTTTGAACACAGTGAATTATTGTTAGTGATAATCACATATAGACTGGAGTATCTAAAATGGAAAATATAAATCACATTAGCCATGATCACAAACAATAGGAGAACATTGATGAGCGTTTTACACAGTTGCTTTTCTTTTAATATGGTGTAAAACACAGAGTATTCCAATCTCCACATAGAGTTTGACAAGCAGGACATATCTGAAGAACTCCACATTTTTGACAACCTTCCATTGTGAACAGGCTTGTTTCTATGAAATGTTTAAAGGAGGCAATGAGCATTTTACTTTGTTACTTCCATGAAATGCTGTTTATACTGGAAACCTGGTTTCAGAGAGAAAAATTATAGACTGTCATTTCTGAATCAGGCATGCTTACCCCTCATTTATTAAAACCTGCAGTTCCAGAAATGCAAAATGCAGGACTACAGAAGCATCTAAATGTGCACTGACTCCAAAAGAACTCAAATTAACTGCTTGTATCTTCACATCAGAAGTTCCTTCACCAAATTTTCTGAGTGCAGGTTCAAGTGTCAGGTTCTTTTGTTAGGAGAATCAAGAATATTAACATCCAACTCTGCCTGCAAGAATTTTCTGATATAAAGAAAGAAGTGGGGTGTCCAGTAGCAGTCACACAGATCCTACAGAGCTGTGCCCAGGAGCAAGAATATAGAGCTCCTCCTCAATTGGTGCCAAGATTTGCCTAAATTTGTAGAACAAGACAATTTGGGTTCCCTCTCTGCACAAAACTCCAAGATTGTTTGGGCAGGGATGGGCTCTTCATGCAAAGGACAAAGGAATTTTCCAATGCACTAGATGTCTTTGAGCACCAAGTGAATGACAGCAAATGAGCTGAATGGAGAACACTCAGTAGAACCCCAAGTGAGTTGAATGGAGAAGAAGGCACACTCAGTCAAAATAGGAATGGGCAGCTGGAGGCCAGACTATCCCAGTGGACAGAGGAGACTGGTTTTCATTTCTTTTTGTAATAAAAGGCAGAAACATTGGAATCAAAGGGTACACTGTAAGTCATCTTTTTCTAGAAAGATCACTCTTTTACTTGCAATCTTGAAACCCTGCCTTTCCTACCATTTTATGGTACTGTCATTGGAGATTTCTAGTGTGGTACAGGTTCCTACCCCGAGGAAAATAAGGAGATCTGTTGCTATTATTACTAGGAAACCACTTCTGGAGTGGGTTGATAGTTTTGCTGAAGTAAACAGTTTTGGGTAAACAGGTTCTGTGGTAGAGTAAGTTTTGCAGAAACAAATGTTAGGAGAGGTGGAGGCTGCTGTTGTGCTAAAGGTTCTATGGGCTGGAACTAGGCTAATGATGTGATGTCAAGACCCTTCAGTTTAGCTATAGGTTAGTATTTCTGCTGTAGCTTACATTTCTGGCTGTTGGTAGAAGTTGGAGCCTTTCTGTGGCCTTTTCCTCTTTTTATAAGATGGGGCTTCTCCATCCAAAAGTCTGTTTAACTGTCCCTGTCTCTATCAGACAACAAACATCTGTGTTTTAAGCTACCTTTAGTGTTCCATCTGGCCACCCAATAGAGAACATGTTTCTCTGGTCACCTTCTAAAGCTCTCTTCTTTAAGTAAGAATATAAGCAGCAGTACATGTGATTCTGTTCTCTGTATAAGTAAGGATCCCAGCAGGAAAAGAGCACAACCCTATTGTAAAAGATGGGGAGAGAGTGCTTGCAGGTCTGGACCTCTCTCTCCTGCTCAACACTACTTCCCTAGAGAACCAGGAGAGCAGCGCAATTCCCAGCACAGAGCCATAAAAGAACACAAAAAAAGCTAAGGGAAAGACTCTGCCACCCAGAATAAGTGATGAATTAACGATATATCTGAATCTTCACTCTAGGTCCAATATCAGACCCAGTGGCGGAGGCATGAAAAGTGACAGGAGATGATTTCTCAGTTTGGGGGAGCCTCACACCTAGCTGTAGAGGAAATGACCAGCCAGGACTTCAACGCCTGAGCTCTCTCCATTGCATTTCTGTCACTGTGGAGTGAGGGTGTGGATGGAGCACAGGTGAGTAAACCAGGTGTCATCAATCACTCGCTCCAGAGCAGCCAGACCAGCCAGAAGTCGCCATTTATCTTCTTTGCCTTCAAGAAATGGGGTGGCTGTGTGTGTGTGTGTGTCTGTGTGTGTGTGCGCGCGCACGTAACAGCAATGACTATCCGTATATATTAATAATTCTTACAGATAGTTGCAAGCATCCTCTGATCAGTTAGCTTTATTGATTTGGTCTTTATTTGCTAAAATATTTAAATAGACCCAAAAGATAGATGGGCCAGTTAATTGACAAACATAAATTATAGCTATAGCTTTGATCTCCTGAGTTCTTTTTCTGACCTGCACTGGGTTGAGAGGAATGAAATCTCTTTTTCATTTTTCTGTCAAAGGAAAGAAAATGATGTGCTGAGAATGTAATAAGGAAATGAGAAGAGGAAAAGAGAAAAAGAAGGAGGGATGAGGGCAGGGAAGGGAAGGAGATTAGAGAAGAGGAGAGGAAAGGGACAAGAAGAGAAGGGGGTAAATAAAGAGAGGTATGGGAAAGAAGGAAAAGGGAGGAGAGGAAAGGGACACAAGTCATGCATTTGTGAGATTCAGGGACCATTTCCAGGTTCCTTATGGGGAAGACACTAGATATAGTGTTAAGTCAATTTAAAGAAGGATAACAATCATCAGCAAAATGGCATTTCTCTTTGCCTAAAAAAATCCATCTCAGGAGGTGATCTTGACACCCCCCAACATTTTCCTGGGTCCCATGTTTGACCTACCCACTTTTTCTGAGCTGTAGCTACTCTCTGTAGGCAGGGCAGCAATGATATTAAAATCCCAAAAAGAAAAAGAGGACAAAGAAATAAAAACAGGCCTTTGAGAAAGGAATATCTGATATCTCATAACAATGACACCTGGTAACACAATACAGAAAAGCAAAGAGTAATTGGTTTAGAGAAAAGCACATTTTTCCAAGACTTTTTTTTATATTATTCCAAAATCTTATATTAGTTAACAATAAGCACAATTGGATCCCAAGACAAACAAGCCATTTGTCACTGTAAGGATAATTTTTCTTGGGGACACTGAAAGCAATTTTAAAAAGTAATAAAGTATTTAAAGAGAAATTGTCAGGTCAGAAATTAGACTTTTTAAAAAAATTTTTTGTATATCTATTTCTTTGCCTTAAAGAACTAAGTAAATCCACATAAAAACCAACTTGCTTGTCAACAATCCTGCCCTACAAAGCTTTGCCCTTCTGTAGTTGTGGCCAGGCACTGCAGCCTTTGAAAAGGGAACTAGATACAGTGGGGACCATCAGTCCTGCCCTGTTAGGATATTTGAAAACATGCAAAGATGCTGGGAAAAGTTCCACCAAAATGGCCCCAGGCTAGTGTTTCTCCAGAGATCCATAGTAGACTTCTGAAGGACAAGATGTCCCTTTGTGAAAATATTATCAAAATATTTTCAGTTGGATATTGAAGACAACTTGACCTGGCCAATGACCTCCATAGATTAAGAAAAAAATAGATTGAATGTGACAACCAAATTTGCAGACATGTGAAAGCCCTCAACCCAGTTCCACCACCTGGCTGGTCAGGCTTAAGATCAGTCATGGAACCTTGAACAAGTCTACAGAACTCTCTAGTTCTACATCCCAACTCTATAAAAAAAAAAAAACAGATTAGAAGATTACCCCCCAAAAAAAAACCATTCTGTAAAACATATTAAATAAGTGTTGTACAATGTAAAACATTTTATATCATTCATGCACTGAGATCAGTTATTTTCATAAACACGAATCCTTGGCAAGGAGAGCAAAATGCATCAGAAATAGATGTGTAAAGGGTGACCCAGAAATAAACTTGGGAGTCAAGCATCCCTCCTCCAGTCCTGGTTATGGAGCATTCCTGCTGGGAGCCTGGGCAGGTTTTCAACTGTTCTGCACCTGCTTGCTTGCTCCTCTGTGAAATAGGGATATCACGTCTGGTCTGAAATTGAAGAAGCATAAAATATTTGTACCTCACTCAGAACACAATCCCCCAGCATTTCCCCTGTGCTTTAGAAAAATAACCCAGACTCAATTGGAAAGACCAAATCAGATTCCAGCCCTAAATAACTTATCACCAGCAGCCATGACTGGAACACACTAGAACTCATGCACAGTTTAGTCAGACTAATCATTGGAGCATTGAGTTCCCAGAACTATTCCTCCCAGAAGTTTCCCCATGTGGAATTACAAAGAGAGTAAGTGGATTGGGTGCCCCTAGTCAAGAAGGTATCTAAGGAGAGGTCAGGATAGAACTCAGGAGTTCACTAAATACACTAAACAGGAAGGAGTAATCAGGAAGGAAACCTGCTTTATGGACCACTCGCAGAGAGTATGGCAAGACAAGTTCTTCCCATCTGCTTTATCCTTTCTTTTTTGCATTATACCTAGGAGAGGCATCATTGTTCCCATTGGGTAGAATGAGAGACTGAAACTTCAATAGATGACTTACCTGAAACTAATGCAGACAGTCAGTGAAAAAAGAATCAAGGCTTAGCCTCCTACCAAAATCCACAGCCCCATCCCACTTCCTCCCTTTTCAATTTAGGAAGGAGGGCCACTGCCTAACTTCAAATCATTGTCCAAGATTTCTGCTGTTTTCATTAGGTATTCCTAAGATTTCCCAACGAACTTTTGTGTCTTTCTAGAAAACATTCTGATTAAACATTATCTCAGAAATCAAAACCAAAATATGAGCTTTTGTTGGACAGGGTTTTTCCTTGACTATAAATTGTCTCCAAAAGTCAAATCATTTAAAAGAGGTGCCAGAATACCACAAGAAGAAATTTTATTCTCCTCCCTACTTCCTTAGATCTGGTCTCACCATGCACAGAAAAACTTTGATTATCTCACACAGCCAAATAATCAATATTCTAAATCCTAGGGTAAATACTTATTTGGCACTTTATTATGATAAAAGTTAACTACAGATGTAACATATAGAGTTGCATACCAAATTATGCCACCATTTTACAGAGTTGATGCCATTGCCCCAGACATTCCTGAAACATCAGTCTACTGTTCAAGATGATTTCTAGTTTGTGCTCCTCCCATGAAAGTGGTGTATTGAGAAGTAGACCTCTGGGATCTAATTAGCTGAGATTGGCTCCACCAGAGTGGAGCAATGGGGTGGGACTAGGATCATTGTGGGAAGAGAAATAGGTGAAGTAGCCATCACCAATAGATATCAGCTGTATACCTTGACCTTGGACTTAACGTTTTCTGTGCTTCAGTGGAAAAAAGATGGTTTCAGGGTCCAGAGAGATAGTGTAGCAAGTAGGATGCTTGCCTGATCCAATGCTCCTCAAATAGTGGGGCACGCTCCCCGGGGGGGGGGGGCCGCAAGGCTTTATAAAGGAGGACGCATTTGACCTTGGCAAACACTGTCATAACAAGCTAAGCCCCGTGTTTATGTCTCTGTATGTCTCTGGAGCTGAGACTTGCTGTGTCCTGCTTCAAACCCCGCTTCGAAAAGCTATGCATTGCAAAACGTGCTTATTGTAGCCATTAATCCAGACATCACCTCTGATTTAAAAAATCAGCTTAAATTATTTTATATATTTTTGTTTTGCAGGTTAAAATTCTTTTTAAATAAAGATACTATTTACAGTCCCATGGGGGGAGCGAAAAATGTTTTCTTCTTCCTAGGAGGGCATGATAGAAAATAATTGAGAAGCACTGAGCTGATCTAAATTTAATCCCTACCACTATGATCCCCAGAGCCTGCCATGAGTTATTCCTGAGCCAGGTTTAAGCCCTGAGCTTACACCTACTCAGTGTGCCCTCCCCACCCCACCCCCCAAAAAATAGAAAGAAAAAAGAGTTGGTTGCTTGAGATGAAAACAATAGTGCAAGCAAGCAGGGCACTTGCCTTGCATGCAGTTGACCCAGGTTCAATTCCTGGCACCATATATGGTCTCCCAAGTTTGGCAGCACTGATCCCTAAGTGGAAAGCCAAGCATAACCTCTGAGCATCACAGTGTGGACCCAAAAGTAAAAAAAAAATTGGTTGTATAAACCAACCAGTTGAACATTTTAAATTAGAGTCCAACCTAAGATGAGGACCGCTCTAGGTTTTCACTGCATACTCATTCTATGTGTATTTTCAACTAATGAGATGTTTCTGCTCATGGCCCTCATCATGCCCAACCCCTGCTCTGAGACCTGCCAAAACCGGAAAAAGAGAGGCCAACTTGACACACCAATCACAACTGCGCATGACAGAGCATCCATTTAAAGTCTGTCTTCGGGGTCCTGGCACAGACCTTGAACACACCACATCTCAAGTACCTCCATGATCCAATAGGTAATTTCTGTCCATCTTGCAGAGTTACTTTCTACATCATATACATGAACAGGCAGCTTCCAACCATTGTGCAAGCAGCATGCTTTCTACCTCTTGTATAGTAAATGCAGAGGAAGGAATAAAGGGTCCAAAAAAAGGATGGTACCTAGAGGGTCATCATTCAAGTAAGAAAGAACCTGTGCTCTGGCCATCAAAAATGAGCACATAGCACACACAACTGTGAAGAAGCCTTTTTTTAATCAATAAGAAGGTTTTTGGTGTTTTATTTTGGGGTCACACCTTGTTGTGCTTAGGGTTTACTTGTAGCTATGAGGTCAGAAAGTAATCCTTGCAGAGCTTGAAGAATTAATTGTATGTAGTATTCAGAGTTAGTCACACACAAGTGCTCTAGCTCTCCAGTCTTGGTTCGAAAAATATATTAATAAGGAGCCAGGAAGATAGCTCAAAGGGCTTGGGTACATGTTTTGCATGTTCAAGGATTCAAATTTAATCCCTAGAAACTCCTGCCTGCAGTTTCACCACTGCCAGGTATGGCCTTGGTAGCTTCCAGTACCACTGGGCCTGAGCAGCAACACATCCCTAGCCAAGCTTGAATCAGTTTGACCTGGATTAGCTGAGTACTACAGGGAGTGACTTCTGGGTCCCCTGAGTACTGATTGGGAGGATCTTCTTCAAAATATTGTATATATAACATGTAAAGACAAAAAAGATAAAAAATCCATATTTTTGAGGGCTAATGTACACATATATAATTGCATAATGAAGGAGTGGGGGCCCCATTCCAAAATGTCCCCAGTGGATATTTCTGACTGCAGGGTGGCAGTGTTCTCTTTGACTCTTTTCTTTTATTTGCTTATGTTTTATAAATATGTTATCAAGATGTGTTTTACTGCTGTAATTCAATAAATCTTTTAAGAGTTCATTCTATTTATTTATTATTTTCATCTTAAAGAAGGTAGAAGGAATCCAGAGAAAAGATGTGTAAGACACCAAAACGATTTTTTTCCTGCTCTCTTAACATTTCTCTACTCTGGACTGAGACAGTTTCAAAATCCCCAGAGGAGGACAGTAATCTATTGTTCTTGATTCACCCTGAAGGTCACCAAAGAAGCTGGACATCTGGTCTCTACTGGTGCTTACCTATCATTGCAAAGGAAAATAAACATGACAGGCCCAGCTGTTGAAGAGCAGATCATGGCTAGTGGCTTGCAAACTTTCCCAGATGCACAGTAACCCTAAGTTTTAATTCCTGAAAACTTCAAATGTATAGACATATCCTTTAAATTTCTCCCCAAAAGGCCTCTCTGAGTTTAAGGATTTAATGCTATCTACACACACACACACACACACACACACACACACACACACACACACAAGCTTGTGTTTGTGTATTTAGCCCTGTTTCCATACTTAGCACTAAATATGGGAGCACTCATATTTAGTGGGTACTCAGCATCCTCTGAGCACCATCTGGGACATTCCTGAGCATAGAACCAGAAGGAGCACTAAGCACTGTCAGGTGTGACCCAAATCCCTTCCTCCAAAATACAAAAGCTTATATTTAGAGATCAAGTGGACTTGAAAGGCACTGGACCTCAGATGACTGATTTGATCTTTAGGTTTACCTGTTCCACATCTACCTCATGCAGTGAGTGTGATTCCTACCCTGAAAGTGACTTGAAAACTAGGATATAATGAGAGTCTTAAAGAGTGGTTGGCATGAGAGAAACACTGGATACTTCTCAGGCCTGTGGAATGACAGGAAGTCTCTCAATTGGTCCAAAATGATGCTGATACTCTCTCAGCTTTATTAGCTTTCTGTTTTGAGAAGGATTCCATTATGATTCCAAATTGTCAAGAAGACTGCTCGTCTCAGTCCTTCCTGCAATTGAGATCCTATGATGATAAGGAATATTCCCTGTGGTACATATTTAAGTGAATTACCATATTCCAGTCACTCTTGGGAAAGAAACAATTTAAGAAAAATCTTAAAGAAATTTTTTCTAAATGAAATGTTTCTCTGACTGAACATCTATTCAAGTTTTAACAAGCCTGATGAAGGCCCAAAAATAAAAGAGCACAAATCTAGTCCCAGCCCCAATGAACTTCTACATGAAGGGGCACACTGGTCCCCACAAGGCACCACTCACCATGCTAAACAAGGTTATGCAAAGTCCTGTTTCAAGAGCACACAAATGATCATTTAACATAATTGGAAATTCCTGCAGATTAAACCTTCTCAACTGATAGCTCTGTGAAGTTATTTGCAATGTGGGGCCTATTTTCCATATAGACCAGTCATTATAGCTGAGAATGAAGACAGGCCAGTTACAATCATTGCATTGCAATTGTTGCAGTTATCCAGATTTCCATAATAGATGACCTTTTTACTTGTAAGAAAACCCTCAGAGGAGACGTTAGCATCCATTGCCCCAGTAAGCATGAATGAGTGCCTGTTTCATACCCCACAATGCTCAGAGACTTCTTAAGGTGTAGTTTCTCATTTACCTGCCTGCCAAAGGTACTTAGAGTGGCTATTACTGTTTTCATCTCTGTCTGACACGAAGCTCCAAGCAAGGAACTGAATCCTGGGACTTCAAGCGAAGTCCTATACTCACAGATGTTCTGCAGCCACATATCTGAATGAATATCAGCATAAAAATGTATAATGAGAAGGAGTTAATTGATTCTAATTGATTTACTCAGCAAAGATTCAAACCCAACTCTGGTTCTAAGCCCACTGCTATCCTTTACCCCAATATTGTCCCAGCACAAAGATATGTCCCCTGTAAGGCCACATAGAACAAAGAACCAAGTGCTTTTTTAATATGAAATTTTTTTATTTTAAGTCCCAGGGTTTACAGTGTTACACATGATATAATTATTTCTGGCATTCAATATTCCAACACTAATTCCACCACCGGTGTAACATTTGTTCCACCATTATCTCCAGTTTCCCAACCTCCCCAAAGTCTGCTCCTTGGCAGCTATAAATAGTTTACTTGATATTGCTTGGTACAAATACATGGTAATGGAATTATCAAAAAATTATTAAAAGAGCATTTGTGAAAATTGTTCTCACAATGGGGTAATCGTGTCATTGTCTGAAGGTTTATTATGCTGTTTATTGCTAGTTGAACATTCCATTGTTATTTTTGTTTGTTGAGCTCATGTGGCTTCTATGATACTTTCATGTCTAATTTGATTCCTACTGGGAAGTCAGTAATAAAATTATGGTGGTGTTGCACAGCCACATAAGCAGCCACATGGTCCAGGACTTCAAGGATCTGTAGATCTGGACCAATAAATTCATATGGTAACAGTGGTGGTTCATAGGTATTATTGCTGGACTTCTGGAAATACAAATATGCAGAGGAAGGTGGCCCATTCTGGCTCCAAACCATCCCTGGAGATGTAAGCCACAATACTGGCATACCTAAGGTTTTTAGCTGTTAGGAGTCTGCCATGATTAGTGGGAAAGTGAAGAAACTCAGCCATTGATGTGGCAGCAGTTGTAGGCTGGGTTGCATACACAGGTATGCAACTGCCAGGGCTTCAGGATGACTGGGGACTTAGTCTGCTCCTCTCCCAAGAGGCCCTAGAACTGGGTGCTTTTCTCTGTAACTCCATGTCATCTCTTTATCGAAGAAGCTAAATGTGTGTTGAGTGAAGACTGAGATTCTATAGTTGCTCGTAGTTGATTTCAAAGAACTTTTAAAGACATTTCTCTCTTTTTTTCCTTCTGTTGATGTTGCTAAGTCACATCCATGCTTAATTGCGGGTTCACACATTTACCTGGCATGTAGACACACATATTCACCAAGGGCTGCTGCACTCTTCTGACATGGTGCAGGTACATTTTGTTGTACTCACTGAGAACTGCTTCTGTGCTCACAAACATGCTCACCTGGTACTAAACACCTACCACAGTACTTACACATCTTCTTACTTGCAGTGCTCACCAGGTGTCACACCCTTTAGCTGCAGGGTACAGAACAGAGCACCTATATGGCATAGTTGGAAATGACTGACAAAGTCAGAAATCACACAAAGTAAGCTTCCAGGGAGAAACCACAGCTGCTAAAACATCATTCAGTATTACTGGATACTGAACTTCAGGACTTATACTTGAAAAGTAGAAGTTTTCCTTACTAAGGTATCTCCTACCCCTTTTAAAAACATTTTTAATTAGATAACAGGAAAGGAAGTAAAATATTCAAAATCAAAAGAGAAACAGGAACTGAAGAGAGATCACATGGGCCAAGGTTTCAGGCCTTGCATTCACAGACCCATTTGAACTCTGACCCCACACTGTCCCTGGGTACAGCGCATCACTGGGTACTGTCCTGGAGGTGTCTGAGCCACACTAGAAACTTAATTTTTGTCTCTGTAATATAATATGAAAAATAATTATTTTTAGACAGACTGTTGTGTGTACTCAGGGGATATTTTTCAGCATCTCTAACCTATCATCCTACTAGATCTAACCATCACTCTAACCTAACAGTGACAAGCAAACATGTTTTTGGACATTGCCAAATGTCCTCTGAAAGCAAAATTGACTCTGTAGTTGAGAACACTGGATTAAAGGAAAAATAATTAGTTAATTATAAAGCGAAGACTAAAATATAAGTCCTCCAGCATCATTCTAGAATGTTAATAATAAAAATTGTTCTGGTGTAGAATATATGAAGAACATCTACAACTCAACAAAATATGACTAAAAATGAGTAAAAAGCTCAAATAGATATTATTTCCAAAGACAAAAGATAAATGTTCAAAAACAAATGAAAAGAAACTCAATCTTAGCAATAACTAGGGAACTACAAGCCAAAAGCACAGAAAGCACAGTAAGATGCCCCCTCAGACCTATCAGCCTGACTTCTACAAAAGAACAAAATATGCTGGTGAAAAGTAGAAGGGGCAAGAACATAAAATAGTGCCATACTAGGAAGAAAAACAGGAGAGAGATGCCTAAAAAATAAAAACTAGAATATTGGGTCCAGGAAATTCACTTCTTGGGTATGCCCAAAAAAATAAAACCAATTTCTTTATATTTGTGTTCCTATGTTCAGAGCAGTATGATTCATATTTGCCAAAGGGTAGAAGGAAACTAAGAGTCCACTGACAGATGAATGAAAACACAAAATGTGACACATACATGAAATGGAATATTATTCATCCTTTAAAAAGGAAGAAAATTATGACAGATGCTACAAAGGGCTTAACTATAGGAAGTGAAACTTCAAAAAAAAAAGAAGTCAAAGAGAAAAGTGCTTTGATTCCACATTTGTAAGGTATAAAAGGATTGATTCACAGAGACACGGAGCAGAATGGTGGATGCAAGGACTGGGTGGTGTGTGAAGATTTTTTGTTTATTGATACAGACAATTTTTGCAAAATGACAAGAATGAAGGAGATATCTATAACTATGTGGGCTACTTAATGTGGCTAAACTGTGCTCTTAAAGAAAGGTTTTAAGATGGTAAAACTTATATGTGTATATTTTATCATAATTAAAATAAAGTAAGACACAAAGGCTATAAAGATTTCTCAGTGGTCAGGAAAACATGTTTTAAAAATGCCCAAAATCTGAGCTTATTTTTTTATAATTATTCTATTTAAGAACCATGGTTACAAAATTATTCATGATTGAGTTTTTGTCATACAATGTATACCACCCTTCGCAAGTGCACATTTTCTGGCACCAATGTCCCCAGTTTTCCTCTCCTTAACCTCACACCTGTCCCTGGGGCCCCAAGCATTCTCTCTCTCTCTCTCTCTCTCTCTCTCTCTCTCTCTCACTCCTTACTTCCCTCCCACTCTCTCACCCTTTCTCTCCATTTTGGGTACCGTGTATATCAATTTATCCCCATTTAGCACCCAATTCTTGTCCAGAAGGATCAGTTTTAACTATCATTGTCATTATAGGCCCTTCCCTACCCTTACTGCACTCACCATTCTTTGTGTAAAGCTTTCTACCATGGACTAGCCCTTCTGCAAAACCTGAGTTTAAACTGAAGTACCATATGACCCCTCAACTTCTAGGGTGCCACACCCCTTCAGATCCAGTTGACTAAATAGTTTCATAGAGTCCATCCCAAGAAGTTAAATAATACATTAAGTTGTAAATTATATTAATTTTATAATTTATTATTTTATATGCAAGTTCAAATTTTATAATTTATATATAATTTATACTTTTTTGGTTTTTCTCTTTTTTCTTTATTTAAACATCTTGATTACAAATATGATTGTGATTAGGTTTCAGTCATGTAAAGAATACCCCCCTTCACCAGTGCAACATTCCCACCACCAATGTCCCAAATCTCCCTCCATCCCACCCCACCCCCACCTGTACTCTAGACAGGCTTTCCAGTTCCCTCATTCATTCACATGATTATGGTAGTTCTCAGTGTAGATATTTCTATAACTACACTCACAACTCTTTGTGGGGAGCTTCATGAAGTGAGCTGGAAGTTACAGCCCTCCTCTCATTGTCTCTAAGATTGTTGCAAAAATGACTTTTATTTTTCTTAACCCATAGATGAGTGAGACTATTCTGCATCTCTCTCATCCCTCATGACTTAATTTCACTCAGCATGATAGACTCCATGTACATCCATGTATAGAAAAATTTTGTGACTTCATCTCCTCCTAATGGCTGCATAATATTCCATTGTGTATATGTACCACATTTTCTTTACCCATTCATCTGTTGAAGAGCATCTTGGTTGTTTCCAGAGCTTGGCTATTGTGAATAGTACTGCAATAAATATAGGTGTGAGGAAGGGTTTTTTTGTATTGTATTCTTGTGTTCCTAGGGTATATCCCTAGGAGTGGAATAGCTGGGTTGAATGGGAGCTCAATTTCCAGTTTTTGGAGGAATCTCCATATCGCTTTCCATAGAGGTTGGACTAGACGCCATTCCCACCAGCAGTGGATAAGAGTTCCTTTCTCTCCACATCCCCGCCAGTACTGATTGTTCTCATTCTTTGTGATGTGTGCCAATCTCTGTGGTGTGAGATGGTATCTCATCGTTGTTTTAACTAAAGCACTCCTAGGGAAAAGGAAAATGGGAGGCATTACTATCCCCAACTTTAAACTATACTACAAAGCAATAGTTATCAAAACAGGCATGGATTGGAATAAAGACAGACCCTCAGATCGAGTGAATAGGCTTGAGTTCTCAGACAATGTTTCCCCAGACATTACAATCACCTAATCTTTGACAAAGGAGCAAGAAATCCTAAGTGGAGCAGGGAAAACCTCTTCAACAAGTGGTGCTGGGCAGAACTGGTTAGCCACTTGCAAAAAAGGCGAACATAGACCCCCAGTTAACATCATGTACGAAGGTAAAATCCAAATGGATTAAAGACCTTGATATCAGACCTGATACCATAAGGTATAATAGAACACACATGTAAGGGTAAAACACTCCAAGACATTGAGACAAAAGCCATCTTCAAAGAGGAAACTGCACTTTCCAAACAAGTGGAAGCGAAGAAAATAAACAGATGGGAATATATTAAGCTGAGAAGCTTCTGCACCTCCAAAGAAAAATGGGATGAAAGACCCTCAATATCAGACCCGAAACCATAAGATATATAGAACAACACGTAGGCAAAACACTTCAGGACATTGAAACTACAGGCATCTCAAGGAAGAAACTGCACTCTCCAAGCAAGTGAAAGCAGAGATTAACAGATGGGAATATAATAAAGCTGAGAAAGCTTCTGCACCTCAAAAAAAAATAGCGCCCAGGATATAAGAGCCACACACTGAGTGGGAGAAACTATCACCCGAATACCAATCAGATAAGAGGCTAATATTCAAATTATTCAGGGCACTGACAGAACTTATACAAGAAAAATACATCTAATCCCATCAAAAAATGGGGGAGAAGAAATGAGCAGACACTTTGATAAAAAAGAAATACAAATGGCCAAAAGGCACATGAAAAAAATGCTCATCACTGATCATCTGGGAGATGCAAATAATTTATACTTTTAAAATAACATTTCTGGGCCCGGAGAGATAGCACAGCGGCGTTTGCCTTGCAAGCAGCCGATCTAGGGACCAAAGGTGGTTGGTTCGAATCCCGGTGTCCCATATGGTCCCCCGTGCCTGCCAGGAGCTATTTCTGAGCAGACAGCCAGGAGTAACCCCTGAGCACCGCCGGGTGTGGCCCAAAAACAAACAAACAAAAATAAATAAATAAATAAATAAATAAATAAATAAATAAATAAATAAATAAATAAAATAAAATAACATTTCTAAAAAAATTAAGAACAAACCAAAAGATCAAAGAAACATCTTCCAGAAGCCTATCATTGAATTTCAATATGACAAAGAAATAGAAATTATATGTCATCATTTTATATTATGATACCACCTTTAGATTTATTATCCTCCTTTTTAATAAAAAAAATTCTTTAATTGAATCACCATGAAATAGAGAGTACAATGTTGTTCTTTATTAAATTTCAGTCATACAATGTACAACATCCTTCAACAGAATATCTTTCCTGTCATCAATGTCCCCAGGTTCCCTCCCACCCTCTATTTTCTTTAAATAATATTACTATGCCATATTTATTACATGTTACATAAACTAGTGCTATAATTCTGTGTCTATACCTCTCCCTCTGACACATTTTGCTCAGCATAATATTTCTTCATTGTTATTTATGAATAAGCAAATTTTATGACTTCATTTTTCCTAGAAGCTGCATAATATTTCATTGTGTAAATATACCACAGTTTCCTTTTTTACTCATTTGTTCTTGGATACTTAGGTTGCTCACAGATTCTGGCTATGTGAACAGTGCTGCAATGAATATAGAAATGCAGAGGGCTTTTTTTGCACTGCTTATGGTCCTCTATGGTATATTCCTAGGTGCGGTGTTACTGGGTCATACAGAAGCCCAATTTCTAATTTTTTAAGGAGTATTAATATTGTTTCCTAAAAGGTCGGACCAGTGAATATTCACATCAGCAGTAAATGAGAGTTTTATGCTCCCCACATCCTCACCAGAACTCGATGCCTCTTACTTTTTTTTTTTATCTTTATTTAAACCCCCTGATTTTTTTTTTTTTGGTTTTGGGGTCACACCCGGCAATGCTCAGGAGTTATTTCTGGCTCCAGGCTCAGAAATTGCTCCTGGCAGGCACGGGGGACCATATGGGGTGCTGGGATTCAAACTGATGACCTCCTGCATGAAAGGCAAACGCCTTACCTCCATGCTATCTCTCTGACCCCCAACCCCCTGATTACAAACATGTTTGTAGCTGGATTTTACTTTTTGATGTGTACTGTGTGGCACTGTGGTATAAGATGTTTTGATTTGCATGTTCATGATGATTAGTAATATGTAACATATTTTTATATATCTTTTGACATCTGTATTTCTTTTTGGAGGAAGTTTCTTTTTTCTCTTTACACCATTTTTGATGGGGTTAGGTAATTTCTTTCGTTAAGATCTATCAGTGCCTCATATGTCATATATTAATGTTTTATCAAATGGATATTTGGTGTATAGTTTCTGCAATTCCATGGGCAGTCTTTTTATCTTTGTCACCATTTTTTTTTGAGTGCAGAAGTTTCTTAATTTAATGTAGCCCTATTTGTTTATCTTTGCTTCCAATTGCTTAGTCAGTACTGTTTCATCTTTGAAGATGCCTTTAGCTTCAATGTCATGGAGTGTTCTGCCTGTCTTTTCTTCTGTGTTCCATTTGGTTTTCAGTCTGATATCAAAACGTTTAAATCATGTGGATTTTACTTTTGTACGTGGCACTAAGGTGAGGTCCTTGTTTGCTTTTTTCTGCATGTAGCTGACCAGTTTTTCTAATATTACTTGTTGAAGATTTCCTTGCTCCACTTAATATTTCTTGCCTTTTATAAAAGATTGATTGATTAAATACATTAGAGTCAGTCTCAGTATATTCAAATCTATTTCAATGATCTTAGTGTTTATCTTTATTCCAATAGCATGCTGTTTTAATGACTACTGCTTTAATAATATAGTTTGAATTTGGAAAAGTGATGCCTCCAATCTTCTTTTTCCCAAGGACTGCTTTAGATATTAACGAATAGTTTTGTAGCCTTCCACTTCACTATACATTTTTTTATTTCTAAAAGATTTTTGTAGTGTTTATAATATTTTCTAAATATAGTATCACATCAAGTTTGAATCAAGTTAAGTAAAACTAGCTGCAGCTGCCTATTGGTTCTGAGCGGAGTTTGGGTATAAAGGCCCCAGTTTGAATTGCTCTGAGGAGAGTGATTCCAGCAGGAGTGTCCATAGATGTTGGCCAGAATTTGGATTTTAAAAAACACCAGTTTGAACTTGACCTAAGAGCAGGTTATCCTACCCCACCAGCTAACAATAAGACAAAATCAGAAGACTTGTCACCCTTTGGTCTGTCCAAAAGCCAAGATTGCGATCCACAGATGACTGGCTGATAAAACCATGACCGGACTGTATGTATTCTGGGACCAATAAAAAAGCCCTAGTCTAGAGTTTGAGCTAGGCCTGCACAACAACCATGATCTCCAGTTCCAAAGGTCTGTCTGAGAAAATTGCAACGGAATGGGTCTTCTGGAAACATCCTAGGATCAATGCAAAGACCAAGACCACTAACAGCAGAAGACGGATTAAAATGACACTGAGGGAGCAGAACTTCTAGAACCACAAAGAAAGACTTCATTATAAGTTCCACCCCTTGACTTGTGTAGATACCAAGATCTTTAGATACAGAGGTCTGACTTTATCACCCAGGACGGAGCAGAAGTCTTCCAAACAGCACAAAAGCACCAAGGGGAGAGTAAATGAACCTGTACGGAGTTTATAGTTAATCCCATGACAATATACTCCAAGGGTGGAGAAACCCTGTATCTCTTAGGCCAAGGGAATTCCTTTTCGAATGACCCACAATATTTACTGTGCCTGTGCAGGAGGGGAAAAAAAAGCACAAAATAATTTTTCTCTTTTTTTAATTTATCTATCTAGTTTTTGTCAATTTCATTGTTTTGATGTGGTTATTGAAGTTGTTGTCTCCATTTATATTTATATATTTATTTTCTTCCTTTCTTTTCTTTCTTTATGTGCTCTGCCATGTTTTTATTTCAAGATCATGGCTTTTATGTGGTGCTTACCTTTATTGTTGAAGTGCTCACTGGATATTTTATTTGACATTTCTTTTTGTACTGTTGGGGTGATTCACCTTTTTCCCCTTCATCTCTCAAACCGATGATGAGAGCCTCTAGAAGGACTCCGCCCATTTTCAGCGTATTTGATTTTTACCCCAGTTTATTACTTTTCTCTTCTTCAAACAAAACCATGTAACTTGATCTATCTAGTTCCGCCTCCCAGTTACAGGAGGAAATAAGGGAGCTACCAAGACCAAACAGGTGTAAGACCACTAAGTAGCAAGTTAGGCACAGAGGAGACCACATATTCTTGCAGCCCTGGGGGTGAGGGAGGAAGATATGGGAGGTAGGATGGGAATGGAGGTGTAGGGAGAACAATTCGGTGATGGGAATCCCCCTGATATTAAGTTAACATTTACCTAAAATATTATTGTCAACAATATGTAAGCCACTATGATCAAAATAAGAATTATATTAGTAGTAAAAAAAAAAAAAAAACACCAGTTTGAATCTAACTGAGGTACATGAACCCAGACTCTGTGGCCTGTCAGTTGTGGGTGGAGTTTTTTATGGGGAAGTGCCAGTTGGAGGTGTGTGAGACCGGCAGGAATGCAGCACTTTCACTTCTCTGTGGCTGTGTAGTTTTTCCAATACACCACAAAAGCACCAAGGTGAGAGTAAATGAACCTGAAAGGAGTCAATAGTTAATCACATGACAATATACTTCAAGGGTGGTGAAACCCTGTATCTCTTAGGCCAAGGGAATTCCTTTTCAAATGACCCCAATATTTCTATGCCTGTGCAGGAGGGAAGAAAAAAAGGGGGAAAAAAAGCAAAAAGCATAAAACAATTTTTCTTATTTATCTAGTCTTTGTCGATTTCTTTGTTTTGGTGTGGATATTGAAGTTGTTGTATCCATTTATATTTATTTTTTTCTTCTTTTCTTTTCTTCCTTTATGTGCTCTGCCATGTTTTTTTTATCTCAAGACCATGGCTTTTATGTGGTGCTTATCTTTATTGTTGGAGTGCTCACTGGATATTTTATTTGACACCTCTTCTTGTACTGTTGTGGTGTTTCACCTTTTTCCCCTTCGTCTCTCCAACCTAGGATGAGAGCCTCCAGAAGGACTTCGCCCTTTTTGGGCATATTTGATTTTTTTCCCAGTTTATTACTTTTTTCTTCTTCAAACAAAACCACATAACTTGAACTATCTAGTCCTGCCTCCCAATTAGAGTGAGAAATAAGGCAGGTACCAAAACCAAACAGGGGTAGGACCACTGAGTAGTAAGCTAGGCACAGAAGGGACCACTTATTCTGGCAGCCTCAGGGGTGAGGAAGGAGGATATGAGAACTGAAATCAGGGGAACTGAGATGGAGGGAGGGCAATTTGGTGATGGGAATTCCCCTGATTTTATGTGAATATGTACCAAAAATATTATTGTCAATGATATGTAGGCCACTATGATTAAAATAAAAATTATATTTATTAAAAATAAAAGAAGCTACACCTAAACATATAATAACAGTACCACAAAGGTCACAATGGGAAAACTATGCAAAACTCGACCACACCTTGTGACAGGAGATGCTGGTTCTGGAGACCAAACCAACAACAACCACCTATATTACCTCTCTAGTCAGAACTTTAGAGTGGAAATATTATGTATGATCAAAGAACTTAAAGAAAGCATGGACAGCCCATAAGACTCAAGAGAATAAGAGAGTAAATATGAGAAAAATTGGGACCAGAACAATTGCACAAGCAGTAAGATGTCTCCCTTGCCCGCACTAGCCTAGGAAAGACTCAGTTTGATCCCCCAGCATCCCATACGGTCCCCCAAGGCAGGAGCGATTTCTGAGCACACAGCCAGGAATAACCCCTGAGCATCACCGGGTGTGGCCCAAAAACCAAAAATAAATAAATAAATAAATATAAATGATAAAAGTTAAAACATAAATGTCAGGACTAAAAGAATAGAAGGTGAAGTAAAACCCTCATTGGAAAATCTCATGAGAAGAGTAATAGCTGCTAAGGACAGAATCAGTGAGCTAAAAGATGAGATGCATAAACACCTCCACACAAAAGAAGAGACTGAAAAAAAAAATCCTCAAAGAAAGTAAACCAGACAGAAATAGAACTCTGGGATAAACTCAACAAAAACAACATACGAATCATTGGGATCACAGAGATCCAAGAAAAAAAAAAAAAAACCTATGAAGAATCAACTGTCAAAGACATCATAACTAAAAATTCCCAGAACCTGGTTGCCTAAAGAGTACCAGCTAAAAGAGATTCATAAAAAGAACCCCAAATACATACTAGTTGCAAGGATGAATAACACAGATAGGGATAGAATACTGAAAACAGCAAAATCAAAAACGAAAATTACAGGTTGGAGAGATAGCAAGGAGGTAAGGTGTTTGCCTTAAATGCAGAAGGACGGTGGCTTGAATCCCAGCATCCTATATGATTCCCTGAGCCTGCCAAAGCGATTTCTGAGCGTAGAACCAGGAGTAACCCCTGAGCACTGCCATGTTTGATCCCCCCACCCAAGAAAAGGTAAATTACATGCAAAGAAGCATTCTTAAGATTTACTGCAGATTTATCACAAGCAACCCTCAAAGCCCATAGTCAGTGGTGGGATATAGTGACAAAACACAATAAAATGAATGTTTTGCCAAAGACACTTTACCCAGCCAGAATTTCATTTAAGTTTGAAGGCCACACAGTTTCAAGGATAAACAACAAGCTCAGAACCTTTACAGACTCAAAATCAACCTTAAAAGAAGAGCTGAAAAAGACAAGACTGACCAAAAAAACATCAAACTCCTATTTATAAAAAAAGAAAAAAGACGGGTAGAGAGGAAAGGGGGAAGAAAAAAAAACATTTAATCCCATGACCATAATCTCTCTCACTGTCAATGGACTAAATGCACCAGATAAGAGACACAGAGTGGCAAAATGGATAAAAATGTTGAATCCAACATTTTTCTGCATGCAAAAAAATACATCTGAATAGTCGTATCAAACATAAACTCAAAGTCAAAGATTGGACAACAATCATTCAAGTGAACAACATCCTTAACCAGGCTGGAGTGGACATATTAATATCAGACAACACAGACTTTTAGCTTTAAAAGGTTCTAAGAGGCAGAGAGATAAACATTTCTTAATAATTATTTATTTTAATAATCAAAGGATATGTACAGAAGGAAGAAATGAAACTCCTAAACATGTATGCACCCAATGAGGAAAAGAACAGTAAAATGTTTAAAACAACTGCTGATATATTTGAAGAAAGATAACAATAACAACACAATAATAATGGGTGACTCCAACACTACCCTGTCACTCACCCCTTGATAGGTCAATCAGGCTAAATTCAATAAAAATATACTGGCTTTGAATAAAGAAATGAAAGATAATGGCTTAGTAGATATAAATCTAGGGCTCTTTACCCCCCAAAAGTTGAACACACCTTTTTCTCCAATGCATATGGGGCATTCTCCAAGATAGAACACATGTTGGGCCACAACAAAAACCTCCATAAAATCAATAGAATAGAAATTGTGTCAGCTACCTTCTCATATAATCATGCACTGAAATTAGAAGTGAATTACAAACAGACACAGACACAGAAAGAACATTAACAGACTTAAAGATCCTAAACAAAATTCTAACAATAGGATTAGATGGCTCATAAAGAAAGTCATACACCATGACCAGTAGAATTCATTTCAGAATGCAAATATGGTTTAACATATGCAAGTCAATTAATGTAATATATGCCATGTCAACAAAAAGAAAAATAAAAATCATATGACCATATTAATAGGTGCATATAAAATACTTGACAAGGTCCAATTTCCATTATGATAAAAAAAACTCAACAAGATATGAATAGAAGGAACTTTTTTATCAATATAGTCAAAGCCATTTACCACAAGCCCATGTCAAATATTATACTCCACTAAAATCTAGCACAAGATAAGTTTGCTACCTCTTACCTCTTCTATTAAACATAGTACTGAAAGTACTTGCCATAGCACTTAGACAAGAAAAAGACATCAAGAGCATCCACATAGGAAAAGAAGAGAAGCTCTCATTGTTTGCAGATGACATGATACTGTATCTAGAAAATACTAAAGATTTCACAAAAAGGTCTTCTAGAAACAGTAGAATTGTATACTACATTTATATATGATATATATTTGTTCATAATACAGTTTATGAAGCATAAAATGTGTTTTTGTTAAACATAAAACAAAATTTTATTTATGTACATAATATATATATAGTATCTTGTCATTTGACAAACAGTGAAAACTTGATTTCTTCCTTTTCTATCTCATTGCTCGTGGTATCTTTTTCTTACCTAATTGCTATCACAAGTACACCCAGTACTATATTCTATAGAAGTGGTGAGAGTATGCAACGTTATTTTCTGCCAAATCTTATCAAAAATTAGGTGATTGTATGTCTGGGGAACATTCTCTGAGTATCCAAGCCTATTAAAGTAATCTCTGGTTATTTGAGTTCCTGTGGTATATTTTGATATTCCCCCTTTTGTTTCTGATTTGTTTTATTATGGCTCTCTTTCTTTGTGAGTCTTGCTATTGTTTAATTTTTCAAAGAATATATTCTTGATTTCATTCATCTTTTGGATTGTTTTTGATTTACTGTTCATTAATTTCTGCTCTGAGCTTTGTTATTTCCTTCCATCTACCTATTTTTGGTTCATTTTGTTGATCATTTTCCAATTTCATAGGATGTTTTATTAAGTTATTTATGTAAGCCATTTTTCCTTCCTGATGAATACTGGCAAAACTATAATATTCCTCTTAATACAACATTTTCTGTGCCTCACAGTTTTGTATAATTTTTGTTCTTATTTTGTATTCCATTTGTTTCATAGAATCTTTTAATTTTCTCTTTAATATTGTCTTTGTCCCACTGGTTATTTATAGTAAGCTGTTTAACTTCCAGATGTTAAAGTTATTTCTCCATTTCTGTTTGTATTTCTCTTCTATTTTTGTCTAAGTTAGTTGATACAATTTTTATTCTATTGATTTTATGGAACTATGTTTTGTGGTCCAACATGTAGTCTATCTTGGGAAATGTACCATGTGCAGTGGAAAAGAATCTGTATTTGGCTTTGGGGAGAATGAAAAGCCATATCTGTATATGTATATTTATGTTCTATGTATGTACATATATATTCACTTCCTCTTTTATATTTCCTTCTTCAAAATCAGTATATCCTTGTTGATTTATTTATCCTAGTTGATTTATCAAGATGTGACGAAGTGGTGTTGAAGAACCAACTACTATAGTATTTCTATTGATATCTTTCTTTGAGTCAAATAGCAGTTGTTTTAAATATTTTGCTGCCCCACCTTTGAGTTATATATGTTTAGGAGTGTGCTTTCTCCCTGATGCACTTATGGCTTTCTCATTAAGAAATGGCCCTATCTGCCTCTTGTAACTTTTTTAAGCCTGAAGACTACATTGTCTTCAAGCTCACTGATTCTGTTCTCAACAGCTTTTACTCTGCTGGTAAGGGCTTCCAATGATTTTTTTTTTATTTTGCCTACCAGGTTTTTGTGTCTGTCATTTCTCTGACATTTTCTCACTTGTACTTTCATGTTCTCTGGAGTTCTATTGGCTGTCCATTCTATGGATTCTTTGAGTTCTTTGCATGTCCTCACATTTCCTCATTCACTAAACATGGTGGGGCTCTCTGTTGCTTTATCGTTGTGACCTTTACTGTGCAGTGGTGTTTTTATGAGTTGTGTATGTCATTGACTAGAAGAAATATGTGACTTCAGAACAAAGCAGTGCACCTGAGTTCTTTTTTTTAACACAATAATCTGGAGAAAAATGGCTCTTTTGAATAGTATAGTAGACCCGCTGCTAGTCTGTCTGCCTCAGTTTTGGGGGCACTGGGTGGCTGTGCATAGCCTAGCTGGGTGTCTAAAGGGCTGCACCCCTTGTTCCTGTACTTCCTTTTCCCTCAGGATGAACTGGGGTGAAAAAATGGTTTTTCTTAGTCACACAGAGAACTCCATTACTGATTTGTTTGTGTGATTCATTTATTCTCTTAGGACTGTATGAAGACACTTTTAAAAATTCTCTCTCAGTTAGGCAAAGTATAGCCTAAGCCAATATATATATGTGGTCTTCCAAGGACCCCGACCAGCGGGTAAAGCTGGGGACCACGTCAGTAATTCGCAATTCTCGAAGAAGAATCCGGCCTGAAATAGAAGAGGGACTGGGAAATAATGAGACTCGAGACGAGGGTTTCCGATCAAGAGTCCGTTTAATAAAAGAAGAAATAGACCTTTTATAGACAATGCAAAACAGAGAGAGTAGGGGTGAGGCACAGTAAGAATTGCTGTAACTTTCCACTGGAACATCTTGATTTTCCAAGGTTAATAAGATTATCATCAGTCAAGAGATTTACATTATCTTTGAGCAACAAAATACAAAATCTAGCCTCAGCTTGGGCCTTTTGACCCCTGTCTTTACAAGGACATCTTGGAGCCTAGTAACTCCCTAGCTCTAGGCTATTTCTATTTCTTTGGGTCCAAGGGCAAAGAAGGCCACATGCAGCTTGTAAACACTTTGGCTAAGACTTTCAGAAACTCTATTTTGATTAGTGAGAGGGCTTTTTAATTATTCCAAACAGTCTCCAATATATATATATATATATATATATATATATATATATATATATATATATATATATATATATATTTATAACATGAATTGAACAGAAGGTTCTCAAAGTGGGATCACTAATCATTCCATTGGGCCAATTGGAACTTGTTTGGTCACATAGTCTCAATATGAACCCTCACCTCCTCACCTACAAAAGCATAATATCTAGAGTGAGGCTCAGTCTACTCTATTTCAACATGAAATTCTAAAATTTTTAACTTTGAGCAACATGACCCCTAAAATCTTCTAAGGTTTTTCCCTACTAAATAGGTTATGTTTTTTTCTCTGAGAAGATATAGTGGGTCTCCAAATCTAAACTTTTCCCTAAAATGTTCTGGAAAATAGTCCAACTGTTATCCCAGATCTTTACTTCATGTACATTAGCTGTAACTGATAAGTGTGAACTTTTCAGTTTCCCCCTCATACAAACAGAATAGTTGGTTATTAAAATAGCATTCTTTCCTTCTCTCCAGGAAATTTGTTTGCACATTTCTCCCCAGATGTTGACATAGTTGCAGCCTTGCCTGATTCACTGAACTAGGTGAATTTCATTCCCAAGGCTATTTTGAAGTCTGGCAGTTTTGAGCTCATATGCAAGTGTTGAACAACCAAGACAGGTGGCCAACAAACATACAGAAGTTGATTTATCAGTGCACATTTAAAACGTCTATTACATTATCATAGTGTTATTTATATTGAAAAACTTAAAACAGGAACTGCTGGAAAGCCTGGCAGATGAAAATATGCCCCACAGACACTTTTACCATATATGCATTTGGCCAGCTTCAAACTCAACCTATTCTCAAAAGAGATATAAATCATGCCATGAAAAATCTTGGATGGCAACAAAGCACGAAGTTAACCATCTTGGGAGGAGAGGGCAGAACAGGCCCCTGCCTGGCCAAAGCCATGCCAGCTGCACCCACCATCCATAATCACCACTTTACCAATGGTTCACCACTCAGCTACTGCTATCTGCAGAAACACCAATCTTATCAAAGATCCAAGTATGCCAGTATTTTAATTGACATCACCAGGACTTTTATGAAGTGAGTGTGGGCATCCCCCATACACACTTTCTCATATTTCTAGAAGGCATGGTAGCAGAAAATACACCCCACAAAAGTCATAATATTAGGCACAGAGCTTGAAAGCGATATGGAGATTTCTCCAAAAACTTGAAATCGAGCTCCCATATGATCCAGCTATACCACTCCTAGGAATATACCCTAGGAACATAAAAATACAGTACAAAAACCCCTTCCTTACACCTATATTCATTGCAGCACTATTTACCATAGCAAGACTCTGGAAACAACCAAGATGCCCTTCAACAGATGAATGGCTAAAGAAACTGTGGTACATATACACAATGGAATATTATGCAGCTGTCAGGAGAGATGAAGTCATGAAATTTTCCTATACATGGATGTATACGGAATCTATTATGCTGAGTGAGATAAGTCAGAGAGAGAGAGAAAAACGCAGAATGGTCTCACTCATCTATGGGTTTTAAGAAAAATGAAAGACATTCTTGCAATAATAATTTCCAGACACAAAAGTGAAAAGAGCTGGATGTTCCAGCTCACCATAGGAAGCTCACCACAAAGAGTGATGAGTTTAGTTAGAGAAATAACTACATTTTGAACTTTCCTTATAAAGAGAATGTATGAGGGAAATGGAGAGCCTGTTTAGAGTACAGGCGGGGGTCGGGTGGGTAGGAGGGAGACTTGGACATTGGTGATGCGAATGTTGCACTGGTGATGGGAGGTGTTCTTTACATGACTGAAACCCAAAAACAATCATGTATGTAATCAAGGTGTTTAAATAAAAAAAATGTTTAAAAAAAATATTAGGCACAGTGCTTGGAATTTCTAGAAAGCACAGAATGAAACTCCAAATTTTCATATTATTATCCCAGTAGGAACACACCAAGTTAGAAGCTAACATGTATTTGAAACCATCTCTGTTCAGAAGCAAAAGAAATAACAGAAAAATTTACTAGCAACAAAAGTTTAATAAACCTCCTGACAATAACTTAATGACCTCATTGCAAAATACTGTAATTTTTACATTGCTGTACTCTTATTTTTATTTTTATACTTTCTTTCTTTTCTTTTTTAAAAAATATTTCACTCCTTCTTACCTGGAAACATATGTATTATTATCAACTAAATAATGCATGGTCTTTAAATAGAAAAAGAAAATTTCAACTATCATTATATTCATCTGGGAAAAATAAAGAAATTTTCATAATCAATATCAAAAAACATTCATTTTCTATGTTAATCAGTCCAGGAATTATGAAGTTAATAAGAAACGTAACAATGTCAATTTTCTACATTTGAAGTTTTTAGCTATTCTAAGAACCTGGTAAGCTAGAACATTTTCAACTTCTTCCATTCAAAACTCCTGTTAACCCATGAAATGTCTGCTTGACCTTGGTACACAGGTATATAAAATATATGAACAAATCAAACTTCTACTAGAAATAAAGGCATTTATTTATTTATTTTGGTTTTTTTGGATCACACCCGGATATACTCAGGGGTTACTCCTGGCTATGCACTCAGAAATCACTCCAGGCATGAGGGACCATATGGGATGCCAGGGATAGAACCCAGGTCCATCCTGGGTCAGCCACATGCAAGGCAAACACCCTACAGCTGCGCTTTCGTGCTGATCTATAAAGGCATTTATTTTTAAATAAATTTTAAAACTTTTCATAATTTAGTTATGCAATTCGCAGTTTAAGAAGTTAGAATATAAGCTCAACATTTTCAGTCCTGTGGCAAAGAAAAATTATGCCAATTTCAACATAGACTGAGACATAGAAAAACTTACAAACCTAGAAGTCACTATATATGATATTTAAGTCAGTCTGTGCTCTAAATAATTACATTGTGCTCCAAAAAATTTATATTATAAACTATAGTAACAGTTTCTTCCCTTTGTGCATCTTAAATTACATTACATCTAAAATGATCCTCAACATCTTCTCTGCCTTCTATCTATGGCCCACAATATCAATTCCTATCTCCTGTCTAGACCTTTTATATGGCTTCAAAGTGTATATAGCATCTTAATTATTCCTGTAAGTTCCAAATAGTAATTTACCATTTATAAAATGATCAAGAAAATTTTTTTAAAAAAATACAAGAGAGTTAAAGAGATTGTACACTCTGTAAGGGGCCTTGTAAGCACCTGACCCAGGTTTAAATCCCCAGTACTCCATATAAAGCCCCACTAGGAGTAATGAGCACAGAGTTAGAAATAAGCAGAGCACCAGAGTTAGGAGTAAATCCTGAGCATCACAGTGTGTCCCCTAATAAAAACAAACAGAATAAAAAAAGAATAAATCTGTGCTAAATAAATAGTACAGGTGGGATTTGGTTCAATAGCACAGCAGGTAAGGCATTTGTCTTTCATGCAGCTGATTTGGGTTTGATCCCTGGCATTCGATATGGTCTTTGAGACTGTTGGAAGTAATTTTTTTAATTATGTATATATATATATATATATATATTTAAACACCTTGGTTACAAACATGATTGTGGTTGGGTTTCAGTCATATAAGAGGACACCCCCCACCACCAGGGCAACATTCCCACCACCAATGTCCCAAATATCCCTCCTCCCCACCCTGCCCCCACCTGTACTCTAGACAGGCTTTCTATTTCCCTCACACATTCTCATTGTTAGGATAGTTCACAATGTAGTTATTTCTCTAACTAATCTCATCAGTCTTTGTGGTGAGGTTCATAAAGTGGGCTGTAACGTCCAGCCCTCCTCTCTTTTGTCTCTGAAAATTATTGCAAGAATGTCTTTCATTTTTCTTAAGACCCATAGATGAGTGGAAGTAATTTCGGAGTGCAGAGCAGGGATTAACCCCTAAGAGCCCCAAGGTGTGGCCCAAAAGCAAAGACAAAAACAAAACAACAGTACATAAAAAGTACCTAAATAGGGATTTAGATGCTTTCCTTGCAACATGGCCAACTCTGGTTCAATCCTAGGCATTCTATATGGTTCCCAAAACACTGCAGGAGTGATCCCTGAGCACAGAACAGGAATAAGTCATGCATGACTCAAAATAAAACTAAAATGATGAGGATGGACAGACAACTAAAATGGGGACTAAAAAAGGTCCTAAATTGTAAGTAAGGAAGATGCATAATTTACATAAAAATAGAAAGCAATTGATGTGTTATGTTGTGAGAATAGCCTGCATGGTTCTCATGGTTGCTAACTACAAAATGTATTTAATAGCTTGACAATGAGGTTTATACTTCAGCAGGCTTCCATTTGTTCATCTTCAAAATGGAGCCAAGTGCCCACCTCCCAGTGATCAAATAATACCTAAACAAGCTAAACAGAGCTGAGCACTGGAACTGACTCTGAGGAATCACAGAATGAATATAAGTTCTTTAGGGTTATATCACATTCCCTTACCTGTGACAATGTGCTGAGAACACTGATCCAATGTCTGTCTGCCCATTACTAAACCTCAACAGCCTCAGCTGTTAAATTATATTCATTATAGTACTGGGTGGGCACTATTTGAAATGCCAAGGGATATGGCATATTAACACAGGGCTTGCCCATTATGATATCAGCTATTATTTGGGAGAGGGCAAGAAGTTATTCCTCAGCCTCTTTTGTTTCTTCTTCCTTAAATGTCATCTTAGCACTATCCATAATAATTGTGAGTATTCATCCAATCATGTGTCTGAAATCCAGGGCATTGTGCTAGCAGAGTGACCAGGCCATTTATAGCTGAGGCCATCTCATCTAGTAAACTAGCCAGCCTGTCATGCAACAAGATACACTAGGGGGAAAGGAAGGGGAAAAAGAAGAAAGGGAAGTGATGGAACAAAGGGCTACAAGAGATCAGTCCACATCAGGTGTGTGACCTCAGGCATGGGTCAGGCTGGAGCAGGTTCAGCTACCAGTCTAGACTGGGAAGAAAGTGCTTGGTTCCACACAAAACAAGCTACAGCTTCATTCTCTCACCTTGCATCTAAGCAACTCACCAAATCCTGCTGATTTTACTCTCAATTGAAAGCATTCTCTCTAATGTTAAGCAGTGTCCATGGTGCAAGAAACAGTCTGCTGTAGAAAATGTCTGAAAGCAGTTTTCTCCTCTAGGTAAACAAGAGGTGCTGTTCCCCCGAGAATCTGCTTTATATGCATCTCTTTCCCCTATTTCATATTCAGGCTCTCATTCTTCCTCTTATCACATTTCCTTTTTCCTTTTTGGTGTAACCATTACAAAGTATGGAGCAATATCTGTTATTCTGTTTTAGCAATGAACATTCTCAGAGACATCAAAGATACATTTAATCCCGATAATTATTAATGTTTCTACTATTATTTAATTATTATGATGATTATTCTTTATATAGGATGGAATATTGTCAGCTATCATGAATCTTTTGTGGTAAAGCAAATGTGAAAAATGATAGAGGAGTACTGCAATGCAAAAACACCCTCCTGAATGCATTTAGAAATAAATAGTAGGGAGAGAGGTTGAGTAGGAGCGTGCAAGAGGGGGCGGGGGTGGAGATGAGGGGAGAGGGAGGGAAAAATTTATTCTTCCTCTAAAAGTTAAATCTTTTAAGGTACTACAGGTAAACTGAGGGAGCTCCTTGCAGATGTCCCCTGATCTTTCTCTATTAACAAACTCTACAACCTTCCAGAAACTGCTGGTTTTGAAAGCACTGAGACATAAAAGTTGATGGAGGGCATTATTATTTGACGATGTAACTATAGTTCATGTATAATAGAATTTTAATCCTGCAGGGAGGGTTCCAGGCTTGTAGAAACCCCCCCACACCTTTCATGCTCCCATGCCGGCTTATGCACTGCCCCACAGGGCACAGAGCTGCAACCGGAGTATCGACTGAAGACCTTTTGATGAACTGCAGACATCCTGAGATCCGCAGCAGCAAGAGATCGCTGCAAAATCGATCTCCAGTCCTCAGGGTGGAAGAAACACTGCCGGAGGGAGCTGGCTTTATTTTGTGTTTTTAATTATTGTTTGACTCTGAGGGGAACTAGATTACTGAGAACATTTTCTCCTAGAAAGGCAGAAGCCGATCAATGCAAAGAACCAGACCGTTACACAGAAAGCCTTCTGAAATACTACCTGGCTCACGTGGATCAAACGCAAGCCCCTCCCCTGGGCCAGCCCACCAGGGATTTTGTGCAGTGGGCAGAACACTTCCGGCTCCGGTGATTGTCAAGCCACAGTGCAACTGATTCCTTCCCGGAACACTCAGACATCATCGATTTTGGAGAACAGAGAAGAAAAAAACTCCAGCAAGACCAAGAACTCCAGACCTTAAATTTCCTCTCAGGGGTCTCAAACTCAATTTACCTGGGGGCCGTAGGAGGCAAAGTCGGGGTGATCCTTGAGTGCAAAGTCAGTAGTAAGCCTTGAACATTGGGGGGGGGGGGTGTGACCCAAACAGCTAAAACAAAACAAAACAAAACAAAAAAGATTCCTCTAGGGCAGGGCCACAAAATGTGTACGGAGGGCTTCAAACGGCGAGTTTGAGACCCCCTACAAACATTGTGGTCATGTCTATGACACAAGACAGAAGGAAGGACAGAAATGCCAGAAGAATCCACACTACCTGACATAGACTTTTTGACTGCCAGTAAGCCAGTGGGTGAAGCTGTTGCTCTCTGCCTTTATGCTTCCATATTCCTTGGATGGCTGCCACCAGCATGAGGGAAGCAATCCCTGGGTACCTCCCCATCATCTCTGTGTCTGCCTGTACTCCCCAATTCCTGTGCATTATGTGCTGTGTCCAACCCCATGATTCAGAAAAACAGTCCAAGCTTCTACTAGTTATTCATCTCTTACAGAACATGGGCAAGACTCTGAGACAGTGTTGTGAGAAAACATAACTTTCACTGCCAGAGTTTATAGCCAGAAGTTCAAGGCAACGGGACAAGTATGAATAATGAGGGCAGGCATTGAGCAGACAAGAAATTAAGAACTACCAGGTAAGCATGGAAAAGGACTGTCAGAGGATTATTTGAAAGGCTGTGGGGCTTGTCAAAGTTGGAAAGCTCAACACGGCAGTTTTCCAAGCATCAATGGGTCAGAGTTAGAACAGAGGCCTCTTTTCTGCAAAATGAACTATTTCTAAGCTTCAGTGAGGTTCATTTCCAAGAGAAAATACCCTGAGTATGCAATGGATTGAGCACAGGCTTTGCATGCAGGAGACTTGGGATCAATCCCAGGCACTGCATGCTCCTTCAAGGCACTGTGAAGAATGAACCCAAGCAATGTGCTAGAAGTAGACCCTGAGTACCACCAGGTTTGGCCCAAAACACAGCAACAGGAAAATAGTTTTATGTTATTTCTAAATAAGACATAGAATACTGATGAAAAAACAAGACCCCAGTTTTATAATTTATTTCCATTGGGAGCCATGCCTGGCAGTGCTCAGGGCTTACTCCTGGCTTTGCATTCTGAGATAACTCCTGGCAGGACTCAGGTTACCCCCCCAAAATCCCAGGAATTGAACCTGGGTCAGGCTCATATAAGGCAAACCCCTTATCCAATGTTCTCTCTCTCTCTCTCTCTCTCTCTCTCTCTCTCTCTCTCTCTCTCTCTCTCTCTCTCTCTCTCTCTTTGTCTCTCTCTTCAGTCCCTCATATAAGGCAAACCCCTTATCCAATGCTCTCTCTCTTTGTCTCTCTCTCCAGTCCCTCATTTTTATAGAAGAAAAGAGACTCTGTGTCCTTCGTTTTATTTATAGAATACATTATAATGGTGAATTATAAAAAAGAAATAGGAGAAGAATGAAAACAAAAACAAGAAGACTGAGTATGAACCTAGCAGAATGCTCTCAGAGTAAATGAGGACATGTATGTTATATTGGTTAGCACAATCTCTGTTGCCCAATAACTGCTAACCAAATGCCACAATTGTCAGATCACCGATTCTACCTGGTGGCATCCAGCCCTTTCCTAAAGAAGGAATGTGTTACTAGATCTTGAAAAATCTGCAGAATGATACTCAGAATACAAAATCTGTTGGTGCTCAGATTGACCCTCAAACAGCACAGGTTGATATCAGATAACTCAGGTTAGAGCATGGTGGAGCACCAGCTGAAATGAGGCACAGGAGCTGCTAAGGAATTCTAAGCAAGGCTAGCTACAAAGCTTTGTAGCTAGTACTTCAGGCAAACACTCCTGCTATAAGTATGGTAAGTTAAGGAATAGGAACATTTAGAGCAGCAATGGGACATTCAGACGCTCAGCACAGGATCAGAGAGATAGTGCAGAGGTAAGGTAAACCCACCCCAGTTTAATCCCTGGTACCACATATGGACTCCCAGCAATACCAGAAATGATCCTAGAGCACAGATCCAAGAGTAAGGCCTGAGCATAGCGCGATGTGACCAATTAAAAGCAAACCAAAAAAGTTTAACTCAAGAGACCCTAAAGGTGAAGGTCTTGAAGGCAGCCTCTGTCTTTAGGAAGTAAGCACAGTGCGATCTGAAAAAGGATGCCTTCCAAAAGCATAACTTGAAAACATTCAGATATGAACTCCAGCACATTGACTATCAGTTTCATAAAGTACTGTGCTCTGGAAAGATACCAGAAAGACAATGCCACTATCCACCCTTTGTGCAGAGAATAGAACTGATTTTGAGATGGCAAGGAAAGGTCCTGGCCAGGAGACGGTATAAGCGCAAGCATTGAGAAGGTAGAGGTAGATCACAGGGACCATGAGCTCTGGAATCACAGTAAAAGCCAGGCAAAAGTAGATATAGCATGTTCTGTAGATTGGAAATGCAAAAGGGGCCTTGGGAGGGGTAGCAGAGAAGCCTGAGGCCAATGAAAATAGGCTAAGTGGGGTCCTCTATATCTATTAGCATCTCCCAAGTCTCAGAGGGCAACCAGAATCTCTAACTAGTATCCATCCCTTGAGGTAAACTTCATATCGTGGGCCGGCCCTTCCAGCCTTCATCTCTATTGTCTCTGGGTATTATTACAATACTGTCTTTTGTTTTTCTTAAATCTCACAAATGAGTGAGACCATTCTGTGTCTATCTCACCCTCTCTGATTTATTTTACACAGCATAATAAAAACTCTGGGTGTTTTTTATTTTTGTGTTTTGGGGTCACACCTGGCAGTGCTCAGGGGTTACTCCTGGCTCTGTGCTCAGAAATCACCCCTGGCAAGAGACCATATTGGATACCAGGATTCGAACCACCGACCATCTGCATGCAAGGCAAAAGCCCTACCACTGTGCCATCTCTCCAGCTCCAGAAACTCTGTTTTTAAAGATTATTTAGGCATGTGGATTCCCAGTCTTGGCAATTATAACTGCTTGAGGAAGGTAGGAGAGATAGTATAGCATATAGAAAATTTGCCCTGTATGTGGTGAACACTGGTTCAATTCCCAGCACCATATGTAGTCCCCTGATCACCACCAGGAATGATTCCTGAGCACAGAGCTAGGAGTAATCCCTGAGCAAGGTTAGTGTGTATCCATAGCAAAACAAACAAAAACAACTGCTTGGGGAAGATTTGGAGTCTATTATTGATGATCCTGGACCTCCTCAAGTTCTGTCACTGTGGGAGCTGAGTGTAACTTGTATATAGCTCCTTCTATAAAGCTGGGCACCTATTTGGCCAGCTGTCAAAATGGGTGACCAGCTAAAGTAAACAGAAGAAGGAAAAATATAAAAAGATATCACCTATATGTGGTATTTAGAATAGCTGCATGAAGAAATGTAATGGTTTAAATGGAAGTTGTCTTGAACACTTTTCTATAGCAGGGAGAAGGAGATTGAGTGAAGGAGAAACACAAATATGAAATAATGGGGTCAGGGGCTAAGTGGTTTCAGGTGCATTTGGTAGAGTTAAAAAAGGACATAACTAAACATCTGGGCCAAATGAGACCCAAACTTTAACAATCAAAATTTAAAATGGGCCTTTTATGTTGGCAGGTTAGGGCAGTAGGGTTGGTGACATGGGATTCACTCTGGAAACACTGATGGTGGAATCGTCCTGATTTTATTGTATGTCTGAAACCCAAATATTTGAAGAACTTTGTAAATCACAATGATTTCAATAAAGCATTTTTATAAAGGAAAATATGGCCTTAAGGACAGATGTGCAAGTGAAGCTAAAGCTAGAGCTTCCTGAACTCATGGCTGAATTCTAAATGGGAGATTATTCAGTCTCTGAACACAACCTGATATTTGGATTCAGAGCTGCAGAATCAGCAATATTCTGTCTTCCAGTGAGGGAATGGAGTTTCCTGAGGTCTGGACACTCTTTTCATCAGATGCAGCATACTGGAGCTCTTTAAAGAAAGAGAAGCCCTGACCTGGATGGGGGATCAACTGTATAAGCCTGAAAAAGATCCTCATGCATAAGAAGATAGCTATGGAAAGACCATGTAGCTGGACCGAGGGCACATCTCATCTGACTCCGGTACCACTAGCAACCTTCATGGCACAACAAGTTGGCACCATATCTGATATGTGAAAGAACACGGGACCCACAAACTCTCTGAATGTTGGTTTCATTCTAGAGTAAAGGGTTAAGGACATTTATATGATGGGCTGCAATAATTTTGGACATTAAAACTATAAATGTTAGTACTATTGTAATTATGTTGCCTAAATTACAATTTTTAATTAATTAAAAATAATCATTCCTATGTTCATGATGATTTATTATTAGAGACATTCAAATTAAGATGACAATGCACAGGTGAGAATGACACATATCAAAGACATCAAGAACAATATGTGTTGGTAGTGATGTGGTGTAAAAAGAATCTTTATCTACTTATGATAGGAATATTTGTGATCCAACTTACATAGAAAATAGTATGGAGGTTTCTCAGTAAACTCAGAATTAAGCTTCTATATGACCTAGCAAATCTACTTTTAGATATCTATCCCCAGGATAGAAACATAGTCAAAAGACACTACTATTCATTGCAATACTCAGTACAGAGTTGATTAGGAATAAACCTAGATGGCCAATGTGAAATTAGTAAATGATGATGTGGTGTATATGTGTATATATATTTATATAATGGAACATTATACAGCTATATGAATTATTAAATCATGCAATTCATTGAAATATGGAGGAATGGAAAAATATTCTGTTAAATGAAGTAAACCAGAAAAAGAAAGATAAACTCAGATTATATCACTCATATGAGATATTTAGAATAAATAGATGAATAAATGCACTAGTTTAAAGTATAGATGCCTAGATCATCCTTGGCCTCAGAGTATAGGAAGAAGAGAAAGAAATAGTATAGAGGGAAGGGGAAAAGAGAAAATAAAGAAAATAAAGTAATATGTAAGAAGACCAATGGGAAGTAAACAGGACAGAATTTTAAGATCCTCAAGCATATTAGTGGGGAAGAAATGAAGGAGATCTTCATATCTAAACTGCAGAACCAACACTGAAAGCAGGAGAACCAAACTACAACAACCAAGCATAAAATATGCCTGTAGAGAGAAGGAAAGAAATCAAGGCCAGAAGCAAGATGATAAAGTGAAGTGATAGGAGAGCATGTTCAGTATATATTGGTGAAGTGGGAGATTGGTATAGTTATGGTATAGGTAGTGATAGAGGTAGTAATACAAAGCACAGACTCAAGAACATTGAAAACATGAGACCTAAGCTATAACCCAAAACTGTAATGTTCCTGTCAGGATAGAAAGAAGGGTACAGGAGGAGGATGGAAATACTGGTGGTGGGATTAGTGTTGAAATATTATATTCCTAAAACACAACTATAAATAACTTTGTAAGTAACCATCCTTTAACTTAATCAAACAATTTTAATGTGCCTATCAAGGAGGAGTCTGAGGAGGTGGGAGGGAACATGGGAACACTGGTGTAGGGAAGTTGACAGTGATGGTGGGATTTGGTGCTGGAACATTGTTAACCTAAAACATACCTATAAATGACTTTTTAAATTATAGTAGCTTAATAAAAACAATGTTTTAAGAAGCACCATCCCTTAAAGAATGGGCTTTTTACTGGAGAAAAAATACTGTCGAAGAGGGGGTAGATATGAGTCCTTGTATTTAGTAACTCTCTGCTATAAGTGATATCAGCATTTTAGCCTTAGCAATGTTAAAGTTCAAGGTGAATCAAGCAGAATGAGGTTAAAGTAATAAAGGTGGATCCCAAGTATGTCTGGAAGGAAGAATTTATGTGAAACTGCTTATGAGTGGTGATGGAATGCTAGCAACATAATTAGAATCAATTCATAAATTATGCAAATATATGGTCTGAGACAAGTATAGGGGCTTAAGTGCTTGCCTTGAGGCCAGAGATGGAATAGCAGGTGAGGCATTTGCCTTGCACACAAGTGACCCAGGTTCTATTCCAGGACCATATATGGTCCCCCAAGCTTCACAAGGAGTAAGTCCTGTGGACAAGCCTGGGATACAATGTGAAGCATCATTAAATGTGTCCTAATTACAAAAACAAAAAGTGGTTGTCTTGTATGTGTTTAATAGCAGTTCAGTTCCCTACATAGTATGTTATCCTGAGCATTGCACTGT
The DNA here is from genome assembly GCF_024139225.1 of Suncus etruscus. Lineage (NCBI taxonomy): Eukaryota > Metazoa > Chordata > Mammalia > Eulipotyphla > Soricidae > Suncus > Suncus etruscus. The sequence continues at coordinate 68,161,319 of NC_064859.1, forward strand.
TTGATGTTGCCCAAAAACAAATAAAAAATTGAAACAAAATAAAAGAATATAGAGTCACTTCACACCTAAAACTAATATGAGTACATGTCAACTATACCTCAAGCAGGGCGTGAGGGAGGTGGAAGATGAAGGGCATTGGTGGTAGGAAGGTTGGTAGAAGAGGGGTATACTTTTTTGGGGGCCGGCGAGGTGGCGCTAGAGGTAAGGTGTCTGCCTTGCAAGCGCTAGCCAAGGATCAGGACCGCGGTTCGATCCCCCGGTGTCCCATATGGTCCCCCCAAGCCAGGGACAATTTCTGAGCGCTTAGCCAAGAGTAACCCCTGAGCATCAAATGGTGTGGCCCGAAAAACCAAAAAAAAAAAAAAAAGAAGAGGGGTATACTTTTTTTATTTAAAGAAAACACATTACATAGTTGACATAACTGATCATAATACATTTGTTTCAAGATGACAAGAAGCAAAGTTATTAAAAATATAAAGAAAATTGGGATTGGAGCAGTGGTGCCGAGCAGTAAGGCTGTCTGCCTTGCCTGCACTAGCCTAGGACAGACCGCGGTTCAATCCCCTGGCGTCCCATATGGTCCTCCAAGCCAGGAGCGATTTCTGAGCTCATAACCAGAAGTAACTCCTGAGTGTCACCAGGCATGGCCCCCCCCAAAAAAAAGCAAAAAGAAACAAAGAAAACAGAAAAAAATAAAAAATAAAAAAATTAATGGAAGATAAAAGAAAGAAAAAGTTCAGTAGCAAGTATATTTGTGAAAATTATTGTATCTACAATACAGTCACTAATACAATAGCAGAAGGTTTAGTAAGCTCTTAAAGATAAAAGATAAAAAATATAATAGAAAAGGTGTGTGTGTGTGTGTGTGTGTGACAATTGTTTGCATTGGCACAGCAAAATTTGGGAAAAATAGAAAGTAAAAATCTGTGGCCTAAAAACAGGGAGACCTTACCCATGAAGTATTCTGGCATAAGACCAACTCCAGGCTTCAGGCATACTAGGTTGCCCACTCCCAGAGTCTTTCTCTGTGGTCCCAGTAAAAGCTCTTCACAATCACGCTTTTTCTATCAGGTTTCTGTAGTTAGAGATCTTGGTTTCTGTACAGAACCTATGTCGATGTCAGGTGACATGGAGCATCTTCTGGTTTCATCTCACAATTAGGTGGCAATGCAGGGAACCCTGCCCTGAAAGCAGGTTGTTGCTGTTATCAAGTCATCAGGGTGTCATAAGAACCCTCTCTGGAGTAAGTCAATGCCAGGGCAGCAGTAGAACCTTCCCTGGTAGAAGTTTGATTTCTGGGGGCCGGGTAGGTGGCGCTGGAGGTAAGGTGTCTGCCTTGCAAGCGCTAGCCAAGGAAGGACCGCGGTTCGATCCCCCGGCGTCCCATATGGTCCCCCCAAGCCAGGGGCGATTTCTGAGCACATAGCCAGGAGTAACCCCTGAGCGTCAAACGGGTGTGGCCCAAAAACCAAAAAAAAAAAAAAAAAAAAAAAAAAGTTTGATTTCTGGTGATGGTGTAGAAAACCTTGGTTATTTCCGTAGATGATATCCAAGGTTCATGATGAATGGTCAATGTCCGATCTTCTGAAGCCTAATCCAAGTCACTATGCCAAGTATTCAGGTTGTAAGGCCCCACTGCAGTATAAAATGTATGTGTTCCTATCTCTATTAGATAAGAACTTTTTTGCAACACATAAGATTTCCCCCATTTTTAATGTGCCTGTGAAAAAAGGAACAATGCCACAAGGTATTACTAGTGCATATGGAGGCAGAGGTAATAAGCCCAACAATTGAGGGGTATACTTTTTTATGACCTAAACCCAACTACAAACATGTTTGTAATCATGGTGCTTAAATAAATATATTAATTTTAAAAATTAAAAAAATTATACATCAATAAAAGAAGTTTTAAAAGAAATGAAAAAGCTGATGGACTAGGAAGATATTTTTTTTTTTTTGTGGTTTTTTGGGTCACACCCGGCAGTGCTCAGGGGTTATTTCTGGCTCCAGGCTCAGAAATTGCTCCTGGCAGGCACAGGGGACCATATGGGGCGCTGGGATTCGAACCGATGACCTCCTGCATGAAAGGCAAATGCCTTACCTCCATGCTATCTCTCCAGCCCCAAGACTAGGAAGATATTTTACGTGGCAGAACACATGCTTCACATGTGCAAGCAGTTCCAACCCCTGCATTGCCTACATCTCCAGCAAAGCCCTATTCCCCCAGCATATCTGGAGAAGCTCCAACGGGCTGCACTAGACTCTGTGCAACCAGGAGTAGTCTAAGTTCCCTCAAACTCTGCGATAGGTTGCCCCTAAGAAAAAGAGGAAAATTAGGAAGGAAAAATGTGATTTCTGAAAGCAATCTGGGGCAATTTATATAGACTAATCTCATCACAAGGGAAATAATTTTTGACATTGCGTGTGTATGCCTTCTGTAGAAATCACAATGTAAGTAAATCATAGTGCTGCCCACTTCAACATAAATGGTACAGTATGTCAACTCTATCAATAAAGCTGGGGAAAATAAAACTAAAATTGCGTATTTGGGTTACAACTCAAAATTGAGAGAGGAGTTTCAGGTAAAATTCCTTTATTCTCTATCTAGGGGACACTCCAAACTGTTGTTTAAAGGAATAGCTCTCTTAGAACTCAATAAACCGAGGCCTAGTCTCATAGCCACTCATCTAGGACAGTCTCGCGTGTCCTGGTTCAAGTTTTCTATGATGACATTTCAAACTAAGGAGTGAATCTCTGGAATGAGCTGCTCACTCATTTTTAGTATAAAACACATTGCAAGTGAAATGGTAGCACTGGAAGATTTCTTCATCACTGATCACTCTCAATTCCCCTTCTTTCCATCACTGCGCATAATCAGAAGTTCTCCCTCATTTTAGTACAGATTACCCCAAAGTCACAGATAATTGGCAAATCAAGTACTATGCAAATCAAGTGCTAATTCCAAGCAATTAAAAACTGAGTCACAGTTAAACTGCAGTTAATTTGAAATTTTATTTTTTTATATAGTGCAGAATAACAACGACTTCATGTTGAACAGATATACAAAGAACAGGGAAATGCTGTCCCTTTAATAGGCTGAGCCTGCAGGGTGGCTATCCAGACCTCCCCTCAGTGCCTGGCATCGGTGAAATGGAATCATTCCCCTTTCTATCCTCTTCTGCAATGAAGGCCAAAGGAGGCAAACGGGGTTAGGAGAAAAGAAAGAATTGACTTTGGTTGGATAAACAAGTCTTCAAGGACTACTAGGTTCAAAGCAGTGAAAAGAAAAAGATAGATGGAGAGAAACTTTCCCCCAATTTTGTCCCCTGTTATGACAATTAACTGACAATTAACTACCAAGATTGGAGGATCTCAGGAGGGTGAGATTCGTCCCATCACCACTTCAGGGCCTGAATCCCAAAGAACATTTCTGTTCTATGGAACTGTTCTGAGAAAGACAAGGGATTCCAGAAACAGGGTCTTTGAGAGACTGCCATTCTTTCTTTATGCAGATGGTACCCAGGTGTGTCTCTCACTGACCCAGAGCACATAGGCTGCTCCACCAGCCAGAAACGCTATGAATGGCTTGAAGAGAAAGATGGCCCTCAGAGGGAGCGTGATCTCCTTCTGCCCAGAGTACTTTTTTCAAACCCCTGTGCTTTTTATGGTTCCTCTGAACTGCGGATGGAGAGGAAACACGGAGGTCAATGCTGCGCGCACAAAACCCTCTAAGAGGACAAAGAGACTCCAATGTCATTCTCTGCACGGGAATGGAAAGACAGATGGCCCTTCTGTGACAGGCCTCGGGTAATTTGAGCTTAAGATTCAGGCTTCGAGGAGAGGCTATCACCAAAGAATAAATCTGAGTGAGCGGCAAAGTAATCACTTGGATTAAGGCCACTTTTCCAGGGCCAGGAGGAACAAAGGCTATTTCCCAAAGCCTGCAGAATAAATACAAGCTGTTTTTCACCAGAAAGAGGCTTTGTAGAGGGAGAAAAAGAGCCCTGAGCACATACCAAGCTGAGGGCAAGTCAGGCTGCCCCTGTTGCCAGCTGTGACCTTCAATATGCCCACCCCCCTCAATCCTTCAAGGCCCCCTTCTTCTCCATTTATGTAGACCAGGCTCTCTGGGGTAGAAATAGTAGTCCCAGCTACAAGTCTTCCTAGAATCCTCTTTGCCTGGAATCGTCAGGCCAGCAGGAGTGGGGCAAAGCAGTCAAGTTGCCCCCAGCATGGTTTCTTGACTCCTGGGGCAAACCCTGTCCTATGGATGTTCTTTTTGCTACTATGCACTTACAAGCAAACAGGGATTCAGCTCAGTGTAAAAGCTGCCTTTTAGCAGGGACTAAACCCAAGCATATCCCAGACCAACACTGAGCCCCCAGTGATCCTGGGAGCCATCAGGTTCAGAGAAGAGGAATATCTGGCTGTAACCTCAAATCATCATGCAGTTTCTGTGTGCACTTAGCACAGAAAAGGGCCAGAGTAATAGTATAGAGGCTATGGTAAGTGCCTTGCATGCACCCGACCAGGATTCTATTCCTAGCATTGCATAGTTTTTAGAGTGCTTCCAGGAATAATATCTGAGTGCAGAGTCAGGAGTAAGCCCTGAGCACCAACAGATGAAGCCCCAAAGCAAACAAAAATGAAATTTATGTTTTGTCCCCCAAACGATAAGAAAACCTTCTCTCCTGGAGACAGCACAGTATAACTCTACACTTTTCTGAAATGCACATATGCACACCAGGCACTGTCTCTCACACACACACACACACATACACACACACACACACACACACACACACACACACACACACACACAAAACTCACATACAACTTTCCAGGAACATCTGGGAGCACTGAGGCTCAGTATGAAAGGGCTCTGTTTTCTCCACCAAGGAAATACTAAACCTCTCACAGCCTCATAGTGGGCAGCAGCTCTGGGTAAGAGAAACTCATTTGTGTGGAGCTAGAGCCATTTTTCTGGAACTATTCTTGCATTCACTGCATATTCTCTGCTTTTTTTTTTTTAAATGAGTGTTTGCTATAGTGTCTCAACATATCTAGGTGCCTCCAGTCATATCACAGCTGTGACCTGAGCAAGGAGATTCACACACCTACCTTTCAGATAAGTGGCCACAATTCAGCACTAAATAAAACCGTGTGCATTGAATCACCAGGCAAACACATAGTTAAAACAAATCTGAGCTCCCTGTCTCTCTTTTCCTCCAAAAAGCACCCCTATCTCTACTAAATATCATGAAGGAACTGCAGAAAAGGCAAAACTATGTTCTCTTAAGCTAAACAATTTCACATCAGTGGGCTTTTCATAGTTCTCCCGAATGTCTCCTCTAGGGCAGGCTGTCAGAAATCCTCTTCTGCTCAATCACTGTGCCTCTGACATCATGCTTGAACTTCACGCCATCCCATAACCACGCTCTGGTGAGTGCTCGCATCTCCTTTACAAGCCACAGAACAGCCAGAATTCTTTAACCACGGCCATAAGATCATTACGATTCCAACACTCCAGTCCGTGAAATCTAAGTGTGAGAACCCAGTGCATATTTCATTTGGGCTGCAGTGCTCTGAGGACACCCCAAAGCAGCAGTCTGCCTGGGAGGCAGCAAATTCTGGAGTTCAGGACACAAGGTTCATACTCGCATCAAGCTTTCCTCTGATTGTCCTCAGTCTTTATGCCTGACCTAGATTTCAAAAGGAAAACTCAGCTCATGAGTATTTTTCCTGCTCATTTTCTTTATATTCATAACATTCACACATCTAACCAACTGAGAATGATTTATCAAGTGCCTAGGTTTTCAGGGAATTACAGGTAAGAAGTAAAAAAAAAAAAATGAAAAACATCCCTTTGTTGGGGCAGAGGAACAAGGCTCGGGACCCACTGAAGGATTTTCTTTCTACTGTTTGAAAATTGAATTGATTATTAAATTTTGAACATGTTATATTTTTATTAAATATAAATAAATTCACACATTCTCTGATTCAACTGTTCACCACTACTTGTCACCCTCTGCATGAACACCACATTGGTTCCTAAATAGCCATGAGGTAAGGTGAGCATATGCCTAGAAGTAAGATACCTTGGTTCTATCCCCAGTGACTCCAACTAAGGGGAAAAAAAAATAATTCAAAATGTGGTAAGAATGAGGGAGTTCTTTCTCTTTTGTATTATTCTCAATTACTGGAATGTTTTCTTTATTTACCTCCATATGGAGAAGAAAACTGACAATGAATATAACTCAGATGTATCTTCCTCAAATGACATGTTCCAGAAAGTAACACATACACCCCACCAGTGGATTTGGGCAGGTAGAGAAAGAATGTGTGACTTCACCATCTCTCACACGCTAAACTCATCTCATTCTCTTTACTGAAATGAACTGAGCCTCATAGAGGAGAAGTTTCACTGTTTAAGGTTCCTTTTGGCAAGTCAGCTCAGATCTGGGGCATGAGAAGTGAGTGAAATAATGAAGCTGAAGCTGCATAATCCCCTCATTTTACTACATAGGAGGCTGGTTTGTCTGATGCTTGAAGGTTGTCAATAGATACAGGCTATCCTGGTTTCCTGGACCTCTCTTGGACAGGGCTTCCATGTTCAAAGACATATCTGGACCTCAGGTCTAGGCATACCTGCAGCTCTGCTGCCTCATCCAGTATTGATTTGTACAAACCCTCTAAGCAGGACTGTCCTATGGCTCTAGTGAGGTGTATTGATCTCTTGGGTCACAGCACAATTTCCCTCCTCCAGCTAGGCAGCCAGATGCTGTATCTTATCTTCAAGGAGGACTTTCATCTCTCCAGGCCCCTCCACATATGGAGCTAATATAAAACTTCAAGGGGCTAAAGCAATAGAGCAAAGGTAGGGTATTTACCTTGCATGCCAAAATCCCAAAATCCCATATGGTCCCCTCAGCCCTCTAGGAGTGATTTCTGAGCACAGAGCCAGGAGTAACTCCTGAGTATCTTTGGGTGTAGCCCAAAAACAATAACAACAACAAGAAAACATCCAGTTTTTCTTATGAAGCTCTAAGGAGGCAAATCTCCTCAAATCCTATCTATTGGAATTCCTGTCACCTGCCTACCTGCACCTCACTTTCTGCAACTGTTAGGGATCACTGAAGATAAAGACTGGGATCTAATATTCCCTAATCCCATTTCTGTTTTATTCTTTATTTTCCCAAGGAAGCTCTGCTATCAAATCTTTTGACCTAGACTGGCTTCTCCTCCTTTCTCAAGTATGGAGTCATGGGAATGAGAGGTGCCATGCAAATCACTTTATATCCTTTCAGCATCCAGTTCTTGTCCATGGCGATCATTTCCAACTTGCATTGTCATAGTGGTTCCTTCTCTGCCCTAACTGTACTTACTCAATTATCTGTGGCACGCTTCCTACCATGAACCCTCATCTCTATTGTCTCTGGACATATTACCATACAGAAACAATATTGTGAGTCAGAATGTCTAAAAGAGAAAAAAGAAGAGAGGGAAAGGAGAGAGAGAGAAAGAGGAAATTTGTCTGCCACAGAGGCAGTCAGGGAAGATGGGGGGAACTGGGGACATTGGTAATGGGAATATGCACTGGAAAGGGTGCTGTGCATTGTATGACTAAAATTCAATCATGAACAATTTTGTAACTGTGAAAACAACCAACAGTATTATTGATGATCAACTTTGTAAACCATGCTGTTTAAATTAAGTATTTTTAATCTAAAAAAAAAAGTAAAGAAAAGAAAGATGAGAAAAAAAAAAACAATTTACCAGAAAGGGAGCTGACAAACAAAAAAGATTTCAAACTATAATTTCTATAACAGGTATTTTAGCTTTTTTTAAAAAAATAGTTGCGTATTATTTGTGGGAATATATTTGGAGGTTTTTCCTCTTTTTGACATCATCAATATTAAAATAAAACTGAAATACATGCCTTTTCAAAGATAGAACACAGATGTTTAGAAAAATCTGCAATTATCTATTTAACCAAAAGAGGAAACTCAGAAATGAAATAGATTCCATCAACAGTAAATGCAGGCTTCATGGAAAGTGGCAATCTGCCCTAAGTAAGGATGAAGGAAATAATAAGACAACTATAGCTTTCAGATAATAATGATGCCCATATAAAGGACCCAGGTCAAATAAAGCTTTAATTTAAAATTTATGTTTTGGAGAAATTGTACACTATGAATGTCTGCTGTTGGGTTTTGTTTACATTTTAATCAAATTGGTGATATGCTGGGGCTGGAGAGATAGCATGGAGGTAAGGCGTTTGCCTTGCATGCAGAAGGTCGGTGGTTTGAATCCCAGCATCCCATATAGTCCCCTGAGCCTGCCAGGAGCGATTTCTGAGCATAGAGCCAGGAGGAACCCCTGAGCGCTGCGGGGTGTGACCCAAAAACCAAAAAGAAAAAAAAAATGGTGATATACTCTTAAACTCAACTCTCCATATACTTCATAAAAATATACTAATCTTTAGCATATAAATAGATATGCATTTTGAATATACAGATACCCACATACAAATATGTCATCTACAAATATTTTATTTCAGTCTGTCACCTTTCTCCCTGTTATAGTAAAATTTTAATTGTTTGTAAAATTACATTTATATATTTTTCTTTTATGACTCATGCTTTTGGTGACAAGCCAAAGAATTCTTTCACTCCATCTTATTCTCTGAAGGTCTCTATGTTTCAAACTATAAATTAAAATTTTTTACATGTAAGCCAGCTTTCTGCATTATTATAAAATGGAGATTTATAAAATGCAGATTTTATAAAATGGATTTGGGGTGATAGTTTATTTTTTTAATTCTTCTTAATATATGGGTATTCAATTGCTCTACATGATCTGTATTAAAGATTGCTTTTACTACATTGAATTTATTTTGCTCACTTTTTCTTTAAAAAATGATAAATAGCCACCAAAATGGTAGAATAGAAAAATTGAAATTATCATGTCTCCATTAAAGCAATGATAATCTGGCAAACATCTACAGATTATTTTCTTGTGTAACTCTGGAATTTAGTTAAAAAAATTGCAATAACCAGAAGAACATCTTTAATTTCATCAAGCAAGCATCAATGAAATAAGCACGAAAGTACATGTTGTTTGTTTAAAGGCAACTTTATTAGCTATCATGACCTAGGCCAGGGGATAAGAATTAGAAAAAACAATAATAGACACATCAAAAATATAAGACTGAAGAAGTGACATGTGGTGATAGTTTGAGGTAAATAGTTTGAAAAGTTACATAAAATCTAGAAGATGTAGATTGTAGAGGCTGGACAAATGGTTTTTTAAAAAAAATAGCTGAAAATACCCCAAGCTCCCAAGCTTTCCTATCTATCTGATGTTTATACTTCGTAAGATCAGGATGTGACAGCTAAATTACAAGGGTTTGTTGGTGTTTATTTTGGGTTTGGTTTAATTTGACAACCAGTGATATCAATGATTACTCCAGGCTTTGAACTCAGGAATTACTCCTGGAGATTATGGGGGGGACCACATGGGATACCAAGGATTAAACTTGGGTCCTCTGTGTGCAAGGCAAATGCTCTTCCTGATGTACTATCTCTCCAACCCATAAGTTGCAGTTTTCAGTGCTCTAAACATGTATCAAGATTCCAAAAGAACTAGACCAGAAGAAATTTTGTTTGCTTATCTGTTTGTATATTTTCTTATCTGTTTCAGAAAGACTCCATTCATTTAAGGAAATCTCTGCAGGATCACTCACAGACTACCAAGATAATGCAATAGGGACTTCATTAGCCATACATGACAAAGAATAGTCTCATACACTGCTAGTAAATACTGTCACAGTAAAAAGTTTGAAAATTCCCTAGGAAGTAAACACAGAATTACTGTTTCTAGGTGTAGAGTACAATAGGAACTCTTTAAACATCAGCACTGTTGTGTTTCAGCACAGCTTGCTGAAGACATGTTTCATTCAATCCCCAGTGAAACCATTAATAATACAGGAGGAAGAGTAAACATTGTCAGTTCCAAACCAAAAATATCTTTGTAGAAAATTATGTCACTCTGCAATTTCTTCCTCTCTAATCTGTATGCCTTAAATTTCATTTTCTTACCATATTGCATTGGTCGGAATGTTCAGCATTGTTTTGAATAACAGGGATAAGTATATAGCTTTGTGGTTTTGGGAACAATTTGATCTGTGGACACACACAAGCGTCCATGCACACACACATAATGGTGTTTGTTTTGTAGATCCTGAAAATGCAAGTTAATCTGGCCCTTGCAAAAAGCTTTCATGACACAAGCAATGACCAGCCTTATTGATTAAATACTGCAACAGTAGTATCATCACATAAAACAATTTCTTGCTATTTTGCTCTCCTACTCCATAAACTGAACTAGCAAGAAGGAGAAAAAAATTTGACTCCAAACTATAGAACAAGGCTTTATTATGAGACTGAAGTTTTAATTTATACCAGACTAGACCTTTAAATACTTGGCATTGAATTGTATATTAAGAAAAGATTTTTTTTTTTTTTTGGTTTTTGGGTCACACCCAGCATCACTCAGGGGTTACTCCTGGCTCTACACTCAGAAATCGCTCCTGACAGGCTCAGGAGACCATATGGGATGCCGGAATTCGAACTAATGACCATCTGCGTGGAAGACAAACACCCTACCTCCATGCTATCTCTCCGGCCCCAAGAAAAGACTTTTATTTGAAATCAAAGTATAGAATTTATGAGATTAACCATGGAAAGTAGAGAAAAAAATTAATCAAAGTACTATTGAAATAATCTACAAGAAAAAATTGCCATTTTGGTAGACAATTTACTTAGCTCAAAAATCATCTATGATTATAAAAACTAAACACATGCAGGAAGAAATAAAGACTAAAATTCAAAAATTATCCAAGTAACTGCTCTGTAGCCCCAACATATAGCCATATTTCTATATATTCTTTATAGCTTAAATATCAATAGAATTGAAGTTTCAGATTTTTCAGATATCCCTAATATCTTTCCTTCCTTCCTCAAAATTAACCATTATACTTAATATGTTAGTTATCTTTCAAGACATGTATTTTAGGGACTGGAGTGATAGCACAGCAGGTAGGTTATCTGCCTTGCAAGCAGCTGACCCAGGTTCGGTCTGTGGCATCTCATATAGCTCACCAAGCCTGCCAGGAGTGATTTCTGAGTGCAGAGTCAGGAGTACTTCCTGAGCTCTGCTAGGTGTGGCCCAACAAAAATTATGTGCATTTTATACTACTGTTTAAAAAAGTATGTGGTTATGCTGTTGAAATCAATCTAGCTTTCTGTAGTTCATTATTAAAGAAATTTATCATTGTGTGTATCTCCAAAAAATAGTACAAGACTATGTTTAAGACCTTAGTAAAGACCTTTATTTTTATTATTATGCTCTTGATATATCATAATTTATTCATTTACCTTTCTCTAGTCATTTAGATTGTCTTTAACTTTATAAGTAGCTCTTCAATACAGAGCTGAATAAATATATCTTTCTGAAAGTATTTCTTTAGAAATGTAAAATTATAAAATAAATTACTTTGGTCACCTTTATTAGATATTGCCTAATCAGTCTATAAATAGTTGTTCTCTTTGTACCAACCAACAGTGATTGGAAGGGAAGGTCCCACCTAAATTTTGACTTAATATATACCCATTGGTTTCTGCATACAAACTAATTGCTACAGGATTTCTTGTATCCTATATTTCAAAAAAATGAGGCAAAATAAAAACTTATTAAGTTGATTTCCCAATCTTTTCTTTAAGATATACCATGCTGGAATTGATAGAATTTCTTATATAAAAGGTATTTTCTGGAGACCCCAACTACCTAAGCATTTTGAAAATTATTTACTTAATTCTATATTATTAAATGTAATGATAAAAATCCCATTTTACTTTATTCAATTTGATCATTAAAGTTTCATCATTTAAATATTGTTTTTCTTGTACCCTAATCATAATTTAGCTGTCTACTCACAAATTGTTCTGATTGTCAGTCTCTGACAATCCAACCTGGGGCTTATGATTTAGTTATGATTTAGTAAGAGACTATGTAACCAAAATCAGCCAAGTAAATAAATAATGTAATAAAATTACGTGTAAGATAATAATGTCATAGAATTACAGAGATTCTATATAGAAATCTCTCTAAAAAGATAACATTGGGTAAAGGTTTAAATAAACTAAAGCAATTATACAAAGACAAGAGAAAATTTTCTATCCTAGGCAATAAGAGAAAGAAAGATCTGTGACATGAACAGGCCCAACACTGTCAAGTGCCACAAAGAAAGATCCTGTGTCTGGAGTGGACATATGAGGAGGAAGCAGGTAGGTGGCACAGATGGCACCAGACTTGTCAACTGGGATTTCTTATTCTAAATCAAGTATGACAGAAATCATTGTAAGGCTTGTCTCATAGTACAACGCATGACCACAAGCATCATTTGAAAGGTTATCCTTCTCTGCATCAAATAGACTGGGCAAGGATACAAATGAATCCATCTGGAGGCCATATATAGACCAGGGTTATGTCCAGACTAGAGACTGTGATAGTGTGGACAAGAGGGATATCATGGAGCTGTGAAGTTTGGAAAACATTTGAGAGGATTTATCATTAATGTCTCAGGCTTCTTAACTCCCTTATAAAACTATTCTGGAATAAAAAGAGAAAGTGAGATCCTCAAAACTTTCCAGTCTAGACCCAGACAATACCTCCTTTTTATCCTAATAGTCAATTGTTTGATCTGTGACTAAATACTTATAGTTTGTAACACACCTAGCCCTAGAACCAACATTTTACTCAAGTCTATCTCCATGAAGCTCATGAAAAGGTCCCCTCAATCTGATTGGCTTTTCTGCCAGACTGAGAACAAATCACCATGAACAGTACTACCCTTAGAGGCTGTTGTCAGTGACCTTCCCATACCTCCCTGGATCCTGGAGGGCTGCTTCCAGCTTCCCTCCAGCAAGAGTTCCTGCTGCATCTGCAAATTTTCACTCATGAAGAATATGGAAATTTCATGTTTCAGCCAATGATCAATACAGCCAGCCAGGTCAACAGGCCTATTTACATACATGGGTTTTAAATAAAAACACCTCTAAGAGTTTGAAGACTTTTCTTGGTTATTTCCATAGTTACAGACTCTAAAATAAAAACAAGGCATAAAAAGTTAGGTAATAGGTATGACAGCTGAGTGCTACAGAGATGTGCAGGTTGAGCTCATCTTTCCTGTGACACCAAGTCCACAGCATGTGAACTCAAAGAGGGAGGCCTATATCTGCTAGCGAGAGGCAATGGTGCCCTCTACTTGGAGCAATTCTGCCCATTGGGCTTGGGTGCTGGCTGGGTGGAGTAACGTTCTGAGAACTGGGCAGCCAACACTAGAAGGAATATACTGACCAGGCACACCTGCCACAGGCCACCTCTGCCATGGCAGTCACCAGAATGCTGTCATGGACATAGACTCAGCAGCTTCCTTTGTATGTAATTTAGACATGATCTGTCATAACAGCATAGACAGCGGAAATGCACTGTGTAACCCCTCCCAAGATTTTCAAGGTAAGTGCAAGCAAATACTGCATGTGTTTTGGGAGTCCCCCAGAGAGTTGTAGCCAAGACACTTGAACCAAAGTCAGAATTTTAGGACTTTTGACTGAAATTTTCTCAACAGCTATACTAATTATTTGCTAATTGTTAGCAGAGGATCTGCCCTGCATGTCTTAGGGTATTTAGCAACATTCCTGGTTTTAGCCACTAGCGAACACTAGTGCCCCCTACAGCTATGGTGACAATGGCTGCAGACATCACTGGGATAAAATTCGACCCATCTTATTATTAATTCACTACTGATCTGGTTAGACCCTGCTTCTGCAGGATCTTCAGGCTCCTAGTGGGGCTAGTATGTTTAGATGTACAATTTCCTGCCTCTACTCTGTCAGTCTATGGCCCCCTGTTTTTGCCTTCTCCATGCTGTCAAAGCCTTAAAGTCATCAATATCAACATTTCCTTCCTGCGTGTATGCAGGGACCAACTACATCAGTGTACCAGGCATCCCAGCAGTTGAGGGTCCCACTGGGACCTGATTATCCTTGTTCCAATGTGGGCACACTGACATGAGGCTTCATCCTGACCTGGGCCATTCTGACTGGGCCTAATTCTTTGGAAGATGCCTGGCCTGCAGCTCTTGCACAGCATGGTTATTTTTCATAGAAGAAACAGCAATGTGTATCAAAATGATTAGGCCTCGGAGGAGGCAGAGGAAAGACTTGAAGTGTGGGTATTATTTCTTATTTTGCTTTTTCAAATGCTTTCTAATTAAGAAATTTTATTCGACTCTGAAAAGTTCTCATTCCTTTTTCTAAAAAATGTGCCCACAAAATGCACAATTGTATAATCACAATCCTGTTCATTAAAAAAATAATAATATATCCTTTGACAAAACCTCATTCCCTTTCCAGGACTGTTTTTTTTTTTTTTCCGCCTTCATGGTGAATAAGAATAATTTTCCACCATCACGAATCTAGTTCCTATGGCAGTCTGTTACAGCCCAAGAAAGTGATCAGGTGATTATTTGAGCAGCAAAGTAGCCATTGAGGATCTCCAGGGTGGGGAGGGATGATCCTCTGCACTATAGAATGTTCTTTCTTTATTACTCTGGTGGGAATTTTTTGACTTCCTGACCACTGTGTGTTGTTTCCCAGCCTCCCTCCTCTGTGGCTCACCCCCAGCTATCCCCTGAGCCAGAAAAAGCAGTGGTCCATGTGAGCATGGCTCTCTCCACTCCCCTTAGGAGAGTTCAATTCCATATGGTTCAATTCCATATGTACTCATTAATAGTCCTTAGAATCATAAATATGCAGATACAGAAACCCCACCTAGAATTAATGTACAGAGGAGGCTTCCAGGCTAAAAGAATGAGTGTGAGTAGTCCCCAGCATTACCTGGATCTTTAGAGAACATCTGTCCTCCACACTTCACACAGGTACCAGTTGTCTTCTGGCCATGAAGGAGGAGTTAAGGAGAGAATCAATAGAGGGTCATCTTCTCACCCCATGCAAGCATTGTCAATATCACTCTGCCTGTGCTTCCATGCTACACACACATGAACCTTGTGTGTATTGTGTCCATGTTCGGCAGGCCCAAGTGGACCACAAAGCTTAAAATACAGACCAAGCTCTAACCATGGCTCAAATCAGGTGATTTCTTTCCTTGTGAGAGCACATATCAATTGCAAGAACTTAGTGGGGGTTAGTTCTTGGACAATTAGACATAAACCTGTAGATGAGGGAACTAGAAGCATAGAGTTCAGTCCATCCTCAACAGTGACCTGGTCAGCTTAGGGACCAAGTGCCTCCAGATGCCTGATTCTGGGACTGACTATCTGCACCTGAATGTAATGTACAGTCATTTTGTTCCCAACATCACCTTTTGTCACCCTGTGGTAGAAAGCCTCCGAAAGCATTTAGGCCAGGACCTCTTCTTTAACATGCACATGATGGTTTCTAGACCAGATCAGTAGGTAAAGCCAATGGCTGTTTCAGGCTCTAATAAATATACCTTTCATTTGGAGGCCACTGAGAATCCTGGTGATTTGATTAAAGATATTCAGGAAAATGGAATGAAGGTTGGTCTTGCCATCAAACATGGAACTACAGTTGAATATTTGGCACCATGGACTAATCAGATAGACATGGCCTTGGTTATAGCAGTGGAATCTGGATTTGCAGGACAAAAATTTATGGACGATATGATGCCAAAGGCAGGAGCTAACATGATTGTGTCTGGTAGTGCCATTATGAGGAGTGAAGATCCCAGATCTGTGATCAACCTGTTAAGAAATGTTTGCTCAGAAGCTACTCAGAAACACTCTCTTAATCGATAATACCACAAGGAATCTGTTTTCTTCTTAGAAAATCTGCTTTCTACTGGAAGAACCTGTACATGAGATAGGTAGGGATAAGAACTGGGACTAAGCAAGTAATTTTCTTCCCCATGTAGACTTGACAATTTAGACCATTGGTTAAACCCTGGAGAGTCACCTTACATAACTGGCCTGCTCCAGGTGGGTCCTAAGAAGAGTTCCCAGGAAGACCCAGAACATGATAACATAAATAAAACATTACTAAAAATCCTGGTGTCTAGAGAAGACATTCCACAAGGCACCTATCCAGCCCACTTTCTGAAATCAAAAAGTAATGGGAAAAATTTAAATACTGGCCCCTGATAGTATTTCTTATATATTATTTTACCTTATAGTATTTAAATTTTTTTCTTTCATATTCTTTCCACTTCCCTGTTCCTTAAAGTTTCTACACAGTGGTGGGCATTTGCCTTGCACGCGGCTAATCTGGGTCTGACCTTGATTTCATCCACTGGCATCCCATATGGTCCCCTGAGTGCATAGCCAGGAGTGTCACAGGGTATGGCCCAAAAGGAAAAAAGAAAAAAAGAAGAAAAAAAAAGGAAAAGGAGAAAAAGAAATACTATCAGGCATGATAGCTGTCAGTGTAGTTATTTCTCTAACTGCACTCACCACTCTTTGTGGTGAGCTTCATATCATGAGCTGGACCTTCCAGCCTAATCTCTATTGTCTTTGGGTATTATTATAAAAATGCTATTTATTTTTCCTAAATTCCATAGATGAGTGAGACTATTCTATGTCTATCACTCTCCCTCTGACTTATTTCGCTCAGCATAATAGTTTCTATGTCCATACATGTATAGGAAAATTTTATAACTTCATTTCTCCTGACAGCTGCATAATATTTTATTGTATATATGTATCACAGTTTCTTTCGCCATTCATCTGTTGAAGGGCATCTGCATTGTTTCCAGATCCTGGCTATTGTAAAAAACGGTGCAATAAATATAGATGTGCAGAAGGCAGTTTTCTATTGTGTTTTTGTGTTTCTAGGGTATATTCCTAGGAGTGGTATAGCTGGATCATATGGGAACTCAATTTCCAGTTTTTTGAGGAATCTTCATATTGTTTTCCATAAAGGTTGGACTAGATGACATTCCCACCAGCAGTGAATGGGAGTTACTTTCTCCTCACATCCCTGCCATCATTGATTGTTCTTGTTCTTTGTGATGTGTGCCAGTCTCTGTAGCATGAGATGGTACCTCATTGTTGTTTTGATTTGCATCTCCCTAATAATTAGTGATGTGGAGCATTTTTCCACGTGCCTTTTAGCCATTTGTGTTTTCTCTTTGAGAAAGTGTCTGCTCATTTCTTCTCCCCATTTTTTGATGGGGTTAGTTTTTTTCTTGTTATGTTCTGTCAGTACCTTGTATATCTTAGAAATTGGCCCTTTATCTGATGGGTATTGGGTAAATAGTTTCTCCCATTCTGTGAGTGGACTTTGTATCCTAGTCACTATTTCCTTTGAGATGCAGAAGCTTCTCAGTTTAATATAATTCCATCTGTTTATCTCCACTTCCACTTTTTGGAGAGTGATATTTCCTACTTGAAGATGCCTTTAGTCTCAATGTCATGAATTGTTTTACCTATGTATTGTTCTATATAACTTATAGTTTCAGGTCTGATATCAAGATCTATAATTCATTTGGATTTGACCTTTGTGCATGGTGTTATATGAAAATCTAAGTTTGCTTTTTTACATGTGACCGACCAGTTGTCTCAACACCACTATCTCAAATACAGGCAGGGGGTGGGGGAGGAAAATAATGGAGGCATTGGTGGTGGGAATGTTGCACTGGTGAAGGGAGGTATTTTTTTATGACTGAAACCCAATTACAAACATGTTTGTAATCATGGTACTGAAAAAGATAATATTAAAAAATACTATCAAGCTAAGAAATATTAAAATCTTTTAAGCCAATAGAAATAAAAGATAATAAGAAAGAGCACATTAAATTAAATTATCAGAAGAAAATAAAAATTCAATAAAATAATTGGAAATAATTGTAATCTATTAGATATGGTTATAAAACAATAAAGAACAATAACAAGGTGTTCAATATTCAACTAGTGAAAATAAGGGCATGCGAAGCTGGAGCAGTGGCACAAGCGGTAAGGTCTTGCCCACACTAGTCTAGGATGGACTACAGTTCGATATCTCAGCATCCTCCAAGCCAGGAGCAATTTGAGAGTGCATAGCCAGGAGTAACCCCTGAGCATCACTGGGTATGGCTCAACCCCCCCCCAAAATAATAATAAGGGCATGTATAAGACATGTGGCTGACCCTGTTTGATCCGTGGGCCACATGGCCCTTGAGCATCATCAGGTATGGGCCTTAAGTCCCTTTGGCACTGCTAATGCTACTAAATGGTTCCTATCACTGCAGAGACCATGAATAGATTTAACAACAAGATTGGTTCAGGATCACCTTGGCCCCTGAGCTCTGCTTGAGAGGTCCTCCCACCTATAAAACAAAAAGGTGATGAACAAAGACATAATGCAAGAAATGCTCCACCTCAAGCAAGGCCCATTGAGTCCCAATGGCAATGACTAGAGGATGTGCCTGCCAGCATAGGACTTTTAAATGAGACAGAAATAGATTTTTAAAAAAATATAGGTGGTCTTAAAACCTTTCAGAAATAAAAAACGAGTCATACACAAAGATGGAGAGAATGCATTTGATATCCAGAGCACTCATTCTAGAAAACATGAATGCTGCCTCTATGGTTATGACTCCTTAACCAGAAAAATGACCTCATTGTGCAGAAGTCTTTCACAGGTATATAAGAACTATAAAAGCCACAGAGTTCCATGATCTTTTTAAAGAATAAAGGCCAAACAACGGGGAAGGCAAAGTCTCTCAGAAGGCTGCTATATATGGCTAGAGGTGTACTCAATCTGTTTGGGGAACAGAAGGAAGCTATATCTGGTGATGACAGGGCTTACTCCTAACTCTGTGCTTAGGGATCATTCCCAGTGGGGCTCAAGGAGTCTGACCACTCCCAGAAATGCCTGCTCTGCTGACATAGGTCTCATAGGTTCAGTGTTTCAGGGGATCAAATTCAGGGCCTTATGCATGACAGGCATGTGCTCTGCCTCTTGATTTCTCCCCCAACTTTCCCTACCTCCCTTGATGTTTGGACTACATCCAGCAGTGCTCAGAATCTACTCTCAGCTCAGTGCTTAGGGGTTACTCTCAGAAGTAATAAAAGCCCTATGGTGCTGGAGATTAAGTCTGGGGTTCCTGTGTGCAAGGCCCATGCTCCAGTTTATTGTTTTATCTCTCCAGACCTACCTGATCAGTTCATTGTTTTATCTCTCCAGACCTACTGGATGCCCATTATTCTGGTTTTTTTTTTTTGGTTGTTTTTTTTTTGGGGGGGGGGGTCACACTGGTGGCACTCAGGGGTTGCTCCTGGCTCTGAACCCAGAAATCACTCCTGGCCGTCATGGGGGATCATAAGGGATGCCAGGATTTGAACCACAGTCCATCCTGGGTCAGCTTCATGCAAGGCAAACACTCTACAGCTGTGCTATCTCTCCGGCCCCTATTCTGGGTATATTTTTTACTTTGAAATTGTTTTTTAGATATCACCTAAAAGCATCATTATTTTTATTTTGAAATGTTGTCTTCCAAATAAATTATAGGAAGATAAACCATTTATGCTGACAAACCTACTTCCAGTTCTGGGGCTCTTTTCTCTGTCCTGTCAGTTTATATTTTGATTTCCCTTCAGTCTGAAGGAACTCCCTCAGTATGCCCTGTGGATCTGCAGATCTATGGGTGACAGACTGTCCGGGATTCTCTGGGAAATGCCTTTATTTTGTTCATGCTTTTGAAAAATATTACACTGAATCTTTCAACACCTTAATTGTGCACTTCTAAATATTTTTGAATTTTTTATATCTTGTGAGAAGGTGTTGATCATCTTTACTAGTTTTCTTTTCCTAAATATTTTTGATTGTTTTGTTTTCAGGCTTTATTCTTACTGTCTTTGGTTTTTAGTCAAATGTCTATGTGTGTGTGTAGCTTTGGAGTTTCTTTATATTTTTTCTGTTTAAATGATGGGTCTACTAATTTGAAGTTGTTGTGGGGATTTTTTTTTTTATCAAATTTGCAACTTTTTGGTTCCAGTTTCTTCAAATGTTTTTCTACACTACACTCAATGTCTTCTTTTTATGGTATTAAGATGTGAGGTTTTGCTCATTTTTCTCCAAAATTATTTCTCTCACCTTCAAGTTTAATAATTTTATTGATTTGCTCAAAATTTTACAAACTTTTTCTTATGTCACTTTTGACTTGATATGAAGTCTATACTTAAACTTTTTTTTCTGGTTTTTGGGTCACACCTGGCAGTGCTCAGGGGTTACTCCTGGCTTCATGCTCAGAAATTGCTCCTGGCAGGCACGGGGAACCATATGGGATGCCGGGATTTGAACCGATGACCTTCTGCATGAAAGGCAAACGCCTTACCTCCTTGCTATCTCTCCAGCCCCATTAAACTTTTAATAGTTTATTTTCACTATTTTCTGTACTCTCAGTTCTAAAAATATTCTACTTGGCTTTCTTTAGCTTCTGTTTGCTTTTATACTGAAAACTTTATTTTCCTTTTAATTTTCTAAGAAATGTTTAGTAACTGCTCTCTAATTTTTTCCAGCTTAATCCAATTTTTTATTCTCTTATTCCTTTCTTTTAGCTTCTTTGATTTTGCCTGGGGTTACATTTTTCCTATTCTTCTTCATACTGTTCCCAATTGGAGATACATTACCTAAATTCTATATTCCATTGTCTTCCTCTCAAGATTTATCACTTTTATTCTCAAAGGAAGTTTGTTTATTAGTGAGTCTCCTTGTACTTCTGTGGACTTATTTAGTAATAGTAGCAGCAGTTGTAGCAGTCATAGTAGTCATGGTGGTAGTGGTGGTGGTGGTGATGGTAGTAGTGGTGGTAGTAGTAGTAGTAGTAGTAGTAGTAGTAGTAGTAGTAGTAGTTCTCTTTTTATAGCATTTTCCTAAAAATTTTCTAATTTAGTAAGACTCAACTTCCAAAGTCTGTCTTCTGGTGTCTGAGAGCTAGCACACGGTAGGGCATTTGCCTTGCATGCAGCTGACCCAAGACAGATGGTGAGACCTGGAGAGATAGCACAGCGGTGTTTGCCTTGCAAGCAGCTGATCCAGGACCAAAGGTGGTTGGTTTTGAATCCCAATGAACTAACTACCTAGTTGCCAGTGGTATATCAAAAAATATGTTTGTGCTAAAATGTTTGTACTTGAAACATAATATTCAATTTTGCTTGTTTAAAAGATCTTCAAAGACACAGTTATCAATAAGGAAAGGAACAACATGGCATCAAATTTGTCTTGTGTGAGCTGAAACTCCTAAGAGGACATATCAGAGGTTTTCCCAGGGGGACATTTAAGAGAAACAGAATTAAGTTCAAGTCATCTAAAAGGCACATACAGAATTATTGTGATAAAAAAGAATGAAGAGGTTGAGAATCTAAGATTCAGAAGAGAAAATTATATGGGGCCCAGAGAGATAGCACAGCGGCATTTGCCTTGCAAGCAGCCGATCCAGGACCAAAGGTGGTTGGTTTGAATCCCGATGTCCCATATGGTCCCCTGTGCCTGCCAGGAGCTATTTCAGGAGTAACCCCTGAGCAATGCTGGGTGTGGCCCAAAAACAAACAAACAAAAAAGACAGATGGTGGTTCAAATCCCGGCATCCCATAAGGTGCCCCATGCTTTCCAGGAGAGATTTCAGAGCTCAGAGCCAGGAGTAACCCATGAGTATCACTGAGTATGACCCAAAAACAAACAAACAAACAAAAGAAAGAAACAAAGTCTGTCTTCTCCAGAGCTTTTCAAGATTTAGTTTTATACTTTGAGGAAAGTTCTTACTCTGTGCAGTGGTTTTAGTTATTTATTATTTAGTTATTTTCATTCCTATTGAAAGAATAGGTGTTAATGGGGTAGTAACAATGTCCATATACTCTGGGCTCAAATATTCCCTAACAGTATTTGACCTGGGCATAGAAAGCTGCTCCCCAGTCATTCTGGGAAGTTGCACATGAGCTCGTAACTCCCCTCTGCCCAACTCCTGCCCAGCTCCTTTATTTTCTCCCATTTGCAACCCTCCTAACTCTAAGTGCACAGTTTTTCTAAATTCTGGCATTTGTCTCCTAGCACATTGATATCACCAGGCTCCAGTTTTCTGCATCTCAGTGAACTCTTACCCAAGACAATAGCCATTAATAGCTGCAATACATTTCACCTCTTCCCTGCTCTTAGGCATTAAACAACTAGCTATGTGCTGCCAACATGGACACAAGTGCTTTATGAATGCTGTCCAAGTTCATAGTGCTTTACATAAGAAGAATTCTAGGCCTCAAATATCCCTTCACAAGTTCTTTACCACCAACTAAACCAATACAGACCCTCACTATTTTGTATTTAAATTTGCCCAGCTGAGTTACTGTATGCCAGTGGCTGATATGAATTCACTTACATGATAAATATTTTTTTCAGTAACTTCCTTAGAGATACAGACTTCATAGTAACATATGCTTTGATATCCCAGAGGCCAATAACAACAAGAGTACAACTCAGTAGAAGTTTTGATGGGAAAGAGAAGAAAGATAAACACAGTTCCAGCCAGGACTCTTGTTGAACAACTTAGTTTAGGAAGCATTTTCAGTGTGCCAAAAGCAACACATTTCAGTGATCACATTGTTCAGGGAGCTTGAAAATATTATGCGGGCCCCAATAATCTCTGTATCTAAGAATTACCATAGAATCAAGTATAGACTCTTTTATAAGGTGTGTAGATGCTGCTAGGGTTTATTAAATATGGATTTATTTTAAAGATACAAATAAGATACCGAGAAATATTACAGGAACGAAGGCCAACAGCCTTCATTGGCCAGGGCCAATCCTCGTTAAATCCCTGGCACTGTATATGATCTGTTAAGCACTGGCAGAAGTGAGAGAGAACACAGTGCCAGAAATAATTTGAGGACCAACAGGCAACCCAAAAACCAAATTATAAAGTAAAACATAAATAAAAAAATTTTTAAATGTATGGTAAATGGTGTCAATTTTCCTCAATCAACAGAAAGTAGTATAAAGGAAGGGCAAGCGGGGAGGTGTTTTTTCTATCTTAGATTTATTGTTCTTGCAAAGTCCTGATGCTGTCTACTATGACACTGTCCACTCACACACTTGATTGCAGGGCTCACACAAATGGAAGCAGTTCTCACATACTTGGCTGTAACACAGATTTAAATGCAACACTCACATACTTGGTTGTAACATTCCTACAGTTAGTAGCATTGCTTAGAGGACTTAATTGTGGTGGGCCACACATGGCAAACTTGTGGCAGCAGCACTGCTGGGTTTACATCAGCATATATGGGCTGGCACCAGGGAATGAACTAGAGTCCTAATATTGAATTAAGTCTTCAGGTCTCAACACCAAAGCACTGAAGAGATGCGGGTCTGAAATCAGATGGCAGTCTGGCAAATAATTAGCACACACGCTCATGGAGAGAGAGAAAAACTTTGAGGAGTTTCCCCACATATCCTTAGCTTCTAGAAAAGCAGCCAGCTCCCAGGAGATCCGGAAAACATAAGGGCTTACTTCTATTCAAACCAAAAAGTTTAATCTGAGGGAAAATGTCACACCTGGAAGGTGGGACCAGCTGGTCTCAACACCAATCCAAGGTGCTACATTCAAAGCTGATTCCAACCAATGAGTAACAAGGCATATCCTGAGTGAGGTGGAAACAGATCAATCCCATAATCCCACATCCTAACACTTATAATTCTATTCCCCTGGGCCACATTCATGCATGTATGTAAAATTACAAAAGAGGCCTCTTTTTGTTGTTGTTGCTGTTGTTGTTGTTTATTTTTTTTAACTGAAAGGTAATCTCCTACATCTTTATATCAGCCTTTGGCATGCAATGACTCAGCTGTGCAAAATATGCAGCCCTGAAAGAAGGTAGAGAGTTCAGGCTTCCTGTTTACTTTCTGAGATTGGAGCCCTTCGTCATGCTAAGGGGTCTGCTTGAAGAAAAGTGTCAAGACCTATCCATGGAAATGAAAGAACCTATACAGACACTCTGGCTACAGAGAAACTAATCTATATCTCCCTTTTAGTCACCCAAAATAAGTGATAAGCTCCACGTGGAAAACCTGCTGTGAATTTTATTGGACACACCATGACTGTCAGAGTCAGCTCATCCGATTGTCAGAAGTGCCTGGGAATTTATGCAAACCAATAAACTGAAAAGGATTTATATCCTTTGAGATTTCATGAGATCTAAATTCTACTTGAATCTGACTGGGTCAGATGTTGATACACCTAGAAGAAAGGTCAAGGATCAGAGTGACAGCACCCCAGGACTGCTATGCAAGAACTAACTCATTCAAAGGACTGACAGCTAGGCCACTGTCAGGAAAGGTAGGGAAAGAGAAAAAGCTAGCAGCATTTGAGAAGAGTGCAAGGAAGAGAGAGTACAAGTCAATAAAGTGCTTACTTTATATATAGGCAACTTGGATTGACTCTCTGGCAATATATATGTTCTCTTGAGCCCTGCCAGAATATGTTCTGAACATGTTCTTCTGAACATGAAGTCCTGAGTAAGCCCTGAACGACTTCCAGAAGAGGGCAGACACTTCAGAAAGGAGTATCCCTAATCACACTGATGTCTTATTTTAAGGCAAGAAGTAGGAATAAGGAAAATAGAGCTTGGGGGAATGATGAAGATGCAGGAAAAGGAAGAAGCAGACTTGAAGAGGTAACTTTGACCATAAGTTGGAGGTGGAGACAGGGAAGGAAACAGAGACAGGAAAGAGAAGAGTCAGCCCCCATGCCAAGCAGACATTTGACTGAATAGTCACATCAGAACTCAGGGGGAAAGGTTACTTTATTTTTAGGCTCTCTGGAGCCTTTAACTAAATGAATGAGCACGTATATATAGTAAGAACAGTTAATGACACTAAGCTCAATATCACTCAGAATGTACTGCACTGGGGTCTGCTCTTCTCCCTTCCCACTCTGCATTCCACAAGAACAAATTTCTATCTGTAAAGGCCCAAATAGGGGCCATTTAGGGAACCACAGGTCCAATCCACGACCTGTCCAGGTGTGTTCTTTGAGAGAGGAACTGGGCCCCTACACTTGAATCTACAAGGTTATCAAGAGAAAAACCATCCGACAGGTAAGTCCCAGCCCAACTGTGAAGAAGATACACAGAGTGAGTACTGTGACCCTGAAGATTCTCTGATTTAGTCACAAGATTGCCAACCTTCGTCTCTAAGCACCCACCCACTCACTGCTGTAGCTCAGTAGCCCTGGAACAGGGCAGGCTATAAACTTTCAAGACTTGTATGCTGCAGCATTGGAATATCTATCTCTTTATCATTTACATTTTATTTACAAATTTGTCTTCTCTTGAGTAGAATACTATATAGTTTATTCTTTTTCCTACAACTAAGAAAAAAGATGACTTTTCATACTTTATTCATGAGCTATAAGATTTCAGAGCTATTGGTCTATAGGATGTGAAAGGAAATGGCACTTTCTTTTCATGAGAATCCAATATGATCAATGTTTGCACATCCCACCCTTTTTCCTTCTCTGTCTCACCCTGGGATCACTGCTTATAACATACACACTTGTAACACACCTGTTTCCCTATGTAAGCAGTAAGTCCTCCTCAAACCCACTGTTTCTTTTTAGATTATCTACTGCCACCAGATGGATCATACCCTATCACTCCAACTACAACAAGTTTACCATCTTCTGAGATTTGTTCAAGTCAAACACACAAGCTTCCTTTAATTTAGGCGCCTTTTTTCTGAGATCTCTCCTCTTTTGGGCAAACACCTGCCCCAAAGTAGGAATAAACCCCGAGCACCACTGGGTGTGGTATCTCAGTAACATTCCTCTCATCATTGCAAAGATTTGTTCAATCCTTGAGCAAATATCCTTGTACCATCTTATCTTGTTAAAATATCAACCCCAAGCCTCGTGTAAATTCTTGATACAATTTTCATAGATATTGATTGGCTTGCTAGAGAAGATGAGTGGATGAACCAGAAACCATGGTTAAATCAACACTTGTTCGATGGAGCTCAGAAGCAGACACCTAAAAGCATTACCATAATTGATTAATTATAAAATTAATAGAACAGTTCTATTTATTCATTTAGCAAGTGTTAAAGGCCTACTAAAGATCAGGTTCCAGGAATACAAATATGAATGAGACACTGTACCAGGAAAAGAAGCCTATAAAGCTAACTTTTTTTTTATAATTAATGGAGTAAATTTCAACACCTTCTCACCTAGTATCATTCCTTTACATCACATTAGGCAAGTCATATGAATTTAGTAGATCTGGGCACCCAAGTTAACTTATGCAGAACAGTAGGACCAAGACAGGTGACACACATTTAAAAGAATCCAAATTATCATGGATGGTATAAAAGTTTTCACCAAAACTATTCTGGGTGCTGCCTAGCCATGACTGTACCTGCACAGCACCTGTGCTTTTATCTTAAAAGTCTCTAATCCAAATACTCTCCAGGGGCAGAAACCTGCTTAGTTTCTAGATATGATGAGCTCACAGCTGGAGGAGTTTGCCTTCATCAGCCTTAACTGATAAGCCTTGAAGATGTGTTTCTCTTTTCTACCTCATTACTGTTCGGTCCTACTACTGCCAGGCTGTTGGCATAAATATGAGCTATTTCTCCTGCACTTATAATAACCTCATTCTAGTTTCTTCTTCCTGAAGCAGTTATAGTGTAATGATGTCATGTATTTAAGCTTGATAAACATAATTACTATCAACATTTAATTGATTCTTGATTACAATCAATTATATTTCTGAAACAATCAAGCATCCTACAATTAAAAATAATTGATTCATTAGCACACCCCCTTACTTGACAATTACACAAATGCATTATTTATGTAATTAGACACATTTACAGTTCATTATTCCACATTTTATGCTATTGTTACAAAGCTACTAAACTCCTCAGCTTACTTTTTAATCTTTCTTGGGCTAATACACAGAGAGAACACTAAGTTTATTCAAATGAATCCAGTTAAAAATTGGAAGTTACCTAAAGCAGTACAATTAAGTTATAAATCAAAAGCCTGAAGAGCATGTCAATTCAAAAACAATAATTAACTAATTTACCTCCCATATTTTCAGAGGAAAGTATGAGGACCAATATTTGTTGGCTCCAGTAAAGTATTTTACCAGTTAAACAGAATAATTTTGCATTGTCAAGAAAAGAAAAACAATCTTCAGGATGCAGTGTTGGGCAAAAAAATATTAAAAAAAAAGACAAACTATAGTGTCAATTTATTCCAGTCTGGGGCAAGGATTGAATCTTTGGATCCTTTCCACCCCTCTTTGCAGGGACTTCCTTTCTCCTCTCCCTGGAGGGAATAGCTCATTTTATGAAGTAATTGCCTTCGCTACACCAGCATCCAAGTTAGTTGCTGCTCTCCAAATGCCTCTCTACCTCTCCCATCACAATAACACTTGCCCCTTTCAAATGATCAAATTTATTTTCCAATGATAAATTTATCATTTTCCTTGTTCATTTCTAAATCCTATGACATGATAAGATATCACAGAAGTACATCAGTTCAGTCTGCATACAGTTAAGAAACAGGACCACAGCCATCACTGAATGGCCAAGTATTTGAATGGTTTTCTGGAAGTCAGAAAGTAGATGACATTGATTGCATTAGTAGATAATACAGAAGATTAAGTGATTGGCACTCAAGAGAACTGACCTGAAGGTGAAGCTCTTCTTCCCACTGGGGCAGCAGGAGCATCACTGATATGACAAGCTGCAGGGGCAAGTGGGTTGTGACCTGGACAATCAATTGAAGAAATAATTGTGCAATATAAAAATCACTTCTTCCCACCCATCAGATCAGAAAAGCAGTGGCATTACCCTTGATAAAGAAATCAAACCAGCACAGGAAAAGATGAAGACCTCCTAAGAAAGGTATAGCACACAAGAGAGGAACAGCAGCGAGCAGAATGCCAGACCTTTACAGCGATGCAAGACAGTGCGGAGGTGTGGAGGGAGGTGTCATTTGCAAGAGAGAAGTGCTTTCAAATCCACCAGAACAGTGTTCTCTGAGGCTGCTTCAGTTCACAAATTCTCCCAACAGCCACTCTTCCAGCCCCTTTTTTGTGGTCAATCTCCAAAAGGAGGAATCCCCATAAGGCTACCTATCAAATCAATCTAGTCTTCACTTAAAAAGAGAAAATGCCCGTCAGGGTCATCAGCTATCTGAGTCTAGAGAAAAACAACAGCCAGAAAGACAAAACCTCTACGATAAACAAATGTTCCTGAGGGAGAAAAGAGGATAGTTCAGAAATAAAGAAAGTAACTTTCTAAAATATAGCTATTTAATAAGATAAATTCAACCTAATGTTTCATTCATTTAATAAAAATAAGGTTTCTATGAATAATAAGCAGCAAAAGAACATGAAAATTTAAACACCTAAGTGAAAAAGTCAATAGAAGAACTGAAAATAGAATATTAATATTATGTAGGTGAAGTCTGAATTAACTTTCTCGAAGAGAGAGATGAGGGGGAAATGCAAAAAGAGAAAAGGGTAGAAAATCTGAGGGAAAAAGTCAAGACCTTAAGGATCAACCAGAGTGTTAGGTGTTGGTTATGTAAATGAATAAAACTTTCAAGAGTTGAAGAAAAGCATGAAACTTAGAATTGTAAGAGTTTACAAGGTATGCAAAAGCATCCATAATTACAAATAGTGGTAAAATATCAAGGTTTCAAGAATAAAGATTCTATAAGTTATAGTACAGTCACAAACAAGATAATTTGTAGTTATAAAATAAATAAAAATTCTGAAACATAAGGATCTCCAATATACATATTAAATTAAAAGGCCAGAGGCTGTGTTATCTGAATGATATTTCTTTCAGAAAATAATAGATGAAAATGATGTGTTGTTATATATTTGCTTATAGATGTGTAAGAAACTCTGGAAAGATATATGGAAAGCCTAATAATAGTCAGGACTCCTAAGTTTAGGAGTGAGTGAGATAGTATTGCATAGCTATCGACAGATATTTGAAGTTTTTGTTTTGTTTTGGTTTGTTTTGGTTTGGGGGCTACACCTGGCAGTGCTCAGGTCTTATTCCTTGCTCTGCATTCAGGAATCACTCCTGAGGAGCTCAGCAGACCATATGGATTGCAAGGGAATCAAACCCAAGTGGGCTTCATGCAAAGCACATGTCCTCCCTAATATGCTATCACTCCAGCCCCTTGAGAAACCATTTTATTTTATTATAATAATAATTTTTATTTTGGCCAAAGTGGATTATATATGTTTCACAGTAATATTTTAGGTACATATTAACATTGAATCAGGGGATTCCCATCACCAAAGTTGTCCTTCTTCCACACACACCCACGTTCCCAGCTTGCATCCCATATCCCCCTCCCTTTCCCTGCCCCCCAGGCTGCCAGTATAAGTGGTCCTCTCTGTGTCTAGCTTGTTGTAGATTGGGTATCGATTCTTTTGTCATTGGCTTTGGATTTGGTGTTTAAGTTCGATCATTTTTACTACTACTTAGTGATCATACAATTGTTTGGTCTTGGTACCCTCCATTATTTCCCCTCAATTTGAGAGGTGGAACAAGATGGAGAAACCATATTTTAATATATATTTTCCTCTTAAATTTTCTGAGTATCTTCTATTTAAAAATCATACTAAAAATAGGTGGTAATGGTGCATTTCTTTTTCATATTTATCTTCTTACATTGACTGGAATTTGTATGAGCTTATTTTTTTTTTGTTTGTTTGTTTTTTAGTTTTTGGGTCACACCCGGCAACGCTCAGGGGTTACTCCTGGCTCTATGCTCAGAAATTGTTCCTGGCAGGCTCGGGGGACCATACGGGATGCCGGGATTCGAACCACCGTCCTTCTGCATGCAAGGCAACTGCCTTACCTCCATGCTATCTCTCTGGCCCCGAGCTTGTTTTTTTTTTTATCACCACACTAGAACTGGAACCATAATATGCAGCATAGATATATGCACTAATAAAAGAAATAGAGAGTTTGGTGGTTCTTAATGTGTCTTCCAAGAAAGGACATATATAACTTCTGCTCCTATTTCCACAACCAGGTCATATTTTAGGGATTGGAAAGGATAGTTCTCAGCTTAATCAATTCTTGAAAGAATAAACAGTAATAGTAAAATCATAATGCACTACTAACTCAAATGTCTGCAGGCATTATGGCAGTATGATAAAAGAAACTATTATCCAGGATTTATATATAAACCACTAGTAAATTTTAAGCTGCATCTATTCTAATCTCAACCAAAGTAAAGAAAATGGAGAGGACATTCTTTACCATCATCTTTTTTTTTTTTTTTTTTTTTTTTTTTTTTTTTTTTTTGGTTTTTGGGTCACACCTGGCAGTGCTCAGGGGTTATTCCTGGCTCCAGGCTCAGAAATTGCTCCTGGCAGGCACAGGGGACCATATGGGGCGCCGGGATTCGAACCGATGACCTCCTGCATGAAAGGCAAACGCCTTACCTCCATGCTATCTCTCCGGCCCCCTCTTTACCATCATCTTTAAAACAATAATAAAGTACTTTTGATATTTATATTTAACTTATAACATATATTTTTAATAATAATTACAATGGAAAAAGTGGTGATGGGAATGTTGCACTGGTGAAGGGGGATGTTATTTTTATGACTGAAACCCAACTACAAGCATGTTTATAAACACGGCGTTTAAATAAAAATATTAAAATAAAATAAAACATATCAGAGCAAAAAAGAAAAGAAAAGAAAATGTGAAGGACGCATTTTTAAAAGCCCAGGCTGATGTTTAGAAAGTTGGAGTACATGTTTTGCATGTGGGAACACGAAATCTGTACCTAGTACTGCAAGATACTCAAAGATCCGTGGTTGCACTGATCCAAGAGTATTCTTTTTTGTTTGTTTGTTTTTGTTTGTTTTTTTGTTTGGGGTCCACACTTGGTGATGCTCAGGGGTTAGTTACACCTGGCTATGCACTGAGAAATAGCTCCTGGCTTTGCGGATCATATTTGTCGCCTGGGGATCCAACCGCCATCAGTCCTAGGTTAGTACACAAGGCAGATGCCTTTATGCCCTGTACTACCGCTCCGGCCCCTGATCCAGGAGTACTCTTCAAATATAACCAGATATTGCCCAACTTTTTTAAATAAAGAATAATAAAAACATAAATAGAAAGACAAACATGGAGGAAATCTATTTGCTAATAGACATGCCTACAAGACTGAAGTAAAAGCTGTCTTTCCAGCAGGAATGAAAGGAAACTAGTTCATAATTAAAATCTAATGAAGAATAAAGAGCATAGTAAATGTAACTAAACTGGTAAACAAATAAAAATTAAATTTTGTGTACTTACTGTTTGATGTTTGTTTTCAATTGGATATAAAAATGATATATCATATATATTATATCATATATATTATATGTAACATATATCATATATATTATATGTAACATAATATATTATATAATATATTATATATTTTATTATATAGTATATATAAACATATATAATTTATATATAAATTACAAAGACCTTTGCTTTTGCTTCTATTCAACATTGGCTAGAAGTCTTAGCCAAGGCAGTAAATGAAATGAAATACAAAACATTCCTGTAAAGCAATTATAAAATCATTTATAAAGCAGAACACTTTATAAATGACAAAATCATATGTATAAAAAATCTTAAAAAATACATATACATTCACAAATATTAATCTCATTAATGAATACATCAAAATCAAAAGACAAAATCAATAATCAAAAACAGTTGTATTTCTACACACTAACAATGAGTAACCTGAAAAAATAAAATTAAGAAAACAATTCATTTTGCTGTTAAAATAAATAACACATCCTAAAATCTATACTTATTTTATATGACCAGATATTCAAAAACATCTTGAAAAAAGAACAAAGTTGGAAAAATCACATTTTGTGATGTATAAACTTAGTATAAAGTCAAAGTAATTCAAGGCAGTGTATTATGGACACAAGTACAGATATGTTGATAGGTAGTTTTTTTTTTTTTTTTTTTGGTTTTTCGGGCCACACCCGTTAGATGCTCAGGGGTTACTCCTGGCTACGCGCTCAGAAATTGCCCCTGGCTTGGGGGGACCATATGGGACGCCGGGGGATCGAACCGTGGTCCTTTCCTTGGCTAGCGCTTGTAAGGCATACACCTTACCTCTAGCGCCACCTCGCCGGCCCCTTGATAGGTAGATTTAAGAGACTTGAGAATCCAGAAATTCAATGGGGAAAATAGACTATTTTTCTTTTTTTTCTTTTTCTTTTTTTTTTTTTTTTTTTTTTTTTTGGTTTTTGGGCCACACCCAGCAGTGCTCAAGGGTTACTCCTGGCTGTCTGCTCAGAAATAGCTCCTGGCAGGCACGGGGGACCATACGGGACACAGGGATTCGAACCAAACACCTTTGGTCCTGGATTGGCTGCTTGCAAGGCAAACGCCGCTGTACTATCTCTCCGGGCCCAATAGACTATTTTTCTACAAGTTGAGATTTAGTGACATTATGGTTACTCACATTTAACTTAATGAATATAGTAAAAATAAATATGGATATTACAAAAAAACTAAAACTAGAGATCCTATATGACCAAGTGATTCCACTTCTTGGTATCTATGTCCAAAGCACAAAAACATTCATTCATAGTATATATGCACACCGACATTCATTGAGCAATAGTCAGAATATTATAACCAAGTCACCCGATAATAAATGAATGAACTATGAAGTTGTCATGAGATTGGTTACAACTTGGAAGAAATTGGAGGATCTAGTGTTAAGTGAAATAAATAAGAAATACAAAGACAAATACCACATGTTCTAACTACTCAATGGTATATAAAATTACATCAGAAGGGGGTGAAAGGTATCAAAACTAGATAAAATTTTGGCCCTAGATCACAAACCTGAAAGTGTCAGAGAAGTAGAAAAGTAGATAGAGCAAAAAGAGGAGGGCTGGAGGAAATATAGAGGTAAGGTATAGGACTTATCTATAGTATAGAAACAAAATATTCTTTGTTGTTACACATGCAATGCTCAGGGATTACCCCTCACTCTAAACTCGGAAATTACTCCTATTGGTGCTCAGGGGACCATATGGGATTGAACTGCAGATAGAATCTGGGTTTCTTCTGTATAAGGCAAACACTCTACCTGCTGTATTATTGTTCTAGATCTTAGAGCCAACACAACTGTAAAAATTTGGCCAAACTATAATGATTAAGCTTTGAAATATGTCTGTCAAGGAGAAAGATGTGTGTTGGGAGGACAGAAGGAAAGAGGTCTTTAATGGAGAAATGCAAACATTGGGAATTGGATTTGAGTTACAACACTGCACACCTCAAACTCTATTATAAACAATTTTATAAATAATGTTGCCTAAATCAAAAATCAAAGAATGAATATGGAGCCCTATTTTATACCATATGCAAATATTAACTCAAAATGTATCACAGATCAACATGTATGATCAAAAACTATAGTATTACTAGTGAATGTATAGAAGTAAGTCTTTATGATCTTGTGTTGGGTAGTGATTTTTCAAATATGATGACAAAATCAAAAATAATTTAAAAAAATAAGTTAAATAATTAAAAATTCTTGTATCGCCAAAGGACACTTTAACAAAGTGAACAGACAAGGTATGGAACTGGATAAAAAGAATGTAATCATGGGGCTGGAGAGATAGCATGGAGGTAAGGCATTTGCCTTTCATGCAGAAGGTCATCAGTTTGAATCCCAGCATCCCAAATGGTCCCCCATGCCTGCCAGGAGCAATTTCTGAGCATGGAGCCAGGAATAACCCCTGAGCACTGCCGGGTGTGACCCAAAAACCACAAAAAAAAAAAAAAAAAAAGAATGTAATCATATATATGCTAAAGGACTATTACCAATCAGAGAAAGCACTCTCACAATTCAACAAAACAAATTAATAACCTATGAAAATAAGCACAAAAGAATGAATAAGCATTTCTCCAAATAATATTCATAAATATTTATAAGCAAATCAAAAGATATTTAATATCAATCCTCATTTAAGAATTACATCTAGAAACATTGATGAGGTACTATTTTATATAGAATAGGATGGCTAAAATTATAAAGACAGACACTATCAAGTATTAACAGTATGTGGATAATCTGTACACTCACTTGTGGAAATTTAACATGATGTGTCAACTATTGAAAATATCTTAGCACTTCTTTTTTTTAATTTTATTT
This sequence comes from Suncus etruscus, assembly GCF_024139225.1. Lineage (NCBI taxonomy): Eukaryota > Metazoa > Chordata > Mammalia > Eulipotyphla > Soricidae > Suncus > Suncus etruscus. The sequence goes on from NC_064859.1 coordinate 68,195,621, forward strand.
TAGTGAAATCATTGTGATCTATAAAGTCCTATATAGTTGAATTTCAGATGAATCAGTGAATGCCCACCATCAGTGTCTATCTCCCTTCACCAATGATCCCAGAGTACACTTTATAACACCACCCTTTGTGGCTTGCCTGTATAATAGGCCCATATAAGTTTAGATTAGGTCTCTTGATTCTATTGGCATTGACTTTGGTTTGGATATTTAGTTCTGTCTTTTTTTCCCACCAATGCTCCTGAGACCACTTGGTCCCTGGCCCCCATCCTTTCTTTTTTCCTTGCTTTTTAGTTTTATATAAAAATGTAAAAATATAGGATCAGAGCAATAGCACAGTGGGAGTGCATTTGCCTTACATGTGGCTGACCCTGGATGGACCCTGGTTCAATTCTCAGCATCGCATATGGCCCCCCACAGCCTACCAGGAGTGAATTCTGAGCACAGAGCCAGGAGTCATACCTGAGCACCACCGGGCATGGCCCAAAAACCTAACCAAAAACTAAATACTGGTAAGTAAATAAATGCAGAAATATGAGGTAAAACAAAGTAATTCATGTACCAAGGTTCTATGGAAAATATGGGAGCCCCTATTTAAAAGATATAAAATTATTATTAGTATTAATAATAATAACAATAAACAAGAAGAGAAAGCAAAAAAAAAGTGTGGCAGGTTTGTTTTGTTTTGTTTTGTTTTTGCATCGGCACAGCAAAAGTTGAGGAAATAGAAAAAAAAAACCTTTGGCCCAAAAAACAAGGATACTCTACCCATGCCATAAGACAAAAACAAGGATACTCTACCCATGCCATAAGACAAACTAAACTAATTTGTAATTTCTCCACTTAATCAAGTTTTTATTTTAACTTACATGTTAGACATATAGATAGCGATGGTGAGATGGACTAAGTACCATCATATCATTTCATATACAAAGTGTTATGGCACTTTTGTAGAAGGAGGCAAATAACTTTAATATAAATTAACTATTGTGAGGTGAGAGGACCAAACTCAGAAGTGCTCCACAAGTGTAAAATCACCCCACATGCCATATCTCCAAATCCAGGTGAATGAGTCTGAATCAGAGTCTCTGAAGAAATAATCCAGATCAGGCTGAGGGTGAAACACGAATAGTTTTTTAGCCGTCTTCTACCTAGTATGGAGACCCTGCTGCCTGCCAGAACTAGTTTTTTGTTTGTTTGTTTTGTTTTGTTTTTCAGGCCACACCCGTTTGATGCTCAGGGGTTACTCCTGGCTAAGCGCTCAGAAATTGCCCCTGGCTTGGGGGGACCATATAGGACGCCGGGGGATCGAGCCATGGTCCTTCCTTGGCTAGCGCTTGCAAAGCAGACACCTTACCTCTAGCGCCACCTCGCCGGCCCCTAGAACTACAGTTTTTATTGAGTGTAGAGACTCCAAATTCTGAGTCTGTTCTGCCCAGGTTTACATTATAAGACAATCTTTGTTTTGGATGAAACCAAGTTGTAAACAAATAGATACAAAGAAACCAGGTATGAACTTTGATTTAGGTAAAATAAAATGTAACCCTTTTTGTTCAAAAAAATTGAGGGGTACATAAGCAGTGTTCTATTATTCTTTGCTTGAGGCAGAAACCCCAGATCAGAATTTACAATTTAGTTTACAATTTAGTATGCTTTGAGCATACTAAGTTGTCTAAGCCCAAAGTCTTCCTCTGTGGTCCCAGCAAAAGTTCTCAATCACAAGTGTCACAATCAGGTTTCTGTAATTATATATCCTGGTTTTTGCATAGATCCTTTGTCAAAGTTAGGGTATCCAGAGAGTCTTCTGGTTTCATCTCATCATTAGGTGGTGAGTGGTGATGCAGGGAACCCCGCCCTGAAAGCAAGTTGTTGCTTGATGTCACATGAACCCATTCTGAAGCAAGTCAGTGCCAGGACAGCATTAAGACCTTCCCCAATATGAGTCTGATTCCTGGTGCTGGTACAGAAAACCATGCCTATGCCATAAATGGGAATCAAGTTATCTTAGTGCTTCTTTTTAAAATTATATTAAAGCACCATGATTTACAAAATTATTTATAATTGGGTTTTAGACATGCAATGTTCCAGCAATGATCCCACCACCAGTGTTAACTTTTCTCCATCAATGGTTTCTGGTTTCTTTTATATATACTGTATTTGCTGGAATATAAGATGACCCTTCAACCCATGAAAAACTTCCCAAAAGTCTTAAAAGTAAGTTACTTCTTAAAAGTAAGAGGGGTACAGATCACTCGTCCCTGAACCTGGAACAAGTTTCAGCATGCTGTATACCAGCATATAATGTGTGACTCTCTACTTTTAGGAAGTTTTTCATGGGTTGAAGGGTCGTCTTATATGTCAGCAAATACGGTATATATATATATATAGTCCTCAGCCCCTTCCAGCCTGCTATTTTGACAGTAACCTTTTTAAGTTTGGTTATTAAGTTTATGTCTCAAGATTTCAATGTTTTTTGGGGGGTTTTTTCTTCATTTTTTTCTTTATTTAAGCATCTTGATTACATAAATGATTGTGATTAGGTTTCAATCATGTTGTTCACCAGTGCAACATTCCCACCACCAATGTCCCAAATGTCCCTCTAGATTTCAGTGTTTTTGACTCTGTGATTTGGATACTTAGCTCTATCATTCTTTAACACCACTGATGTACCTGAATCACTTTGACCTCTGCCTTCTGTTTTTTCTTATCTGTCTCTTCTCCCTCTCCTTTACATTTGATTTATTTCCTTCCTCCTTGTGTACTCTGGGCCAAGGGTGATCAAGGCACCCCCTTTAAACCATTGCATTATCTCACCCAGTAATTCTAAATGGTACATATTAGTATATTATGCTATGATTATCCTTCTTCTGGCTTACATTTATTTTCCAGTTCCATCCATGTGTCAGAACATTCATAATTACATCATTGTATATTGCTATGTAGTATTCCATTGTGTATATATATTATATGTGTGCCACATTTTCATGATTCATTTATATGTTATTTGGCATCTGGGTTTCTGTATTGAGTGATACAATAAATAATGATGTGCCTTTGTCATTTTGAAAGTTTTCAACTGGGGATATCTACCCAAAAATGGAATATCTGGATCATATGGTAGGCTAAGTCTGAGTTTACTTAAAACCCTTCATACTACCTTAGAGATTGTACCAGACAATATTACTAGACTAGACAAGATCCACAAGCAAAAATGAGTTTCCTTTTTATCATATTTTCACAAACACAGATTGTTACTAGTATTTTTATATGTACCATTCTCATTAGTAAGATGATATTTCATTGTCAACTGAACTTGTATTTCTCTAATAAGTCATGACAACATTTTTTCATGTATCTGTTGGCCATCCATTATCTTTCCACAAAGAAGTGCCTGTTCATTTCCTTTTCCCATATTTTGATAGGATTTTGAGATTTTTTGGTTAAACTTTGTGAGTATTTATATATTCTGGATATCAACCCTTTATCTGATATGTTGGGAAAAATGTTTTCTTTCACTCAGCTATCTATATTTTAGTTTTAGCCCATATTTATTTTGCTGCATAGAACTTTTAGTTTGATGTAGTCCCATTTATTTAGTTTTTATTCTATATTCTTTGCCAGTGACATCATATGGTTGGAGACTCTTTTGAGGTCTAAGTCTTGAAGCATTCTGCCCATATTTTTCTCAAATAAGTATATAGATTCAGGTATTACCTTAAGATCTTTGATTTATTTTGAGTTGACTTTTATATAAGGTGTAAAATGTAGATCCAACTTTAATTTTCTATACATGGTTATCTAATTCTATCAAAAACATTTATGAAGAGACTATCTTTATTCCATTTTATGCCTTTTGATCCTTTGTCAAAACTTATCTGATAATAAATTGAATGTTTTTGTCATGAATCTTGTCAAAAGTTAAATCTTGTCAAATGATTTTATGTGGGTATAGAAGGGAGATATGGGATGCATACGGGGAACAGGGGTGGAGGGAGGACAGCACTGGTGGTGGGAATGCCCCTCATTCATTGTCACTATGTACCATAAATGATGCAGTGAAAGATTTGTAATGCATTTTGGTCACAATAAAAATTTTAAAAAAATTATTTTATGTATCAATTGCAAAAATTTTGTAAAATTTTTATAAAATACATTTTCATTTACTGTTATGGTGTACTAGATTAATTTATTTGTATATGTTGAACAATATTTGCATACCTGGGGTGAATTCCACTTGATCATGGTTTATGATTTTTTAACATGTTACTGGATTTATTTGCTAAAATTTTATTTAGGATTTCATGTATTTATTTAATTATTTATTTGATATTGTTGTGTCATTTACCAAGGATATTGGTCTGAAATCTTTTATTGTAGCATCTTTGTCAGCTTGGTTACCACTGTAAAGTTAGCTTTGTAGAAGACATCAAGAAGAGCTTAAAAATCAGACTGTAGGGCTGGAGAGATAGCATGAAGTTAGGGCATTTGCCTTGCATGCAGAAAGATGGTGGTTCGAATCCTGGCATCCCATATGGTCCCCCGAGCCTGCCAGGAGTGATTTCTGAGCATGAAGCCAGGAGTAACCCCTGAGCGCTGCCTGGTGTGACCCAAAAGCAAACAAAAAATATCAAAGACTGTAAGACTGTAAAGGTCTGATAAAAGTTCTGACTCAGAACTTTTATTCTTGGGGAGATTTGTTTTAATTATTGCTTCACTTTCTTTGCTTATTATCAGCCTATTTCAGCTTTCTACATCCTCCTGATTCAGTTTAGGGAGATACGTGTTTCTAAGAATCTGTCCATTTCTTCTAGGTTTTCCAATTTAACAGAGTTGTTCACAATCAGAAATTCATGATGTCCTGAATTTTTGTTGTAATTCTCCTTTTTCTGATCCAATTTAACCACATTCTCTTTTTTTTCTCATAAGTCTAGTTAAAGGGTTGACTAACATGTTTATTCCTTCAAAGAACCAGCTTCTGATTTAATGATGCCTTGTTTTGATTTCTTCACTTCTATATCATTCATTTCTTCTCAGAAATCAATATTAGTCTTTATATTCATTTGTTTTTGGTTCTCTACACATTTAAGGTGTGCTTTGGGGTTGCTGTTTTTATCTTTTCCTCATTTCCTTATGTAGGCTTGCATTACTATGAGTTTCCCCTTAAGTACAGCTTTTGCTATGTCCCATGAATTGATAGCTTATTTATTCATTATAATTAGTCTCAAGGAATATTTTTATTTCTTCTTTGACTTCCCCTTTATCCATCTGTTATTTAGCAGCATGTTGTTAAGTTTCTATTGGGTTTGACCACAACTTATATTTATGATTAATTTCTATCTCTGTGGCATTTTGTCTGAAATGTTTGGTGTTAATTTTATTTGTGAATTTATGTAACTTAGGCTATGTCCTAAAGTATGATCTGTCTTGAAAATGTTCCATGTGTACTAGAGAATAATATTAATTCAGATTTTTGAGAATGGAAGGCCTTGTATAAATCCATTAATCCCAATTAATCTTATTAGTCCTTTAGTTAGGGCTCTTGTATCCTTACAGATAGTCTATCTCTTAAATTTATTTAGAGTGACAGTAGCATGCTAAAGTCTCCCACTACTATTATAATTCCACCCATATATTCTCTGGATTTGTTAATGTTGCTGACTCAACATTTGGTGTTTATATGTTGATAAGAGATGGTACTTCTTGCTCTATTGCTTTCTTCATCAATAAGTAATGTCAAATCTGTCTCTACTTTCTTTAGATTGAATGAAATTTGGTTTGATGTCAGTATGGATGTCCCATCTTTCTTTTGTTGTCTAGTGTATTGTATAATTGTTTTCCATCCTTTTACTCTAATATTATGTCCATCCTGTTATTTTTATATGTGTTCCTGTAAGTCGCAAATGGAGGGATTTTGCTTCCTAATTCATCCCACCACTTTGTATCTTTTCATGGGAGAGTTTAGTCCATTCAAGGATATTATAAAGGACTGTGTTGCCATTATAGGTTGTGTAGGGTTAAGGCTTCTACAATAATCTATTTTATTTGTATTAGTGGCCTTTCAGTCATCCACTCAGGGCCAATTTGTTTATCACAAATGTTGACAGCTCTTGTATGCAAATGTTTCTATGCCTCCCTTCATGTAATTCCAAGTAAATGAGAATTTTTCGGGATAGTGAACCCTAGGTAGAAAGTCTCTTATATTTAGAAACTTGACTATGTCATTCTTCTCTTTTCATACTTGTACTGTCTCATATGGGAGATCTGTCTTGATTCTTATATTATTTCCCTTATAATTATGGTTTTTATTCTCACTACTTTAGAAATTGAAAGAATGCAATGGTTTAAATGGGGGTTACCTCAAACATACTTGGCCCCAGAGTATAGTGAGGAGAAGGAAATAAATAAAATTGATGGGGAAAATGTGAAATAACTGGGGCATGGGTCAAGAGGATTCAGGTAGTGTTAAGGAAGGACAGAACTAAATAACCAAATCATGAAGTCAAGAGTGAAATCATAAGACTAAAACTTTAACAACCAAACTTAAAAAGTTGCCTTTATATTATGACAGGCTGAGAGGAATGTGGGAGAAATGGGATTGATTTAGAGAGTCTTGGTATAGGAAGGTTGACACTAGTGGTGGGATTGGTGCTGAAACATTGTATGTCTAAAATGAAATTATGAATAATTTTGTAATCACAATGCTTTAAATAAAATTTATTTTTGTTTTTATGGGAGGCCACACCCGGTTGATGCTCTGGGGTTACTCCTGGCTTTGTACTTAAAAATCGCTCCTGGCTCAGGGAAATATATGGGATGCCAGGGATCCAATCCGCGTACATCCTGGGTCAGCTGCGTGCAAGGTAAATGCCCTTCCACTCTGGCTACCACTCGGCCCCTAAATAAAAATATTTTTAAAAAGAATCATCTCATCTCTCTTTGGCTTTTGGCATTTTTTTTATTTTTTTTCTAGCCAAGGCTTATGAAATTTTATTAGAAACCTGGCATACTTCTTTTTTTAATATATATTTTTATTTAAGTAACATGATCATATTTGGGTTACAGTCATAACACCCCCTTCACCAGTGTAACATTACCCCCTCCCCCCTTCCCATCCCCTGCCTGTATTCGAGACAGGCATTCTACTACAGTTATTTGTTTTTAAGTTCAGTAAGTTGTACTTTTTTTTCCTTAAAGGATAAGAGTAAAAAAAATATAATAAAGGTGTGATAGTGGCAATCGCCATTGTTTGCATTGGTTCAGAAAAATGGGGAAAATGGAAAAAAAAATCCTTGACCTGATTACAAAAAGGCCTCACCCCAGAAGTTTATTGGCATAAGACCGACTCTGGGTTCCAGGCATACCAGTCCGTCCAACTCCAGTCATTCTCAAGGTCCCAGTGAAACTTTTTCACACTTTAGCTATTGTTGGTATCAGATTTTTATATTTAAAGACTCTGGATTCTGTGCATTTCTTTCATTGATGTCAGGCTGATCTGGAGCATCCTCTAGTTTCAGCATACCATTAAATTGCGAACAATCTGCCCTGCATGCGGACTGTTGCTTAGTCGTCTGGGTGTTGGGAGCACTCTTTGGAGTAAGTCAATGCCAAAGCAGTGGTAGGACTTCCCTGGTAGAGGCTTGGATCCTGGTAATGTTAAAGACAATTGTGGTTATTTCCATAGATGGTTTCTATTGTTCACGTGTGTGTGGGCGATGCCCATTCTTCTGAGGCCTAAGCCAAATCATTATGCCAATGTTCAGGGTAAAAGGCCTAATTACATTACCAAATTTGTGTTCCCATCTCTATTAGATAAGAACTTGTTTGCATATGTATTATTTTCTCATTTTAATGTGCCTATGCAAAAGAGAAGCAATACCACAAGATATTGTTGGTGCATCTGGGGGCCGACGAATAAAGTCTAACATTCCCCATAATTTGGTACAAACATGAAATCTATACAGAGATACTCTTCTACCAGTATTGCTTATAAAACATATCTCAAAGGGGGAAAATCAAACAATCAAATAAATCCAGTGGGCAAAATTGTCACTATATGAGGATATTCGAAAAGAGTTATAGATGTTAAGGGAATACATCTGAGATATACAAAGGAGATACACATGACCCTTTATGTTTCAGAAATAGTCAAGAGGGAGGGGGGTGTTTCCAAGACACCACTTTGGTCTGTGATTGGACAAGCGAAGAGAGCATGGAGCCATGTCCTCCCCTTGTTGCCTGCTGAAGCTTCCGACTCCCCGAGAGGCTTTTGCTTCCTAATTGCTGGAAGTTGAAAGTTCAGCAGTCCCCTCCCAGCCCCTTGCAGAAACAAGGAAGCCTGGGGTCTCTTTTAAATTGCACCTCACTGGAACCTACTTGCTGGGACCCTGAGCAGGTGTCCAGGAATAACCCTGGGGACGGGGAGGAAGGAGAGAGAAGGCTGTGCGAGGCTGCGTCTTTACCTTATCTTGGCCAAAAAGCCTACAGCATGGAACCTTGCCGTGACAAGTTGCCTGCTGAAACTTCAAACTCCACCCAAAAATACTGTGAAAGATATGTAATCCACCTTGGCCAAAACAAAAATCATTAGTACAGAAAATGGTTAAATGTGGAGTAACAAGAGATGGGAGTGAGGGAGTAAAGGAATAAAACGAGTACCTGGACGGCATTCAGATAATGACAAGCAGGTAAAACACAATGATATCCTTATATTTCTTATAATGTTCGGCTAGACCCTGTGCGGTTTCACAATGGACAGGTTTAATAAGGAAACTTCCCTGATAAGTCCCAATGCCAAAACCTATTATGACCCATGTCCCGCACTCCTTCCTATGCCTGGTTAAAGCAGCCTTTGGCATGGCGGAGGGCTGCCAAGCACCATGCTGGCAGGACCTCCCGGCTCGGCTCCCAGGAAGGAAAGAGATCCTTCCCGAGCCAGAAGGCCAAAAGGTCATAACCCCCACCCCCAGACCCTCCCTTTGGAGGCGGGAGGGAAATGGGGAAAGCCTAGGAAAACCAATAAACTTCTCCAAGGGACCCACCTCGCTGGCTTGCCCAGCCATGTGGCCAGGCAAAGCCCTGGAGTACCGGAGGAAGGAGGTATGGGGGTGCTGGGGTGACCCATGTCCCGCACCCCTTCCTAGGCCTGGTTAAAGCAGCCTTTGGCATAGCGAAGGGCTGCCAGAAGCCATGCTGGCAGGACCTCCCAGCTCGGCTTCCAGGAAGGAAAGGGCATTTTAATTACTATGTGTCTTACTGTTGCTCTGGTTGATTCTTTTTTTTTTTTTAGCACTCCTTCAGCTTCTTGAATTTACAAAGCTGTCTCTCCTCCAAAGAATGGAGAAGTTTTTTGCTATTTTCTCTTCCACCACTCTTACTTCCCCCTTCCCTTTTTACTCATCTCCTGATATTACTATAATTCTGAGATTCTTTTTCTTGTCTTTGTTTATCATGTACATTACATGATTACATTACATTTGATTCTATTTGGTTCTATTCTTTTGATTCTATTTTCTTTTTCTACTTTTTTTTCTCTTTTGCTTGCTGACTTCTACTTTGACTTAATGTTTGTATAGTTCTCCCTCTGTGATACTAAGACTCACTAGTGTATTCTTTAGCATATTCAATTCGATTTGTTTGGAATCTCTTATCACTTGGAGAACATCATCTTTAAGTTAGTTGAATTTTCTCGTCTAATGATTGCTTAATTTCACTGGCAAGTGCTTCTTTGATTCCTGTTACCAATGCAATGAGCGTTGATTTTAGGTCTTCATCGACCATCCTCAAGTGTTTTGATGGGCTTGAGGACTTGCCTAGCTTTCTGTCTTTATCTTTATCTTTATTCTGTCTTACAACAGCTGAATTCTTTAATTTCTCCATAATTCGTAAAGTTTTGCGTTAATGTTGGAGGTATAGATTCACAGTTATTTTAGAACTGATCTGTTGAGTTATTTATACCTTACAGTTACTAATAATACATCTCCTGTTCATGTTATTTTCTGTACCACGCAGAGTATGGTCAGAAAATTTTCAACTAGGTAATTCACTGATTAACTGATATATAAGATTGTATACTGTCTGAGAAATAGAAGTGCTACATCCCACCTGTCTCCAGAGATATATGAAGAAATGCTTTATAGAGCATCCATACAATTTGGGGGTTCAGGTATTTGACAGTCCATGGCCTAGGGGTGGGATATAATGGCACAGGATAGAAGGAAGCAATCTCTGGCTTAAGAATGAGATATTGGGCCCAGAGAAATAGCACAGCGGCGTTTGCCTTGCAAGTAGCCGATCCAGGACCAAAGGTGGTTGGTTCGAATCACGGTGTCCCATATGGTCCCCCGTACCTGCCAGGAGCTATTTCTGAGCAGACAGCCAGGAGTAACCCCTGAGCACCGCCAGGTGTGACCCCCCCCCCCAAAAAAAAGAATGAGATATTATGGCCAACAGAAAGACAGGGTTCCCAGACTTGCAGGCATGTCACTGTGTGGGTTTCAGAGAAGAGATAGGTCTGATCACACTTATGTTAAATGTTAAACATCAAATTACCATATAACCCAGTAATTTTATATAGACCCAAGAGAACTGTAAATATTTTCTTTTATTATGTATACAATACACAAATACTCATAAAAGCATTATTTGTAATTGTCCAAAATTAAATATCATATTCGTGCCTAATTATGGATAAACAAGATGTAGTTCAACTATACAATGGAATATTAGCAACAAAGAGGAAAGATGAAGCTGAATAGGACCAAATTAATGGATGAAAAATTAGGTCTTTATTGCTAAGGCAGGATGGAAGAGGAAGTGGGAAGTGATTGGTAAAAAAATATACAATTTCTTTTTCTGGTAATAGCAATGTCCAAATTTTGTAGTGATGGTGTACAATCTGTGAACATATTAAAATCAGTTTATTTGTACATTTCAGTAGCATGAAACTTATTATATATGCACCATATCTCACTAAAGCTATTTTAATTGGACTCTAAAATAAAGTAATTGAAGGATGACCTAAGATTCTAACTGATAGACAATAGGATTAGGGCACTAAGAAGAAGATAAATAATAAGACACGCCAAGGATATGAATGTTGTTTCAGAATAATAAAGCACCTCCATACCTATTACCACACTCTGGTAATCTACAAAAAATAAACATATTAGAGGTTCTGTATAATTAGACCATTATGCAAGAGAAAAGAAATCTAAAAAAACAGAACAGAGGAGAAAATCAACCCTGAAAGTACAAAGATACATATGTAGAAATAATAATTAAGGATAAAGCTTCAATCTAACCCTAGAAATAAAATAAAGCAGACAATACAAATAAGCTAATTTGGACATAATCAATATTTTACATGCCCACTGTAATAGATGTAAGTTTCTAATATTCAAGATAAAAATTGGTGAAATTTTTGGATTTTAATTATCAGGTTTCTTCATAATTTCTGTAGGAAAAACATGGGTTTCATTTACTAGGAATGTAATAGCCTAGCATGAATTTCTTTTCCAATTATTAAATTATAGAAAACAAGAAAGCAGAGTTAAAAGAAGTTTGTGACTTCATGCTTATATACCCAGCTAAGGTTTCAAAAACTATTCTTCACATGCTCTGGACCATCAATAAATAAAGAGATCATGACATAAAAATAAAAAATTCAAGAAAAAATGATTAGCACTTAAAATCATTTCATTAAATAACTATGAACAATGATGATAAATTAGTTGCATTTGTAATTTTTTAAGTTAAAAACATTTCATTTAAATAACAGTTTGATGACAATGTAAGAAAAAAGAAACTCATAAGATGAAAGAACAGGTAAAAGAAAATAAATAATTTATTCAATTAATACAGGGAATATTAATGTATATATTTTATTCTTGATATTAATTGTTAGATAGCATATGGTTTTCTCTTTTGCAAGAAAATTATTTACCATAATTGAATTAATAAGCAATATACAGGAGCTATATGTGAAATTGAAACTGTTGTTCAAGAATTACTTAGTATGTTCTGCTCCAGCCATTTTCCAGACTGTTTTAAGCTGTTGTGTAACAGTTATTTCCATACTAAATAAATGTTTTCTGAAAAATTATAAAATGGAATTCTTGATCTTATCAGATTATTGAGACCAGAGCAAGAGCAAAGATGAATTAGAATAAGTAACAGGAAGTATCCTTTATAAATACAGATGTAAACATGAGACATGAGATGTCATTCTCGTATGTTAAAGGCAATACATCAGTTAAATACTGCAATTAACTAAGACATAATTCAAGAACAGGCATCCTTCATCATTTAAGACATCTACTCATTTCAAACACAAATCAGCAGAGAAAAGCACTATGATCATGTCAATAGATGATGGAAAAGCATTTGCTGTACCTTTTTAATAGGCTAAGAAATTATTTTAAATATGATTAAAATATCACCTCAAAGAGAAAGTCCAATAACCAATATTTAAGAGTAAATCATTCCAAGAACTCTCACAGTAACTATAAGAAAGACCATGCTGCCCTAAGTGCCAGCATCTCCCAGTCCACAAAAAAGAAAAAAAAAGTAAAGGAAAAACAATTATATATATTTTATACTAGTGTGCTATAATTACTACGATGTAAAGAGAAAAATTGGCATTGTCCAAACATGACATCTAGAAAATATACAAAAATATAATTTTTAAAATCCCATAATAAGAATAAAAAATTGATAATTTTCTGCATTTATTGATAAAACTATAAAAAATAAGAACTCTCTTTACAGAATTGATTATCTACAAATTATCTTTATAAAAAGTATGTCAAGTTTTAAGCTATACTCCAGGTGTAACCTAAGGTTTGAGCAAACGAATAGTCTATCAGAAGAACAAAGATAAGTATATTGTCACCTAACTAATTTATTGATTCAATGCAACTCAACCAAAATTTTGGTAAATGGTGTGTAGAATCTATTATAATGGCAATGTAGAGATATAAAGAATCAAAAATATCAAGAGAAAAAGTAATTTTATTTGTTTGGGCACCTTACCTGACTTTATGGTCAGCTGGTGCTTGCAAAAACCATGTAAATTTGAGGATGAAAACCAAACCTGCGAGACGCCATTTTCAGGGAGGGACTACAGAGCATGAAAACCGGCAAAGCTTTGCAAAAGCCGGCTCCCTGTGTGTGACACCAGGCGGGGAAAATCCGCGAAAGTACACCAGCCCAGTGGGGCCCAACTGTGAAAAACTGTGAGTGTGACCTGTCTATGTCTGTCTACTGTCCTCTTGCATGAAACTCTTGCGAGTGGGGCAAAAAGAGGCTCCAGAAACCTCGCTAGCCCAGACACCATTTTCAGGGAGGGACTACAGAGCATGAAAACCGGCAAAGCTTTGCAAAAGCCGGCTCCCTGTGTGTGACACCAGGCGGGGAAAATCCGCGAAAGTACACCGGCCCAGTGGGGCCCAACTGTGAAAAACTGTGAGTGTGACCTGTCTATGTCTGTCTACTGTCCTCTTGCGTGAAACTCTTGCGAGTGGGGCAAAAAGAGGCTCCAGCGGAGCACGGCCACTCTGCTTCGCTACGAGGCCGTGCACTCTTTCTAAGGAAAGAACACCATTGCAACAAGAAGGAAAAAATCACACTAAGAACGGCACTATATCACAGAAGCAAACATTTCTCTCCGAACTGTCTTCTCTGTTGCATGCTCGGGCCTAAGATTTGACCCAGTGTGAGGCTTCATCCACGGAGGACTCCCCGCCCTTAAAGGCAAGTCAGCCCATCCAGAAAGGGAGGAGCTAGAGGAGTGTGCTGCCTGCATCATATAGACAATGAATACCACCACAACACGTAGAAAAACCCACAATACAAGTGTGACAATGGGGAAACAACGCAGGCCAGCATCAGACATAGAGAATGAAGATGACAATTCTGAGGACCAGATAATGACCAACCAACTAATCAACCTCTCAGATAAGGACTTTAGACTAGCAATATGGAAGATGCTCAACGGACTCCTAGAAACCATGGATCGAGTTGAACAGAACACTAATAAGAACCAAGAAAATATGAAGACAGAAATCACAAAACTCCAAACTGAAATAACATGTCAACTAACAGGACTGAAAAAGTCAGTAAACGAAGTGAATGACAAAATGGATAAGCTCTGGGACAGGGTATCAGAAGTTGAGAATAGACTTGGTGCTGTGGAAGATGAGATACATAACAATTCCATACAGCAGGAGAGATTGGACAAAAAACTTAAAGCAAATGAGCAGACAATGGAAAAATTAGTCAAAGAATGGGAGCAGATGAAAATAGAAGTCTATGATAAGATCAACAGAAACAACTTAAGAATCATTGGAGTCCCAGAGACCCAGGAAGAAAATTTCCAGGAAGAATCAACGGTCAAGAACATCATTAAAGAGAAACTCCCAGAGCTAAAGAATATATGTGATGAAATCCTGCATGCTCGAAGAGTACCAACCAAAAGAGACCCCAGAAAAACCACCCCAAGACACATCCTAGTCACAATGACAAATCCCACAGATAGAGACAGAATTCTGAAAACAGCAAGATCAAAAGGGGAAATCACGTTCAAGCAAGCTTCCCTGAGATTTACAGCAGACCTGTCACCAGAAACACTCAATGCCAGAAAGCAGTGGTAGGATATTGTGACAAGACTGAATGAAATAAATGCTTCACCCAGAATACTATACCCAGCAAAACTCACTTTCCGGTTTGACGGAAGAATACATGGCTTCACAGACAAAAAACAGCTCAGAAACTTCACAGACACAAAACCAGTCTTAAGAGAAAAACTGAAAGACCTAATCTAAGACAAGACTACCCAAAAGACACACCAAATTTTGAAATAAAGATGGCGTTAAATCCCAGGACAATTCTTTCTCTCAACGTCAATGGACTAAATGCACCAGTTAAGAGACACAGAGTGGCTAAATGGATCAAAAAACTCAATCCAACCTTCTGCTGCCTACAAGAAACGCACCTGAATAGTCAGAACAAACATAGACTCAAAATAAAAGGCTGGAGAAAAGTTATCCAAGCAAACAACACCCATAAAAAAGCTGGAGTGGCCATACTAATATCAGATAATGCAAACTTTATACTCAGGAAGGTTGTAAGGGACAAAGATGGACATTTTATATTAATCAAGGGGTACGTAGAGCAGGAAGAATTCACTCTCCTAAACATATATGCACCGAATGAGGGGCCAGCAAAATATTTAACACAACTGTTGACAAATCTGAAAAATAATATCAACAACAACACAATAATTGTGGGGGACCTTAACACGGCTTTGTCAACACTGGATAGGTCAACCAGACTGAAACCCAACAAGAATATACTAGACCTGAGGAGAGAAATGGAAGAAAGAGGCCTAGTAGATATATATATATAGGACACTCCATCCCCAGAAACCTGGATACACATTCTTCTCCAATGTACATGGGACATTCTCCAGGATAGACTACATGCATGCACATAAAACATACCTCCATAAGATCAAAAGGATAGAAATTTTGCAGACTACCTTCGCTGACCACAAGGCTCTGAAATTATTTGTGAACTCCAAAGGGACTCAGAAGAAACACTTTAACACCTGGAAGTTAAACAGCCTCATGCTCAATAACCAGTGGGTCCGAGATGAAATCAAGGAGGAAATCAAAAGGTTCCTGGAAACAAATGACAATAAAGACACAAACTATCAGAACTTATGGGACACAGCAAAAGCAGTACTGAGAGGAAAATTTATAGCTTTGCAAGCACACATCAGGAAGGAAGAAGAAGCTTACCTGAGTAGCTTAATGACACAGCTAATAGAACTAGAAAATGCTCAACAAAAGGACCCAAGAATAGGAAGACAGAAGGAAATAACAAAGCTGAGAGCAGAAATCAACGAAGTGGAAACTCAAAAAACAATCCGAAAAATCAACGAAAGCAGAAGTTGGTTCTTTGAAAAAATAAAC
This sequence comes from Suncus etruscus, assembly GCF_024139225.1. Taxonomy (NCBI): domain Eukaryota; kingdom Metazoa; phylum Chordata; class Mammalia; order Eulipotyphla; family Soricidae; genus Suncus; species Suncus etruscus. Next base: position 68,211,589 of record NC_064859.1, read on the forward strand.
AAGATTGATAGACCACTGGCAAACCTAACAAAGAAAGAGAGAGAGAGAGAAACTTGATAACTCATATCAGGAATGAAAAAGGAGAGATCACTACTGATATGACAGAGATTCAAAGGGTAATCAGAAACTACTTTGAAAAACTCTACGCCACTAAAAATGAGAACCTGGAAGAAATGGATAAATTCTTGGACTCTTATAATCTTCCACGGTTGAAGGAAGAGGATGTAGCATATCTAAACACCCCCATCACCATTGATGAAATTAAAACAGTAATCAAATGTCTGCCAAAAAACAAAAGCCCAGGTGCAGATGGAATCACTAATGAATTCTATCAAACTTTCCAAGAGGAACTACTGCCAATCTTGGCAAGACTGTTTCATTAAATTGAACAAACAGAAACACTTCCAAATAGCTTTTATGAAGCCAACATCACCTTGATACCTAAACCAAACAGAGACGCTACCAAAAAAGAAAATTACAGACCAATATCACTGATGAATGCAGATGCAAAGATCCTCAACAAAATCCTGGCAAATAGGATTCAATGCCTCATTAAAAAGATCATCCACTACGATCAAGTAAGTTTCATCCCAGGAATGCAAGGCTGGTTTAACATCCATAAATCTATCAACATAATACACAACATCAATAACAAGAAAAATAAAAACCACATGATCATATCAATAGATGCAGAGAAAGCATTTGATAAGGTCCAACACCCATTCTTGATCAAAACTCTCAGCAAGATGGGAATGGAGGGAACCTTTCTCAATATAGTGAAGGCCATCTACCACAAGCCAGTGGCAAATATTATCCTCAATGGAGAAAAACTAAAAGCCTTCCCTCTAAATTCTGGCACAAGACAAGGCTGTCCTCTCTCACCACTCCTATTCAACATAGCACTGGAAGTACTTGCTATAGCGATTAGGCAAGAAAAGGATATCAAGGGAATCCAGATAGGAAAGGAAGAAGTCAAGCTCTCACTGTTTGCAGATGACATGATACTCTACTTATAAAACCCTAAAGACTCTACCAAAAAGCTTCTAGAAACAATAGACTCATATAGCAAGGTGCAGGCTACAAAATTAACACACAAAAATCAATGGCCTTTCTATACACCAATAGTAATAAGGATGAAATGGACATTAAGAAAACAACCCCATTCACAATAGTGCCACACAAACACAAATATCTTGGAATCAACTTGACTAAATATGTGAAGGACCTATACAAAGAAAACTATAAAACTCTGCTCCAAGAAATAAGAGAGGACACACGGAAATGGAAACGCATACCCTGCTCATGTATTGGCAGGATTAACATTATCAAAATGGCAATACTCCCCAAGGCATTATACAGATTTAATGCCATCCCTCTAAAGATACCCATGACATTCTTCAAAGAAGTGGATCAGACACTTTTGAAATTCATTTGGAACAATAAACACCCTCGAATAGCGAAAGCAATCATTGGGAAAAAGAATATGGGAGGAATTACTTTCCCCAACTTTAAACTGTACTACAAAGCAACAGTTATCAAAACAGCATGGTATTGGAATAAGGATAGGTCCTCAGATCAGTGGAATGGGCTTGAATACTCAGAAAATGTTCCCCAGACATACAACCACCTAATTTTTGATAAAGGAGCAGGAAATCCTAAATGGAGCAGGGAAAGCCTCTTCAACAAGTGGTGTTGGCACAATTGGATAGCCACTTGCAAAAAATTGAACTTAGACCCCCAGCTAACATCATGTACGAAGGTAAAATCCAAATGGATTAAAGACCTCGATATCAGCCCCAAAACCATAAGATATATAGAACAGCACATAGGCAAAACACTCCAGGACATTACAGGCATCTTCAAGGAGGAAACTGCACTCTCCAAGCAAGTGAAAGCAGAGATTAACAGATGGGAATATATTAAGCTGAGAAGCTTCTGCACCTCAAAGGAAATAGTGCCCAGGATACAAGAGCCCCCCACTGAGTGGGAGAAACTATTCACCCAATACCCATCAGATAAGGGGCTAATCTCCAAAATATACAAGGCACTGACAGAACTTTACAAGAAAAAAACATCTAACCCCATCAAAAAATGGGGAGAAGAAATGAACAGACACTTTGACAAAGAAGAAATACACATGGCCAAAAGACACATGAAAAAATGTTCCACATCACTAATCATCAGGGAGATGCAAATCAAACCAACGATGAGATACCACCTCACACCCCAGAGAATGGCACACATCACAAAGAATGAGAATAAACCGTGTTGGCGGGGATGTGGAGAGAAAGGAACTCATCCACTGCTGGTGGGAATGCCGTCTAGTTCAACCTTTATGGAAAGCGATATGGAGATTCCTCCAAAAACTGGAAATCGAGCTCCCATACGATCCAGCTATACCACTCCTAGGAATATACCCTAGGAACACAAAAATACAATACAAAAACCCCTTCCTTACACCTATATTCATTGCAGCACTATTTACCATAGCAAGACTCTGGAAACAACCAAGATGCCCTTCAACAGACGAATGGCTAAAGAAACTGTGGTACATATACACAATGGAATATTATGCAGCTGTCAGGAGAGATGAAGTCATGAAATTTTCCTATACATGGATGTACACGGAATCTATTATGCTGAGTGAAATAAGTCAGAGAGAGAGAGAAAAACGCAGAATGGTCTCACTCATCTATGGGTTTTAAGAAAAATGAAAGACACCCTTGTAATAATAATTTTCAGACACAAAAGAGAAAAGAGCTGGAAGTTCCAGCTCACCTCAGGAAGCTCACCACAAAGAGTGATGAGTTTACTTAGGAAAATAACTACATTTTGAACTGTCCTAATAATGAGAATGTATGAGGAAAATGGAGAGCCTATCTAGAGTGCAGGCGGGGGTCGGGTGGGGCGAAGGGAGACTTGGGACATTGGTGATGGGAATGTTGCACTGGTGATGGGTGGTGTTCTTTACATGACTGAAACCCAAGCACAATCATGTATGTAATTAAGGTGTTTAAATAAATTTAAAAAAATAAAAAAATAAAAAAATAAAAAAAATAAAAAATAAAGAAAACCAAACCTGCATGCAATATATGCATGCAGCCAGTTAAGCTGAATCTTTGTCCCAAGGAAATAAAAAAAAATCTCAAAGAGAGAACTCATAGCATATTGCGTATTGAAACAAAGCTGCTACAAATAAATGAATAAAATATGTAGGCAAAACCCATTAGGGAGACTAGAACAGAACATGGACCCAAAAGTGGGGCCGGAGAGATAGCACAGCGGTGTTTGCCTTGCAAGCAGCCAATCCAGGACCTAAGGTGGTTGGTTCGAATCCCATATGGTCCCCCATGCCTGCCAGGGGCTATTTCTGAGCAGATAGCCAGGAGTAACCCCTGAGTGCTGCTGAGTGCGCCCCCCCCCCAAGGAAAAAACAAAAAAAAAAACAAAAACAGAACATGGACCCAAAAGTATTCCCAAATAAATTGAGCATAAAAGAGTTAGCATCTAATAAACCAAGATCTCTAATTTCAGAGATATGACTTTGAAAACCATGACTGAGCAGAACTTCTAAAAACCATAGGTAAAAAAATATCTATACTATGCTTGATTCTAGGGTCTGTGCAAAATCCAAGATCACTAATTAAAGAATGACTGCAACAACCATGACTTAGCAGAATTTCTGGAATTATAAAGAAAGACTCTATCCTAGATTTCATCTTATGACCTGTGCAAATACCAGGATCTCGAATTACAGAGGACTGATTCTGACAGCCACACTGAGCAGAACATTTCCTAGCACCATAAAAAAGACCTTGGGGTTCATCAATGAATATATCCTGAGCCTGTAGTTGTTCCCATGATAGTATGCTTCAAGGGTGGAGAAACCCTCTATCTTCTAAGCCAACATTTACTGTGCCTATGCAAAAAGAAAAAAACAAAACCAAAAAGAAACCTTGCCACATCAGCACACCAGCCCCCTTCCTTTTTTTTCTCTTTCTCTGTGTTGTTGTTTTATTACTTTTTATTTGTTGTATTTTTTGTCATTGCATGTTTTTTTCTCTTTTTCTTTCTTCTTTTAAATCTATATTTATAGCTTCTAGACAGGCTCCTCCCAGCTATTTTTTTTAGCTATTTTTTTATTTATTTTTTCAACAGAACCACAGAACTTGAATCATCTTGTGAAATCCAAAGTCAACGACAACAGAAATGATACCCAATCTACCTCAAGTTGTACATGGGGAGAACAGTTGCACTAGCATTATGGGGGGGGGGGGTAGAGAAAAGGGGAAGAGGGATGCATACTGGGAACAGGGGTGGAGGGAGGAGAACACTGGTGGTGGGAATGCCCCTCATTCACTATTACTATGTGCCTTAAATATCACTGTAAAAGATTTGTAATTCACTTTGTCCACAATAAAAAAAATTGAGGGAATAAAAGTGGATCGTATTAGGAGCAAACAATCACATGAACATTGAGTGGAAATAAAAATTGATCAGACCTCTGGGAGCTGGAGAGATAGCACTGAAGGTAAGATATTTGCCTTGCACGTGGCTGACCCAGTTTCAATCCCCGTCATCCCATATGGTCCTTCAAGACTCCCTGGAGTAATTTCTGAGTACAGAATCAGGAGTAACCCATGAGTGCCACTGGGTATGGCCCCAAAAATAAAAAATAAATTGATCAGACCTAAACACTAAATTCAAAGTCAACAACTACAGAATCAAGATAACCCAATCTATATCAAGCTATACACAAAGGGGACCTGTTACATTAGCAGTTCAGGGGGCAAAGCGGGGGTATGTGGTGTATGCTGGGAACAGGGGTGGAGGGAGTGCAACACTGGTGGTGGGAATGGTCCTAATTCATTCTCACTAGGTACCTTAAATACAGCTGTTAAAGACTTGTAATTCTCATTAGTCACAATAACAAATATTTTAAAAAATAAAATTTAAAAAAAAGAGTTAGCATGTAATGGAGAATGGCAGTAATTGAGGGCAGCCTGGAGTGAGCAAGAGCCCAATACTTACCTGACACCTGACCGGACTTTGGTTTCCACCACATCCTGACTTCCTGACCCTAAGCAAGGTGCTGGCCTTCCCTCTAATATTTGAGTCAGTAAATTGAGGGTGGTAGAAGCTACATGAGGGTTTATTGTGAGAATAAAGTAAAGCCTTTAAGAATGGACCTAGTGCATAGCAGATTCTATAGAAGAACTGTTAAATAAATGATGTTAGAAAAGTTAATTAACTGGGAACAATGAACACAATCCTACGTTCATATGACACATCCATAGAAGGTAATGGAGACAGAGTTGCAAAACATCAGTATCCAATGGTTGAAATTACTGATAGATAAGATGACTTTGGGAACTAAAGTGTTACTAGAACTGAGAGAAAGTGAGAGAGGTATAAAGACAGAGAGACAACATGGTGAAATGCAAATGTCTAGGAAAAACAACCATTCTGTTCTGGGAGGGAGAGAGAGAGAGAGAGAGAGAGAGAGAGAGAGAGAGAGAGAGAGCTCAGTGATGGAACAGAGCATTTACACACATGTGCAGGAAGACCAGAGTTTTCCAGTAAAATATAATACTCTAATACTGACTATAATGTCATCATTAAATAGCATTTTTTCTAAATTAAAATGATTTTGGGAGGGCCAAGGACCAGTAGCAGAACACCTGCCTTGAATGTATGCTGGCAGATCAATTCCCTGATCCCCATCGAAATGTAATAGTATGATTCCCAATAGTGCTTTTGTAATTCCCATCACAACACATATATGACATCCCCTATGACATCAATAACAAATAGAAAGAAACAAAGCAGTTTAAACTAAGCGTTTTCTAAAGAAGAGGATTCTCATTTTGATCACCGAATTTACATGAATACCAAAGAACATGTGTTCAGTCTGAAATGAGTGGCTGCCTGTGCAGACACTAATACCCTGCTCTCAGCGATTAGCTGAAATACCATCACACCTGCATGCAGCTGTGGCTTCAAAGGCTCGCAGAGCTGGGAGCTGAGCAAATCAAACCACAGGACGTGAAGCTGTGTCCCTATCACACTGTTAGCTCAATGCTATCATTTCTAGGAAATATGAGGCACTAAAATTCTGACACCACATTCCTTAGGAAGAATTGCGACATGAAGAAGAAATGGCACAACATGAATCCAGTCTCTCCAATGAGTCGGCCAAACCTTGACAATTGATCTAGTGCTGCTATGATTTATCCAATGAAAGAGTGACCCCAAAGTCAAGCAGATACCCAAACAATTGAGGGAGCGTTGTGCAGACATCGTCAGATTCAGGAGTCAGACAAGTCCTTGGTGAAGACTTGAAGGTCTTTTAAAAATCACCACCAGCAGCAGCAACACGAAAACACACATGATGTCTGTCCTTTGGCAGAACTGAGAAATGAGGAAAGGTTGTTACTAGTGACTTTGTAACCCCACCCTTCAATGTTCCCTTTTGTGTTACCTCCCTTCAACTGCAGTACTGTGTGCCATGTCCGCAAATGGCTTGTTTTGCCATTGACAGGTTGACATTGGAACAAAGAAAATACCATGTGCATCACTAATCACACAATCACTCTTCTGGAAGATGCCCTACTTGACAAATAAAGAAACTGAAAGCTCCACAAGTACGTCACTGGCCAAAGGTGAGCCTGAATTCAAATATGGTCAGTTGAGGTCACAAAATAGGAATCAGAGGCTCATATAATCTTAGTTGTGAACATGGCACGTAGGAACTTTTTCTGAGTTAACCCCTCCCCAGTCTCCTATCTCTGATCTCTTTCCCCACTAGCACCCTGCTCTGGACTCAGATCTTTTTCCTTGTCCAAGCACATTCTTTCCCTCCTAATAGAACCCTGCTTCATTATTAAAAGGCTAGAGTCATGGTTCATTTCTTCCTGTCATTGGCTAGGAAGAGGAGTCTGTGGAACTAGACTAATGGGTTCTACACCTCTGTCACAGAGAAGTAAGGTCCAGTCTGAGAAAGGAAACAAGGAGGGTGGATGTATACCTTGTGTCAAAGGACTTAGTTGGACAAGAAGATCAAGATCTTCTCCCACCTCTTACATCCCATCTACAGATTCCAGTCTGATTAAATCCAAAGAGACAGTATGGCTGACATGGTGCTTTCCTTCCAGGTGGCCAACATGATCTTGTAAAATCAGGAACGATTCCTGAGTGCAGTGCCAGGTGTAAGCACTGAGCACTTCCAGGTATGGCCCCAAAACCAAAAATAAAATAAAATATCTCAGCTGAGAAAAATAGGAGTGAAGCCATTAAAGCCCCACATCTGAAAATAGGGTCACCCTTATTGCCACTGCTCTCTCTTCTCAATAAGAAGATTGTACTCATCAAGAAGGCTGTACTGGTCATAGAGGTCAGATAGGGAGATTATACAGGTCAAGATGAGGGTATGTGTGTAATTCAGAAAGGGATGTTGTAAAGATGAGAAAGGAGTTTATATAGGTCTGAGAGTAGAGCTAGGTATGTCAGAAAGGAAGGTTGTACAGGTCAGAGAGAGGCTGTGTAGATTAGAGAGCAGGTTTGTTGAAACACGGGAAGTTATACAGAACATAAAGGAGCTTGTCTCACCCTTGACATGAGTCACACATATGGGATGTTAAGATCACAACATGAATTAAGAAAGTAGGAACATACAAACAGAGAGGAAGTAAAAGACTACTGTTGATTTCTAGAAAACGATAAACATAAACTGCTTAATTCATGCTATAGATAGGGTTGAGTAAAATTACAATATTATTTTCCTAGAAATATGGCTCCTTTAATTATACTGGGCACCCAGCTTTGGACATAAAAGCAATTGTCTAATCACTATCAGACAAAAAGAGGAAATAAGGACCCACATCCCTGGAACCGGTGCCCTGAATGAAAGAAATCTACTTGAATCAAAGTTTGACTCTTCGCTGATGAAACTAAATGCTGCTCAGGCAGCTGCTTGGGTCTGACCTCTTGTAGAAGGCTGCCAACAGCTCTCAGGCTGGAGGACAGTTGAGGGTATGTGGCCTCTGCTCAGCCATGTACCAGTCATAGAAAGGAACTAAATGCCTGGGCATAGCAGACTGTGCCTCTTTTTCATCCCCTACCTGGGCACAATCCTTCAGGCTGTGAAATCAGAGACTCGCTCAGATGCCTTTCCTCCAGGACATGCCAGGAGATGCAGGCCTCACAAACACCCACAGAGGGGTACTTGACAGCTGTGGTTCTGCATGGAGCTGCCTAACAGACGCCCGACATAGCGAGCAAAATGGACACTTTTGGACCTGACATCTGCCACTGTGCCCGTAATTACCATTTCATGTTACACTCACACGGGTTCAGAACACACATAAAACATACACATTTTGTAGCACAATTTTATTTAGGCCTTCTCAACGGTGCACATTGTTTCTTAGCTTTTGTAATTTCATCTTTTGGAAGGTAAAATCATCCCTCTGCAGAATTGGTTTTTGATTTGCTGGTGTTTACCTGACAGGAAACATTTCCCAGAAAGAAATAGCACTCTATTCTGTTCTGCCACGCTGTCTCGTCTCTCCTAAATTCCAAACCATCTGCTTTTTTTAATCCCATGGAGACCATCTAGATATCAGACATCACTCTATCCCTGAAATTATTCCCCAGGCAACCTCACACAGAATTGAAAGAACTCATGAGTGGGACTGCTAGGAGGGGGAGGTAGGCTACTGGTACAGAGGATGAGCTAATGGAAAGCTTGCAGGAGGGACCCCAAATCACGCCACCCTAATTCATCAACAGATCTGAAGCTAGGGTTTCTGCCCTCTCTTCATTGGTATAAGTCCCTTACCCACAGATCTGTAGTTACTGACCACTAGGGAAGAAAGAAAGAGAACTGGGAAGTGCTGAGCTCATAAATAGAGTCATAGCTCCCAAGATGACACCCACATTACCTCACATGACAAGAGGCAGGAATAGTCAGGTGCCAGGTGATACAGGGTGTCAGCAACACTAAGGTTGTATTCACCTGAACAAAGGGTGTGATGGAAACAGATTAGGTTCAGGATCCAAATTCTCAGAGTATATGTTCCATGGGATCAGAAACCTCCCTCTCTAATAAATCAGCTGACAAAGAGACTAATGGATGTGGAGACAGCATTTGTGGAATCAGAACTGGAAACATGGTCTTGGACAATTTTTGGCACCTCTTCCTACCACCAAAAATATAAATTGTTTTTTCTTTCATTTGTGAATTAATTTTCCTGACATGCCCAAAAAGTTTTAGCAAATCATAGAGCTATATGTCAATGAATTCATTGTACCATTGGAATAAATTATGGAACCAGGGAAAAAGAAGTCACTAGAGCCTTTGCTCACTCATTGCATGTGTCCTGTACACCAACAAGCTACACACATCACACTGACACAAGGTCGACTGAAGCAGCCATAGCCAAGGTTATCACCAGTTTGCATTTCAGTTGGGGACCCAGAAAAGAAAATAAGCACAATCACTTCAGTCCAGAAGATGATGAGTGCCATGAAGAAAACCAAGTTAAGTTTTAGAAAGTCACAGGCCCTGCAATGGTTTTCTGCTGCTGTCCTAACAATTACCAAAGAAACAGCTGTCACTACAAAAAAGTGGAGAGCTCAGGCACTTCACTAAACCCAGGGTCCAAGACAGGCTTAACCCAATCATTGAATGGGCTCTGGTTGGTGGCCGATCTCTGCTCTTGAATCATTTCCACTGTGTTATCAGAGTATAGCAAGTTTCCTTGCCAAGACTGTTCTATCTTCTGGACACCCCATACTCTAGGTTCAGGGCCCCCATGAAGCATCAAAATGAGTAATGGGTGGAATCATCACATACACCGCCAACCCTGTCTTCTTTCACAAGTATGATTGCTTGGGCTCAACCCACAACTCAGGTTCTTCTCTGCTCTGCCTCCTGTCACCTCTCCCCTCAGCCACAGATGCATTCATAGGCTGGGGGTGGGAGTGCTGCTCTGATTTCACCTACGTTGGGGCTTGGGAAAGCTCTTTGGGAATTTCTGTGATGTTTCAATTGAGACCAGATGGAAAATTGTTTACTCAAGTGCCACAGCAGCCAAGTGATATCAAATGCTGGGGCCAGGGAGGGAAAGCCAGGCATGGCCTGGGAACCATAGCAAGGCAGCTTGTGTTGGGGCCCAGAGCATACCTCGGGCAGTGCTCAAAGGGCAGCCAAAACCATTACAGCTCTTAAACACAAGAATGACATGATCTGATTTATATTTTGTAAAGATCACTCTGTTATTTGACATTTGAAATGATATTTGAGATGCGTCTTGAGAGTTCAGGTAGGATTTAGACAGACAAAGGGGGTAAGAATATGTTTCAGGTACACAGAGAGCAGGGACTTAGGTCCGGAGGCTGCAAACAAGGAATTGGAAATGCCCTGGGCTCACAGACAAGAGTGATGGGCAGGCAAGGGGAGATGAGGGTCTGGGGGAGGACTCAACTGGAGGACAGGAATATCGGATGAACAGAAGCAGAGGACAAGAATATCTGGATAGGTAGGGAGGGGTAGATTAGGAGCCCTGGATCAAGGGCCAGAGCTGGAGGAAATGGGAGCCCCTCAGGGTGCAGAGCCAGGACAGAGACACAGGGGCTCTGGCAGGAATACCTGGGTTTGGGAACACTGGCAGGAATGTCCAGGTCCCGTATGGTTCTTTAATAAGCGATCAATAGCACTGAACCTCCAAGCCAGCAGCTCCCTTACATCATCATTAGATGCCATTAAAGAATCAATAATTGAAATAAAGGGGAATCTTTGTGAAAGGTCACCTAGAGAACTGCAGGGACCAGCCAGAACTTGGAGGACAGGTTCAGGCACACAAATGATTTCATTCATATTCTCTGTTCAGCCAGAAACTTCAAAAAAGAAACTCATGAACTTGGAAAGCTTAATGAAAATGTCTCCCACTCCTTTTCCCCTAGATTTTATATCAAATTTCTGTTTCCATCATGGATGAAATTTCACTTCCCATGGGAAACAGGATAAGTGTTGAGGAATAGAAGCAGGGACATGCTCCCTAGAAGCAATCAAGGCACAGGGCAGTTATGACAGATCCTTGGCTGAGTCCAAGGACCCTGCCCAGGAAAAAAAAAGTCCCATAGGCTTAGCACAGCTGAGGTTATCTATATCTGTTTGACCAAAGTAGTGCTATGAGCCTATTTTCCTTCTTTTGTGAGTCATCCAGATGCTGCACTGACTGGGAAGGAGCCACCATGGGGATTTGTTAAAATGGTGCAAGCACATGCTCTGTCCCTTTAAATTCTGGGCTCTCTGCAAACAGTCCTAAGGTACTTCATTCACACACAGCCACTCTTCATTGACCCGAATTAGTCCAATGCTCGGAGGTGGCAGCCATTCCGCCCCACAGGCTCCACCTTTTGAAGAGAAAAATAAAGTCTCGAATTCTCAACTGTAATTCAGGCTTTTATATAGTTGGCTAAGCTGGTTAAACCTTGAATTAAATGAGCAATCTAGTGCACAACACTTTGGAAGTTCCACGTCCTTCTGGCATGGAAAGACCCCAAGGGTGAGCAGGCATCGGGAAGAGGGAGAGACAGTGAAGAATGGCCTGGTTCTCAGCAAATGATCTCTCCAACTCCTGCTTTCTTTCCAATGCACTTACACCCTCAGCAACTCTTTGCCCCTGGCCCCATAGGTTGGGAGGGTGCTTGGGCCCACCCTGGGCTGAGGGAGGTAGGTTAGAAGTAGGTTTTCCCCAAAGTGGGAGTTTCTTGAATAACTGTTCCCCAGCTCCTTGATTGGCATTTCAAACTCCTTAATCCATCTTCCAACTCACCCTGTACTTCCCACAGTGCAAGTGAGCACAAGTGAAGCATCTTATTAATAGGGGAGGGGGCCAGGGGGAAGGGCATGAGACTGGAGGTAGCAACCAGTAAGACACAGGAAGGAAACAAGTTTGGAAGGGAACTATGGTGGTAAAAAGTCTGAGAAACTTGGAAGTGCTAGAGAGAGATCCATTTATCCTCAGGGCCCCTTGCAATTCCCATAGTCCTGCAGTCAAACAGCAGTAGAAAGTGTCCAGATACAGGGAAAAGGCAGCAGAACTCTAGAGGAGACCTATGGGACACAGGTCTCAGTCATTCCAAGCACAGGAGGATGTTAGGCACACGCTGAGACCTCAAAGAGACACTGCCTTCACCTGTGGCTCACAACACATGGCCTTTCTGGGGTGACTGACTCTGAGTGCCAAGAGCCATGTCATTCACATTGTGTTGCTGCTTCAGGCTCTACTGGGACAAGCACTTGAAAGCCACGTGAATGTGGTGACAACAACTCATGAAACCTTCTCTAGGGAGACCAGTGACTGAGAGTGATGAAGCCTTGAGAACCCTGGGACATGGATGAAGGAGGGCTGGCCTGGGGACATGGTGGTGCATGGTAATTTGAAGAGGGCCCACCTACAGGGAGAACAGTGAGAAGAAAAAAAAAAGATCTGGACTAGTTTAAAATTCCTATGCCAGCCTAACTGGGTAGAGGAAGAGGAAGAGTCATTGGGTACATCTATCATGGGCTTTCCTGGTCAGGCTAGGTTAGCCCTGGGAGCCTCAAGAACACTGCCAGTTGAGCCAGTTTTTACTCTCACAGTCTTCCACTAAGTCTGATGCTGAGAGGAGTTAACAGCCCTGAACAACAGCTTGTATCAGCATGTGGGTCCTGGTCAATTCTGTATCTGTCTTGGAATCAACAAACTGGCTGAGGGAAGGCCCTGCAAAATACATCACAGCCAACTCCCACCACCGCTGCCAGAGATATCTGTAGAGATCTGGGATCTGGCCCATAAATGTGGGATATTTCCTGGCTGTTTCTCTTTCCAACATCAGTGGCATGTGCCCAGAGAACTTCATATCATGATGTATACCCATGCACAGAGCACACATGTGAAGCACACATGTGCAAAACACTCAAACTCACCCCATGGAGACCATCCAGGAGAACAATTTCTCAGAGCAGACAGGAAGCTGGGAGGAGGATAGAGTGATCCTGTTTCACTCAGGGACTTCCAGGAGTGACCCCTCAATTACCTGCCCAGAAAGGAGAGGACAAGTACCTGTGACTGCCTGCACCATGGGTGCCCTGAAGAGGAAGGCAGATCAAAGAGCCCGGAAAGCCCTTGGACAGCCATCACACTTGTAAAGGCCACATGCTCAGGCTTAAGCACAGGACTCAGATCCTCTCAGGAATGTCAGCACACAGTAGTGGGAAAGGAACCATCTTCACAGCATGCATGCTGACCAAGGTGGACAAGAGAAGAGAGCCCGTTGCCTGCTGCAGACACTCTCCCTCCTAAGGACTTCCCGCCCAGCACTGCTCTCATACATCTCCATTTGTTTGGCTGTCACTGCAAGTAGGAACAAAGAAAAGGTGGCAAATTGGTCCTTTTAGAGGAAGGTTACCAGATCACAGACAGAGCACTGACATTTTAGTGCAATTATCTTTCTGAGCTCTCATGTTTTCCTCTAAGCCTGGGCCTTTCTCCTTCCATATATTCTCAGGGCTCATATATCTCCCAGCCATATGCACTTCACAAACAATACATCCACATGCACATGTCCTCCTGTATACACTACCATATTTGTACCTAGCAGGAAAACACATGCACAAAGCAACACACAGAAATGTGCGCATATGCATACCCAACAATATATATGTAATTATGCACACATGCCTAGCAGCACACATATATCTGGGCATGCAAATACACACACACACATACACACAAAAGAGTGCACATCAACAAAGTACAACACACATGCATACTTTTTATACTCAAGACATTGGAGATTTGTCTTCATAGGCCCCCTGACCTGCTGGCTAGTGGCCTATTGCTCTGGGGGAACTTCCCTGTAGCTATAAGAAGAAATGGAGAAGTGACTACACCATTAACTTAATAGTCAAGAAATTATCACCCTTTTTTTTCTGTTATGAGTAGTCTCCTTCCAAACTCTGTCTCACACCACCCAGAATGATGAGATAAGGTCACTAGAAAAAAAAAAGAAAGGCAAAAAGTGAGCCTTTGAGGGAATCAAGGGAAAGCTGGGAGATGTTATGTTTAAGTTCATTAGAATCATTAGAATCCAGCTTTGTCAGTTTCCAAAACAAAGAAAATGTCTTAAAGCAAAGCTTTATATAAAGTATATTAGGATAGAATCATCAACAAAGACTCTTCATAATGAAAAGTATGGGGGTTCTGAAGTCAGGCACATGGATTAAAAGCTGAACCCATCTCTGTGAAGCATATGACCTCAGACTCTCAAGCAAGTCTAGGTCACTTTCTAAGCCTCTTTCCACAGTCATAAAGATGTCCTACCTTTTAGAGTGCTGAGGTCAGTAAATGAATAGGGTGATACATTTATGTCCTGGCACAGTTTTGTCACATTGCAGTATTCAAAGTCACCGCCTGCAGTGCTCTTCACACAAAAGGTAAAGCTGACTTGAGGGGAAATTTTGAGGGGAATGTGTCTTGTCTCCCCGCCTTGAGAACCCCTCTGCCCTGCCCCTAGGGACACCAAAGATTCTGATACTTCCTAAAGGATTCCTGGTAGATTGTCACCCAATGTCACCCTTGTGTAGGAGGCAATAGTTATCCACAGAGGAGTAGACTTGGGCCAGTTCATCCAGGACTGGAAACTGGGTCTGGAAGGTGGCAGATGCAGTGGTAGAAAAAAGGGATATTATTTGTTGTGTGATTTGCAAGACATACCAGGGAGGGAATAAGGAAAGAGGTCAAAGAAAAAGGTTCTTGCTCAGAAGTAATTAGAGAATTAGATTAAATAAGATGTATGGCACTGAGCAGCTAAGATTTTTATTTGACATTAGACATAGTGAAGCTTTTGGAGTGTAAAGCATAGAGGGCTGCACCCTTCTTCCTGTATTAAGAGTTGGGGAATAAATCAGATGAAGGGTGGAAGGCATAATTGGAAGACGACAGAAAATACAGCCTACAGAAGTTCAAGGAAGGTTCCGGTCTGGGCATGTCCTCCCATTCTAACAGCAGCCTGAGCTCAGAGCATGGCTGAGTCACTAACCCAGATCCCAGGCTGTGAGGGTCCTAGAGTAATTGCCCCCCAGAAATCTCTTCCTTCTGCCTGATTCCTCTGACATGTGATGTCTTCCCAGAAGGTGCTGTCCCAAGAAGAACTGGGCTCCTGGCATGTAGGCCTCAAGGTCCAGGACCTGAAGCAGCTGGAAGGGATGGCAAGAAAAGTTAAACTCCCTGTCAGTATTTATTCCCTGTCAAAACATAGACATTTCCACAATAAAACAACAGTAATTGGAAGTCTAATATCTTCTTTCCCTGGATCCTGTGGAATACAGAGGAACTGCCCCTGGGATGGGTCTTTTCCATTCCCCTGATGCCCCTCTATTTTCTCTCTGGAGATACCTTTGAACTACACTCACCTGTGCTGCCTCAGAGGACCACACACACACACACACACACACACACACACACACACAGATTTACCAAAGTTCTTTTTAATTTAAAAATTTACAAAGTATTCATGATTACATTTCAGGCCTACAATGTTTCAACACCAATCCCTTCGCCAGTGTCCACTTCCTTCCTGTTCTGACCCATCACTTTCTCCTGCCCCAACTCTGATGCTCTCTTCCCGTCCTGGTGACTATTACGTCTGCTGCTGCCCTCCTGTTAGTGAATGCTCCTGCATCTGGTTAGTCCTTATAACCACTCCAACCTTAGTGCCTGAATTTGATTGTTGTTCATGATACCAGAGTCAGGAGCTTTGGCCAGGCTCACTGAGAAGAACATATTTTATTTCCCATGATTTTCCTGAGCATTTCACTTGATGGTTCCCCCAATGATTTTTTTTTCTCTTCTGAGGTATCTTAATGTGTCTCTAAAGAACTCACTTATTATCCTCCAGATGGCATTTCTGTGTCCCTATAGTTTGGTTCCCATTCCTTAGAGTTTTGCTCTAAAAGGACAATAACACAGTTAGACCCCAGAGCAAAATAGGCTGTCAGGCCTCCTGTGGCCCAAATGTCTCTCACCTTCTTTCTGCCACCCTACCCTACTGGGAAAACTGGTCTAAGAGTCCCAGAGCCAACTAAAGTTTGGAAAGTAAGGACACAGGTTCCTCCCAGCAATGAGAGGAATAAGAGGCACTGGAGAAAGAGGTCCCCCAGGTCCATCTTTGAGACCTGCCTCCACACTGGTCCGTGGCATTGGAGTTTGGCACCTTCTTTCCTTGAGTTCCCTATTACCTATTGCTATACATTCTGAAGCTGACTCAGAAGGAGACATTCACACCAACTCCATGATGGTAGGTGTCTACAAAGATAAAACTCAGAGCTGCACAGTCTCTGTGCTCAGCTCTGGCCCAATCCAGTGACATGATTTGGACTAGATTCTTAATTTGCCTGTGAGAACTTCAGTTTCCTCATCTGTGAATGGAAAGGGACTAATACCCTTCACTAAGCCCCTGGGGAAATGTACTCCATGCATTTCTGTAAGGCTTCTGGAATCTAATGGATGCTTCACTCACAGCAAGGTGCTCTCATGCCTTTTAAGACCCACTCCCATTTCAGAGCCAAGGGATCTTCTTCACTCTCATGTTCTAGAGGCTTCTACCTCAGTCCATTAGCTGGATAGAGGAGAAAAAGGTGACTCCTAAATGCTTCCCATACACAGAAAACTTACATTGGTGAGCTCAGAGTGGGAGGCCTGGGCACCCGGATAATGCTCTCTGTGTTTTCACCCAAAACCTGGAATGAAACTAACCCCAAGGTGGCTGTGAGTTCTAAGCTAGGTAACTGAAACCTCCTCAGTGCAGTGTGGATATAGAATCAGAGGTTCATGCATAGTGAAGGATGTGAACAGGGCTTTTGTGGGTGAATTAAATGTAGCTTCCACATAAGGTGATTCCAATGAGGCATACCCAAAACTTACCTCATATTATCATGCAGCAGCACTCCAATTAAAGAACTATAAAAATTAATTGAAAAATAAAAAATCCACTCCTCTGTAATACAGACTCCTAAAATTAACACGAGAATAAAATAAATGCTTCCCCTCCGTCCCCATTATTATTGTCATTAACATGGAATCATGAGTACAATAACAAGATGATTTTGCCCACGTTTCTGCCCTCTGCCCTGACACCCTAGAACCATTGAACCCTAGACCCAGGGCTTCATCACTTATTCTCAGTGCATGTTGTCCTTGTGCTTTTCACCAATCAGCTGCTCCCTCAGATAGACAGATCACTGGTGCCTCCCATGCACACTGCCCTCACTGTACTTTTATCCTTGCTGCCACCTCTCTAACCTCTGACCCCAACCCCTGCCCTAGGTGAGGATAGATGGAGTCAGCCACATTCTCCATTATGCTTCCAAACCCTGTGGGTTCACTCACTTTGTTCCTCCATCAGACCTTCACTCTTATCTCCATCTGGAAAATAGTCATTAGTTCTGGTGATTTACCTCCCACAAGTCTGTCACTGCCCCCTACCTTGTTCCTAGGACCTTTCATCTCTCACAGGCTGACTGGGATGGAGTGTAAAACATGTCACAACATGGAGATGGCTGAGGTGCCCTTTACTGAGAGATGGATGATGAGGCCTGCCAGGCTGCTGGCTGGTTTCTCTAGTGCCCAGAGCCCTGCTAACATCCCAAGGTCAGCTTCTCAAGACTGGACTGGGTTGGACTATAAAAAGGTTGCACCTCATCCTCTGCATCTCAGAAGCATGAGGCAGGAAAGCAAAAACACAAATGCTGAAAACACCAGACCTCAGGACAGCTGAGAAGCTCAGACTGGAAATATGGTCACCTGTTCAGTGGTCCTCAACCCCCTGAGTCAAGGAGACTTCCTATAGATAACACTCAGTGCAGCCCAGACTGACCAGACCTCCAGTCATTTTCATTCCCACAAAGGCACCAGAGTTTGAGGTGAACTGAACCTATGGATTTCCATAATATCTGCTTCCTGTTTGTGGTGCAGGGTCTGTCCTTTTTCTGGATCCTATAGACTTTACCCTTCTTTACCACATTGGCCTCTAGAAGCTCACTTGTTGATCAGTGCATCCCTGGTACTTCCAACCAAGATGGACAGACCCATGAGAAGGTAGGGAAGGGAAGCGACAGTAAAGGAAAGCTATGCATATATTTTTCAAAAAAAATTAAGAAATAACCACGAATTAAGCTGAGGACATGGCCCAGTAGTAGAGCACTTGTCTTGCATGTGTGTCACTGGATCTAATTCCAGGAGCTGCCAGAAAAAAAAGTGAAAGAATACATGAAGAGGAAATTATGTGCTACTTTTCCATAATTCTCCATCTTCCTCTTTTTCTACCTCCCTGGGACAGACCTGGACAAGGGGACTCCACCCTGCAGAGAGGACTACAGGCAGAACTTAGTCCTTCTTGCTGCCCTGCCGCTGACTGTGGATAAGTTTTTGCAGTGAAAAAAAAAACAAAAACAAAAACAAAACAAACAAACAAACAAACAAAAAAACAGAGCGGCTGTCTCTACTGCCTTTGAGCCCTGGGCCAGCAGATACACCATGG
The DNA here is from genome assembly GCF_024139225.1 of Suncus etruscus. Classification (NCBI taxonomy): domain Eukaryota; kingdom Metazoa; phylum Chordata; class Mammalia; order Eulipotyphla; family Soricidae; genus Suncus; species Suncus etruscus. Next base: position 68,230,177 of record NC_064859.1, read on the forward strand.
ACCTCACTTCTACTGTGTGTGCTGGCAGAACTATGTCCTGAAAGGATTTTGGACTCTGTGGAGTGACCACAAAGCAGAAGCAGGAAGTCTGTAGTGATTCGAACATGGTAGAATACACACACATACACACACACACACACACACACACACACCAAGAAAAAGTATCAATGAATCCCAGCCAGTTCCTACAGAGTAGTCCTGGGCAACCTCAGATCTAAAGATATGAGGTATGAAGTCTGCATAGTGGAGACCCTTGTAGGTTGGTCTCATGGTTCTTGCAAGAAATTAGCACCATCAAACTATCATGGAAAGCAATTAAGTCAGTGCTAGGCATGCACCAGAGGCATCACAAGTGCAGGTGGTTGCTCTTGGTGTTGGCTCTGAGGGAAGGCCCACGGTTACTCAGAGGAGTTATTCAAGTATATTGAACCACCCCAGTATCCCCTCTAGAGGAGGAAGTAGGGAGAAGGCAATGAAACCAGCTGTGAGCCAAGCCATAAGGCCTAAAGAGTAACATGGCTCCTGAGCCCATACACAGATAATGATGACCCAGAAAAGGCTAATGTGGGGATCCTGCCCACACCATGAACCATGGGGCATAATCTTCTGGATGAAGGACTTAGACCTGCCCCCCCCCCCCCGAGTCAAGACCACACATGGAGAGAAGCATTCCCAACATTGACCTCAGGTTGGTTCAATCTCTGTCCAGATTCTTTAATTTAACAAGAATAGGCCTTGTCCAGAGTTAGTTTCTCCCTCTTAAATTTTTAAAGACTAAATACATGTCCTTCTATTCCATTAAAACAACGGCCAAGTAACCTTCAAATGCAGCCTCCATGCACTTTCCGGTGCTCAGGGGAAGGCCCCTGGTTGAAGGCTAAATGAGAAAGAGAGGGAGCTTTATTAAATATGCATGCTACAGCCAATAATGATTTTCCACTTCACCTGTAGCAATGCAGGCCAAAGGTTTCCAGCAGATTCCCTTATGCACATTCCTAGCCTAAGTTTTCTCAATTAAAACCACAAGCACACATTGCATTTTCAGCCAGAAGAAAGGTTTTCCTAAAATCCCCCTTCCTTTCTCAAATTTAATTTGACTCAATGCCCAAAGCAGCTGGGGCCTCAGACCCCCATCCTTGCCACAAATGCACCCTCCTTCTTCCCAACTCAGGTCAGTACAGCAGGCAAGGCTCTACCTTACAGGGTGGCCTGAACATTGAACACTTCAGTTTGCCTGAGGCTTCTTAGTGCCCTGCTATCCCCTTCAGCCTTCTGTCTCCCAGGCAGAGAGACCTGGTCAGGAAGGTCGGAGAATGTCAGTCTGCCTCACTTCTCCTCCAAAGCCTTTGTTGCTGAGCTGGGTCCTAAAATCCACCATAGAGCATCTTATTCAGGTCCTAGGGCTCTCTTCCTCTCTTAGCACTTCTCACCTCCATGTATGGGCTCAGCTTCTCCACACCACCAAGAGCTTCCACCTACTCTCCCAAGTCACCAGGCCAGTCAGAACCTTGCTTCCTTGGCTAAGAGAAAGGCTACCATTGTGGATAATGCTACCATAAATATATCCTATATATACTAGCATTTCCCCATCCTTCACACAAATGCTTACACATAGTTGCACTTCCCTGTGGAAGATTTAGGTGTTTAAGATTTAGGTGTTTAAGGTGTGGAAGATTTAGGGAGGTATTTAGGATTCAGGGAGGTATTTAGGAACATCCCTGCAGTTCCCACAGAGGGAGCATTTCATACTCTCCCATGGTGCACCAGGGTTCCTTTCTCACCAGACCTTTGCCAACATTTTTAATATCTAATCTTTTTGACATAGGTGTGATGCAATAGCTCATTGTGGTATTGATTTTTCATTTCCCTAGCAATACATGACATTGAGCTTTAAAATGGTATAGATGTAGATGTAGATATAGATAGATATAGACATAGATATAGATATGCATGCTGGCTATCTGTATGTGCCCTTGGAGCAGAGTCAATGCATGCCTTTTGTCCATTTTTAAAATCATTTTTATTAAGGTCCAGTGATTTGTAAAGATTCTGTAGCAGAGACAGAAATTCTCTGTTCCTACAGGTAAGGTAGCTGGGACGCCAGTGAGGGAAGATTACCTGGCTTGTTCCTCAATATCCCACTCACTGCCATCTGTGTGTGGTGGGTCAGCAATGTAGTTGTTTGAGTCACATTTCCTGTTTGGTTGGTTTTTATTGGGGGTGGGTGGGGACAGGGTTGATTGGAGTTTCACCTGTTGATGCACAGGAATCACTCCTAACTCTGTACTCTGAAATTATTCTTGGCAGGCTTGGTGAACCATATGAGATGCCAGAGATCAAACCAGGGTCAGCTATGTACAAGACAGATGTTCTACCTGTTGTGCTATGGCCCTAGCCCCCAAGTAACATTTCTTTAACAATTTGTTTTGTTTGAAGGCCACACCTGAAAATTCTCTGGGCTTATTCCTGACCATGCTCAGAAGTCATTCCTGGTGTCTTTGAAGAGACCATTTGCAATGCCAGAAATGAACTAGGATTATTTTTGTGCAAAGAAAGTGTGTGTGTGTGTGTGTTTTTAGGATTAACATTAACATAGGCATTTTTCCTTTAAAATAGTGGGGTTTTTTCTTTATTTAAACATCTTGATTACATATATGATTGTGATTAGGTTTCAGTCATGTAAAGAACACCCCCCTTCACCAGTGCAACATTCCCATCACCAATATCCCAAATCTCCCTCTATCCCACCACACCCCCACCTGTACTCCAGACAGATTTTCCAGTTCCTTCATTCATTCACATGATTATGGTAGTTCTCTGTGCAGTTATTTTTATAACTGCACTCACCACTCTGTGTGGTGAGCTTCATGAAGTGAGCTGGAAGTTCCAGCCCTCCTCTCATTGTCTCTGAGGATTGTTGCAAAAATGTCTTTTATTTTTCTTAAAACCCATAGATGAGTGAGACTATTCTGCGTGTCTCTCTCTCTCCCTCTGACTTGTTTCACTCAGCATGATAGATTCCATGTACATCCATGTATAGGAAAATTTCATGACTTCATCTCTCCTGACGGCTGTAATATTCCATTGTGTATATGTACCACAGTTTCTTTAGCCATTCGTCTGTTGAAGGGCATCTTGGTTGTTTCCAGAGCCTGGCTATTGTGAATAGTGCTGCAATAAATATAGGTGTGAGGAAGGGGGTTTTATATTGTATTCTTGTGTTTTTAGGAGTGAAATAGTTGGGTCAAATGGGAGCTCAATTTCCAGATTTTGGAGGAATCTTCATATCGCTTTCCATAGAGGTTGGAATAGACAGCAATCCCACCAGCAGTGAATAAGAGTTCCTTTCTCTCCACATCCCCACCAGCAGAGATTGTTCTCATTCTTTGTGATGTATGCCAATCTCTGTGGTGTGAGATGGTATCTCATCTTTGTTTTGATTTGCATCTCCCTGCTGATTAGTGACTAGGAGCATTTTGTCATGTGCCTTTTGGCCATTTGTATTTTCTTTTTTAACAAAGTGTCTGTTCATTTCTTCTCCCCATTTTTTGATGGGGTTAGATGTTTTTTTCTTGTAAAGTCTGTCAGTCCCCTGTATTTTTGGATATTAGCCCCTTATCTGATGGGTGTTGGGTGAATAGTTTCTCCCACTCGGTGGGTGACTCTTGTATCCTGGGTACTATTTCTTTGGAGGTGCAGAAGCTTCTCAGCTTAATGTATCTGTTGATCTCTGCTTCCACTTGTTTGGAAAGTGCAGTTTCCTCCTTGAAGATGCCTTTAGTCTCAATGTCACCAACGTGTTGTTCCATATACCTTATGGTATCAGGTCTGATATCAAGGTCTTTCATCCATTTGGATTTTACCTTTGTACATGATGTTAACTGGGGGTCTATGTTCGCTTTTTTGCAAGTGGCTAACCAGTTCTGCCAGAATCACTTGTTGAAAAGGTTTTCCCTGCTCCATTTAGGATTTCTTGCTCCTTTGTCAAAATTAGGTAATTGTATGTCTGGGGAAAAATGTCTGAGAACTCAAGCCTATTCCATTGATCTGAGGGTCTGTCTTTACTCCAATATCATGCTGTTTTGATAACTATTGCTTTGTAGTACAGTTTAAAGTTGGGGATAGTAATGCCTCCCATTTTCCTTTTCCCTAGGAGTGCTTTAGCTATTCAAGGGAGTTTATTGTTCCAGATGAACTTCGTAAGTGTTTGACCCACTTCTTTGAAGAATGTCATAGATATTTTTAAGGAGATCACATTAAATCTGTACAATGCTTTCTGAAGTATTGCCATTTTAAGGATGTTAATCCTGCCAATCCATGAGCAGGGTATTTCCGTGTGTCCTCTCTTATTTCTTGGAGCAAGGCTTTACAGTTTTCTTTGTATAGGTCCTTCACGTCTTTGGTCAAGTTGACTCCAAGATATTTGAGTTCGTGTGACACTATTGTGAATGGGATTGCCTTCTTGACTTCCTTCTCTTCCCTATCATTATTGGTATATAAAAAGGCCATTGATTTCTGTGTGTTAATTTTGTAGCCTGCCACCTTGCTATATGAGTCTATTGTTTCTAGAAGCTTTTTGGTAGAGTCTTTAGGGTTTTCTAAGTAGAGTATCATGTCATCTGCGAACAATGAAAGTTTGACTTCTTCCTTTCCTATCTGGATTCCCTTGATATCTTTTTCTTGCCTGATCGCTATAGCAAGAACTTCCAGTACTATGTTGGAGAGGAGTGGTGAGAGCAGACAGCCTTGTCTTGTACCAGAATTTAGAGGAAAGGCTTTTAGTTTTTCTCCATTGAGGATAATATTTGCCATTGGCTTGTGGTAGATGGATTCAACTAGATTGAGAAAGGTTCCTTTCATTTCCATCTTGCTGAGAGTTTTGATCAAGAATAAGTGTTGGGCCTTATCAAATGCTTTCTCTGCGTCTATTAATATGATCATGTGATTTTTATTTTTCTTGTTGTTGATGTTGTGTATGATGTTGATAGATTTATGGATGTTAAACCATCCTTGCATTCCTGGATGAAACCTACTTGGTCGTAGTGTATGATCTTCTTGATGATGCATTGGATCCTATTTGCCAGGATTTTGTTGAAGATCTTTGCATAAGCATTCATCAGGGATATTGGTTTGTAATTTTGTTTTTTGGCAGCATCTCTGTCTGGTTTTGGTATCAAGGTGATGTTGGCTTCATAAAAGCTGTTTGGGACTGTTCCTGTTTTTTTTTTCAATTTCATGGAAGAGCCTGGCTAGGATTGGTAGTAGCTTCTTTTGAAAGATTTGAAAAATTTCATTAGTAAATCCATCTGGGCCTGGGCTTTTTTTTGGGGCAGATGTTCGGTTACAGTTTCAATTTCCTCTGTAGTGATGGGGGTGTTTAGATATGCTATATCCTCCTTACTTAAATGTGGAAGGTTATAAGTGTCCAAGAATTTTTTTATTTCTTCTAGGTTATCATGTTTAGTAGCATAAAGTTTCTCAAAATAGTCTCTGATTACCCTTTGGATCTCTGCAATATCTGTCGTGATCTCCCCCTTTTCATTTCTAATATGGGTTATCAGATTTCTCTCTCTCTCTCTTTCTTTGTGAGTTTTGCCAATGGTCTATCCTGTTTATTTTTTCTAAGAACCAACTTCTGCTTTTGTTGACCTTTCAGATTGTTTTTTGATTTTCCACTTCATTGAGTTTTGCTCTCAGCTTTGTTATTTCCTTCTGTCTCCCTATTTTTGGTTCCTTTTGTTGGTCATTTTTTAATTTTATGAGCTGCGACATTAAGTTATTCAGGTATGTCCTTCTTCCTTCCTGATGTGTGCTTGTAGAGCTATAAATTTTCCTCTCAGGACCACTTTTGCTGTGTCCCATTGATTCTGGCAGTTTGTGTCTTCATTATTATTTGTTTCCAGGAAAGTTTTGATTTCCTTTTTGATTTCATCTTGGACCCACTGGTTGTTCAGTAGCAGAGTGTTTAATTTCCAATTGTTAAAGTTTTTCTTCTGTGTGCCTTTGTAGTTCACATCTAATTTTAGAGCCTTGTGGTCAGCAAAGGTAGCCTGCAAGATTTCTATCCTCTTGATTTTATGGAGGTATGTTTTATGTATCAGAATGTAGTCTATCCTGGAGAATGACTCATGTACATTGGAGAAGAATGTGTATCCAGGTTTTTTGGGATGGAGTGTCATATATATATATCTATATATCTATATATCTATATATATCTATATAGATATAGATATACACACTAGTCCTCTTTCTTCCATTACTCTTTTCAGGGTTAGTATGTTTTTGTTGGCTTTCAGTCTGGTTGACCTATCAAGTGTTGATAGGTCCGTGTTGAGGTCTCCCACAATTATTGTGTTATTATTGATTTCTTCTTTTAGATTTGTCAGTAATTGTATTAGATAATTTGCTGGTCTCTCATTGGGTGCATATATGTTTACTAGTCTGATTTCTTCCTATTGCAATTATCCCTTGATTAGTACATAGTGTCCATCTTTGTCTCTTACAACTTTTCTGAGTATAAAGTTGGTGTCATCAAATATTAATATGGCCATCCCAGCTTTTTTTGAGGGTGTTGTTTGCTTGGATGATTTTCCTCCAGCCTTTGATTTTGAGTCTATGTTTGTTCTGACTATTCAGATGTGTTTCTTGTAGGCAGCACAAGGTTGGATTCATTTTTTTTTTGACCCATTTTGCCACTCTGTGTCTTTTAATTGGTGAATTCAGTCCATTGACATTGAGGGAGATGATTGTCATAGGATTTAATGTCATCTTTGTAGATAAGTTTGCTGTGTTTGTTGGTATCTCTTGTCTTAAAGTAGACCTTTCAATTTTTCCTTTAAGGCTGGTTTTTCATCTGTGAAGTTTCTGAGCTGTTGTTTATCCATGAAGCTATGTATTCTTCCTTCAAACCTGAACGTGAGTCAGGCTGGGTGCAGTATTCTTGGTGAGGCATTCATTTCATTTAGTCTTGTCACAATACCCCACCACTGTCTTCTGGCCTTGATCCTTTCTTGTGACATGTCTGCTGTAAGTCTTAGGGATGCTCCTTTGAATGTAATTTCCCTTTTTGATCTTGCTGCTTTCAGTATTCTATATTTGTGGGATTTGTCATCGTAACGTGGATGTGTCTTGGGGTGTTTCTCTTTGGTTCTCTTTTAGCTGGTACTCTTCGGGCAGGATTTGATTGCATGTAGTCTTTAAGTCTGGGAGTATCTCTTTGATGATGTCTTTGACAGTTGATTCTTCCTGGAGATCTCCTACCTGGGCCTCTGGGACTCCAATGATTCTTATGTTGTTTCTGTTGAGTTTATCAAAGACTTCTATTTTCATCTGTTCACATTTCTTGAGTACTTTTTCCATTGCCTGATCATTTGTCTTCAGATCTTTTCCAATTCCTTCTGCTGTATTGAGTTTTTCTGCATCTCATCTTCCAGCAGACTGATTCTGTCCTCAGCTGCTGTTACCCTGCTGGCTAGGCTATCCACTGATGTTTTCAGTTGAGCTACCATGTTTTTCAGATCTGTTATTTCAGTTTGGAGTTTTCTGATTTCTGTCTTTGTGTTCTGTTCAGATTGATCTATGCTTTCTTTGAGTTCTTCAAAGATCTTTTATATGCTATTTTAAGTTCCTTATCCGAGAGGTTAATCAGGTGGTTGGAATTTATTAGGTCATCTGTGCTTTCGTCTTCATTCTCTGTGCATAGTGTTTGCCTGTGAGATTTCCCCATTGTCACACTTGTAGTGTGGTTTTTCCTGCGTGTTGTGGTGGGGTTCATTGGTTAGAAAGAGTGCGCGGCTGCGAAGCGAACTCACTGGGCAGCTTCAAAATGCAGTTTTTTGGGGGTGCGCTCCCTAGGCCTCTGAGAAGAACTTCAGGTATTCAGAAACACAGACAGGCACAGGAGAAGTTTCCCTTGAAGTCCTCAGAGTGAACTGAAAGTGTTTTAACGCCTATACTCTCTCTGGTCCTGAATCACATTTTTTTTCTCCATGGTGCCTGGTGAAGTGACTTCATTCATCTTCTGCCCAACAGATCTGTATTGTTTTGTTTCACTTGGTTGATGGGTTCAAATCCAGATCCTCACATATGCAAGGCAAAAGTTCTAGCACAAAGTCACCCCCTGAGCCTCCACATGATTTGTAAATATTTTTCATGATTTGGTCCACCCTTCAAGGAACACTGCTCAACACTCCCATGATTTCTCTATTCTGTACCCCATTTATTGATGGTTTGGTTGAGTTTGGAGATGCAACCAATGATACTCATGAATCATTCTTGGTGGATTTAGGGGGACCACATGTTTTGTCAGGGTGCAGTGTGAGAGGCAAGTACCCTAGTTGCTATATTATGTCTCCAGTCCCCGATATATATGCCTTTGAAGCTACAAAAATAGATACACTTAAATCATAGACCATCAAAGTTCTTGGGGCCTAGAGGAGATCAAGGGCCATAAATCCGAGAGTGAGAAGTCAGAGCTGGAAGCTGGAATGCAGTGGTAGCATTTCCCAGGCAAAAGACTGTGCAGGCACTCACACTAGCTCTCTCCACATGCCTTGGGACCTGCTTAATAAACAGATAAGAATGGTGGATATCTTGCATATCAATTATTAATAATTAAGTGTCCCTCCAGTACTCAAAAGAAAAAATCCTCTTTGGTCTCTTGACTGATCCAATTTCTATTGTTTACTTATGTAGCACCTTTAAATATCTTAATTGGTTTTTATTCTGGTTGTGGGTCACACCCAACAGTGCTCTGGGGACCTTTTGTGCCAGGGATTGAATCCAGGCCTCCTGCAGGCAAAGCACCAGCTCAGCCCATTGATTTATCTCTCTGGTTCTAAATACTTTAAATTTTAATGAAAGTAATAACTGTGGCTTTAATATAAACTAGGCACAAGAACTCTTTATGGAAAGAAAGAGATATGGAGGAAGGGGAAGGAAAAAAAGGAAAGAGATGTAAGGAGGGAGTAAGAAGAGGGGAAGCAAAGGAAAGGGAAAAGGTATGGAGGACAGAGAGGCCCCTTATTCACGTTTCCTACCCTAGCTGCTCCTCTAATGACACCTTTGAACTGGTATTAATTTCCTCTAGGTCACCTCCATATCTTTGGATAGTGCCCAATCCAGGTTGAATATTCAACCGTGACAAAGACATAGCTCCTTATAACCGACACTTCCCCTATCACATCTACATCTCTATATATGCTTTTCATTTTTTTTAACAGCAACAGCCAGTTTTCTTAATACCCTCACTATGGAGGGGAGGTCCCCTAGACTTCCTTCATTATCCATGAGGAAATCTGTACCTTCATCTTGCTCTCTGCCATCACCTCCCACTCTAAAAGTAACAGCCACACTTTACCTTGCTATGGGGTTACCACTTACCTTCTATTTTTATTCATAATCTAGTCTTCAGTGCTTTGTCTAAAATGCTAAAAATCAGTTTATTTGGATTATTTAGTATAGCTAGTCACTTTAACAGATAATCCCAACATGTAAACAAGCAACTTTTTTTGTTCATTTCTAGTGTCCTGATGTTACAGGTAAGCAGATCCATGGGGCAGCTACCAAGGAATTATGGTGTCCAAGTCAAACATCCTAATCATGAGACATTTGTAGCTGACCTCAGTTCATTCCCATGTCAGCCAGTGTGGCATGCAGTTTTCATTCATATAAGAACCCACCTAGATTTAAGGATAGTGAGAAGAAGCATCTGGTAGCTGCTTCCACACCCTCCAGCCACTGAGGAAATGGATATTGTACTGCTTGAAATGAAGTCACAGAAGGATCCTACAGTCAAGTTCATTTGTCTTCTTTATGCTTCACCCAGTGTGCGAAACGACCACACTTGTTTTTATTAAACCACGTATGAGCCATGCATTTTTTACAGTTTGTTCTCCTAGAATTTTTTCTTTCATTTTTAAAATTTCAATAAAGCACCATAAGTTACAAGGTTATTTATAGTTAGGTTTTAGACATACAATGTTCCAGCACCAATCCCATCACCAGTGTCAACTTCCCTCCACAAGCATTCATAGATTCCCTCCTTTACCCTATAAACCAGCCCAGCATCTTGACAGACATTTTTTAAGGTTTGTTGTTAAAGTTTGGTTCTCATAATTTTAGTGTTGTTGACTCTGTGGTTTGGATATGGGCTTACAATTTGTTGAGAGAATACCTGTATTCACCATGATCCCAACTATCCTCTGCATTTCAGACAAGGATTAGTATTCACTCTGCTCTTTCTATAGTTGTGTTGCCATCTAAACTACACTATTTTTTTTTTTTGGTTTTTCGGCCACACCCATTTCATGCTCAGGGGTTACTCCTGGCTAAGTGCTCAGAAATTGCCCCTGGCTTGGGGGGACCATACAGGACGCCGGGGATAACCGCGGTCCTTCCTTGGCTAGGGCTTGCAAGGCAGACACCTTACCTCTAGCACCACCTCACCGGCCCCTACACTAATTCTTGTTCTAAGCTGCAAGCTGCTTGAGTTGAGCTATAATTTCTGGTCTTGCTTTGGCTAGTTTTTTGGGACTTTTCTTTTCATAAACTCACATTTTTCTACTCTCCCAAGCTCAGTACCTAGACTATCAATTATTATCTCCCTAAAGTCCTATCTCTCCAGGACCCTCCTAGGAGGCAAGAAGCTGCTCCCAGAACATAGATGGATCCTGGCCACTAGACCCAATTATACGGGGGTCTCACTCACCCTATCTAGACAATGGCACTTTATCATGCTTGCAGCTTGGCAAAACCACTGTGATAGTGGCAGTCAGGATATTTATTCTCATGGGTATGGTGGCTGGAAAAAAGATAGTGTAATTCCAACTTCAATTTTTTCACTCACTCTTTCTCTAAATCTATGCTTATATTCTACTCACTCTCTGAACTTTCTATATGTGTTTCCTATGAAAGTTCAAGAAAAAAGAAAGGGTGTAAGAGATCCTTATAAGCCATTACTTGTCTAAAACCCATTGAAGAATGTCTAGAAGTAGAATGTTGGGTTGAAAAACAAAAATATTTTCTCAGAACTTTTAAAGCATTATTCTATTGCCCTCTAAATATACTCATGCTATTGTACTTATAAATATCTAATAATGTCAGTCTGATTTTCGTTTATTTGTAGATGAATCATTTTAACATGATAATTTAGTATCTTCCCTTTAAACATGTTGTTCTGAATTTTTTTTTTTTTTTTTTGGTTTTTCGGCCACAACCAGCTGTGCTCAGGGGTTACTCCTGGCTGTCTGCTCAGAAATAGCTCCTCGCAGGCACGGGGGATCATATGGGACATCGGGATTCGAACCAACCACCTTTGGTCCTGATCGGCTGCTTGCAAGGCAAACGCCGCTGTGCTATCTCTTCGGGCCCTGTTCTGAAATTTTTACAACAATGTGTGTAGGTATTTTTTTGGAAATATATTTGCCACATATCCTTGTAAAACTTTTTTTATATCTTTATTTAAACACTGTGATTACAAACATGGCTGTAGTTGGGTTTCAGTCACAAAGAAGCTCCCCCCTTCAGTGCAACATTTGCACCACCAATGCACCATGATATAAAGCTCACCTCAAGGAGGGGTGAGTGCAGTTAGAACACTAACAACAGCCATGACAATGTTAATGAGTGAGAGGTGGGGTCCCTTGTAAAATTTTAAGGTTTATAATATGTTTAATTATTGCATTTATACCTTTAAAATGATTGCCACTGTGTGATAATTAGGAGCTCTATCATGCTATCATTTCTATTAAGGGCTCAATGTAAACTCTGGATAATTTTGATGAGTATAGTATAATTATATAGTATTATAAACTAAATATTGTATGTGTGCTATTATATATTATATGGTATATAGTATAATGAGAATAGTATAATATAATTTAGTGTTGTTGTCTAAGTTCACTACCCTATGCACTACATAGAGTTTATTTACTTTTAGTTTAATGTTGGTGCCTTGAAAATTCATAGTGCTTTACTATTATACTATGTCACTTCTGCTGAATTGAGCAAATGAGTCTTTGCTTACAACTTAGAGAGTTTTTCTAGTATAATTTTTTGAAAATTTTCTTTACTGTTTTTTTCTTTTTTCTCTTCCAAGACTTCTTTTCTAGCCTAGTATTATATCTTCTGTTTTGATCTTTTGGTTCGGACAGTTTTTCTTTGATGTTTTCTATTTCTCTTTCATTCTACATTGTGAAATTTTCCCTAACCTTATCCTCTTTTGATGCTTTTAAATATCAGGAATTATACTAAATATTTCAGGGAATGAAGTAATAGCTCAGCAATAAGACTGAGCTTGCACAAGGATGACCCTGGACGTATTAGGGACTGACCCGGGTTCCATCCCTGGCATCCCATATGGTCTCCCAAGCTTGCTAGGAGAGATTTTTGAGTGTAGCACCAAGTAATCCTTGAGCACAGCCAGGTGTGACCCTCAAACCAAAAAAAAAAAAAAATAGATTTCCTGGAGCCTTTTTAAGATGTAATTTTTCCTTTCTTCATGATAAAGAAATACAATGCCTATCTCAAAGACAGGCAGGAAATCAAGGAAGAAGGAAATGGGGGACATGGGGGGGGGAGTTGCACTGGTGGAGGGGGGTGTGCATTTTATGGCTGAAACCCAACTATGAACATGTTTGTAACCATAGTGCTTAAATAAAAAATTATTATAAAAATAATAATAAAACCAATTGCTCCTTTCTTACAGCAAGTTCATGCTTTATAACACCATTATACTCAAATGATTCTGAAATTACAAATTATTGAATCTTTCTTCTTTTTCTCCCTAAATTGTTTATTTTTCCCCACAGTTTATTTTGATTTGGTTCGCTCATTTTTTATTTTCTCAACTGTTTGCAGTTATATTTTAGAATGAGGCTTGAGGGGCCGAAGAAATAACATGGAGGTAGGACGTTTGTCTTACATGCAGAAGGATGGTGGTTCGAATCCTGGCATCCCATATGCTCCCCCGAGCCTGCCAAGAGTGATTTCTGAGCGTAGAGCTAGGAGTAACCCTTGAGCGCTGCCGGGTGTGACCCAAAAACCAAAAAAAAAAAAAAAAGAATGAGGTTTGAAGGGCTAGAGCAGTGGCGCAAGTGGTAAGGAGTCTGCCTTGCAAACGCTAAACTAGGACAGACCATGGTTCGATCCCCCGGCATCCCATATGGTTGCCCAAGCCAGGAGAAATTCCAGAATGCATAACCAGGAGTAACTCCTGACTGTCACAGGATATGCCCCCCCCCAAATAAAAACAAAAACAAAGAATGAAAGAATGAGGTTTGATATTGCAATTTTGGATCAGGTGAATGTGGAATGCTCTGGGTGGGTAATCATGAAGACCTACACATATACTTGGAGGCCTGTGCTATAAATGCCAAACATCAAATATCCAGTCTTTCACTCTCTCTGATAGTTTGAACTGGCATAAAAGTGTAGAATGCCCTCACTAGTAGCAGTGATCAAAGTTTACCCAGATACATTCCATTTTCCCACATTTCACCGAAGTATTCATTATTCTGCTTTTCTACCCTCATACATGCAGACAGCACACCTACCCACATTAAAGTATAACCTCAATGGGGAATTCTTCTCCACAAATATCAATAGATGGGTTTAAAACTTCTTTTCTGATTCCTGAGGATAACTCAGTATTATCTCCCTGAGGACATCTGTCTAGAGCCCTCTATGGCCCTCTAAGTATATCCTGGCCACTATACCCCAACATCTACCTTGCAAGAAGGAAACATTGTGAGTTCAATCATGGTATGCCAAATGCACCAAGCACAATCCTGGCAACTCTCTGATCTGTGATACTCTCCCCTCCCAGATCACAAGTTATTTTTTACACCACATGCAGAATTTTGTGAGCACAATTACCAAAAGAACTATGGCCCAGTGACCACCACTAAAAGATATGAGCATCATGCCAGGAAGTGCAATCCCTGCCAAGTGCTGCAGCAACTCCGTGAAAGGACTGCTATAACCAGAATGTAAGAGGCCATGACAGCTAAGGAGTCCAACTCCCAGCCACATATATGTAAGAACCACAACTAAAGAGGGGCTGGAGAGATAGCATGGAGGTAAGGCATTTGCCTTGCATGCAGAAGGATGGTGGTTCAAATCCCAGAATCCCATATGGTCCTCTGAGCCTGCCAGGAGAAATTTCTGAGTGTAGAGCCAGGAGTAAGCCCTGATCATCGCCACCACTGAGTGTGGACGAAAAAAAAAAAAAAAAAAAAGGACCACAACTAAAGAAACTTTGTTAGATTCCACTTGCCGTAATTCCACCCCCAGGAAATAGGTCTGGACCAGGAATCACCACAAGAAATAAATCAGGCCAAGCTTGAGAAAGTAAAATGTGTGTGGTTGGGATGCTTTCTGCATCACTGAGTGAAAGAGAGCTGCCTAGCAGAACCACAGTTCTTTTTTTTTTAATGTATTTTTTACTTAAGTAACATGATCATAGTTGGGTTACAGTCATAAACAGAACACCCCCCTTCACCAGTGTAACATTACCCCCTCCCCCCTTCCCTCCCCTGCCTGTATTTGAGACAGGCATTCTACTACAGTTATTTGTTTTTAAGTTCAGTAAATTGTTTTTTTTTCCTTAAAGGATAAGAGTAAAAAAATATTGTAAAGGTGTGATAGTGGCAATCGCCATTGTTTGCAAAGATCCAGAAAAGTGGGAAAATGGAAAAAAATCCTTGACCTGATTACAAAAAGGCCTCACCCCAGAAGTTTACTGGCATAAGACCGACTCTGGGTTCCAGGCGTACCAGTCTGTCCAACCCGAGTCATTCTCCGTGGTCCCGGTGAAACTTTTTCACACTTTAGCTATTGTTGGTATCAGATTCTTATATTTAAAGACTCTGGATTCTGTGCATTTCTTTCATCAATGTCAGGCTGATCTGGAGCATCCTCTAGTTTCAGCATACCATTAAATGCGGAATGATCTGCCCTGCAAGCAGACTGTTGCTGAGTCGTCTGGGTGTTGGGAGCACTCCTTGGAGTTAGTTAATGCCAAAGCAGTGGTAGGTCTTCCCTGGTAGAGGCTTGGATTCTGGTAATGTTGAAGACAATTGTGGTTGTTTCCATAGATGGTATCTATTGTTCAGGTGTGTGTGGGTGATGCCCATTCTTCTGAGGCCTAAGCAGAACCACAGTTTTAAGTACCAAGACTACCCCAAGGCATAGGAGTAAGGACAAAAGACCTATCTGAACCAGGCATGTATCAGACAAGATGGTCTGTAGAAAAATCTCTGTTTTGGGTGAAAACTAGTTATAAACAAATACAAAGAAGCCCGGAATTATCATTGTTTTAGGTGAAACCAGGTAGTAAACAAATACAGAGACCAGGAATGATCTTTGTTTTGGGTGAAACCAAGTTGTAAGTTGTAAACCAATAGGACTCAATGATTGCAACCCTTAGCGAACGCCATGTCATGTGTGCAAACACATCAACCTGGTATGTGACACCTAGAAAGCACCTCAGCTAAATGTGCAAAGCAACACAGCTAGTCATCACAGCATCTGAAACAATGACAGGGAAGGGACAGGGTAAATATAAGTCAAGTTCTCTTTTTCTACTAACTCCTCACCCACATGGTTCCACCTGTTTAACTTCATAGTGTAAACTCTCTTAGACAAAGAAATTATGGCAAGGGCACTCATGGGTTCTGAAGCCATTTAGGTAGAAACAGTGGAAGGATCACATACTGGTGGAGAGAAGAGACAAGGTTAGGTTGGAGTGGAAGGCAACCTTTTGGAGTTCTTTTAGGTCAGGGAGAATTTATGACATACAGCTTTCACTTTATGCTCTTTATTCCATGTGATACTAGGGTTTGTTGTAACTATTGACTGAGGAAATCTAGAAAACTACTATCACAAATAATCTGCTTCTGTGAAAATGTTGTATTGTTTTAAACCCTTTTTACATCCTTCTTGATACCAATGTCTAGAATGACACTGTGCATTGTGCCCCATGGAGTATTTTCAAAGGTCAGCAACTGATCCCATTATGTATCTCCAGCACCCCTAGAGTGGAATGCTCGATAGCCTGGAAGCCCTATGACCTGCAGTTCATACCATGTCCCTATACTCTAGAAGCCATTTGCCCCTCTAGAAGACAGTAGTATCCTAACCACTGGCAATGCCAACTTGAAAATGTAGACCTATGCATTGACAGACAAAGCTCTTTGTATTTTTATCAGTAGGAGCTCAAAACTTGTTTGACTTCTGCAACTATAATTCAAATTCTGTGCTGACACGTCTGTAAATTTATTCAGCATTTCACACTCAGGAAAGGAGCATTAGTGTTACCATGGGAAAGGGAAACTGAAGCACAAAGAACTTTAGATATTGGGATAGTGATATGACAAAATTTGGCTTATCTTTTCAACATCAAGACTCCTTCAAGCACATCACAGTTGTCTTCAAATACCATGCTTCTACACTAAGTCTAGGCTATTGCTACACTACTAACATACTACTTCTACTCTACTACCAGACCACTATTCACAACATCTGAAACGATGCCACCATACTACTAACACTTTACCTTATTATCATACTACAAACTGTGCTACTACTGCCATGCTCTTATCATACTATTACCATATTATTGTCACTATACTATTATATATATATATATGCCATGATGTTATCTGCTTCTACCATAATGGTACCATGCTGAACCTTTCTAGTAACACAAAAAACATATTACAGCCATACTACTATCATGCTACAACCATGTAACTGTCACAGTACTATCACAATCTTAACACATTAAAATCATGCCAATACTTTACTGTCATGATTCACCCACTCTAATACCATATTACTACTATGCTACATCCATGCTACCACCATTTACTACAATGCTATAGACACTCTAATTTAATCACATTAATATTTTTCTGTCATATTACAACCATATTAATACTACCTTTTATCACACTACTACCACATTGTTAATATCAGTTTACTATCATGTTGTCATGCTACTGTGCCAACAAAGGTGACCCAGTCAGTGTTAGTTTGGATATTTTGTGGGTATAATCATTGCATGTAATCATCATATTTAAAATGTGGGTGTGCCTTATATATTTTTAGTATAATTTAATAGCAGATGAGGCAACAGCCTTCGCATTGCACATATAGATATGCACAGATAAGATCTAACAGAGACCCACCACGAGGTTATATTCTCCTTAGCTCTCTTCCTGTTTTCAAAGCTTTGGGTCTGATTTGATTGCTTCAGTGTCTCATCAATTTGACAGGTACTTCCTGATCATTTTTCTGATTTGGCTTGAAAAGCCTATAGCTGTCTTCCAGGGGGGAAGTAGGCGGTTTATTCAGTGAAGATTTATGGATGCTTATATCATAGCTGGCGGTGTTCTTGGTGTTGGAGATAGTGAGGAAAACTATTCTGAACCTGGTCTATGGATATGTAACCACATGGGATAAAACTACATTGAAATATACTCAAGTGCAAATGAGCAACATAAATCTTGGGAAATCTGAACAGATGGGTGGTTTCTATCAATGTCTATATTCCAGTTGTGATACCTGTTGGTACTAGCCTACTCGACCTACTCAATATACTCTACCTACTATATATTATACTTACTATTGATCTTCAAGAGATTAGTATCAAGTATATAGGGTCTCCATTGCTATATTCACATTGCATATTGTACCCCTCCATAAATCTGGAAAATACACAAATTTTAAGTCTTTTAAAAATGAAATGGAGACAAAAGCTCAGATTTCTTTGCTTTATCTCCTGAGATTCTAACCACCTAGGAATAAGAAGGTCAGAAACTGGGTAACTGAATTCCCCAAGAAATGTTGGGTCTGTGAGAACAAGATTTTCACCACTATACCCATCCCTTGCTGTTTTCATCTTCTTTCCCCCAGTGATGAGAGGCTAGAAGGAGTTAGCGCCCAGGGAAGCCTGTAATAAAGCTGTGTGTCTCAGCTGCCTCTAATTTAATCACTCAGGTGAACGGCTCCCTTCATTTTTACCACCTGGTTTCTTAAAGGAGCTTCCAAACATTTTAAGCTTCACACAAATCAAAATGTGGGCAGAGTTTCGCCCACCCCCACCCCCACGGTGACCCTTTTCGCTTAATTAAACCACATCTAATAAGTGACACAGATAGGCCACGTGGGCTGTTTCCTGAACACAGTGCCAGGAAGTCCTGTGGCTACAGCAAGCTCTCCCTGGGCAGCTTCCCTTCTAGGCTTCTCTGCAGGATGCTGACGGCTGTCAGAGGCAGGATGCCCTAAGTGACGCCGTTCAAGGGCACAGCGCTGATCACGAGGGAAGATGGCAATTGGTAGGCAGCACCGAGCTTTTTAATTATCTGCAGATCTCAATTGCAACAACGAGACCTGTGTTCTGTCAAAGTTAAGAAATGATTAATAATTTTTCTCTGTGTGCTTGGCAGAGTGGTGCTCAAAATTATGATAATAATAATACCTTGTCTGTATATACACTCTCTCCTCCAAAGAGTTCAAAAATCTTCCAAAGACTGCTTCAATTTATCTTTCAACATTGCTGTGGGAAGAAAAGGGTAATAGAAGTAGATCCAATTAATATATCCCATTT
This sequence comes from Suncus etruscus, assembly GCF_024139225.1. Classification (NCBI taxonomy): domain Eukaryota; kingdom Metazoa; phylum Chordata; class Mammalia; order Eulipotyphla; family Soricidae; genus Suncus; species Suncus etruscus. Next base: position 68,248,787 of record NC_064859.1, read on the forward strand.
GGTACAGGGTTAAATTCAGGTTAGAGATGGAAGGTGATGAGTCGGGAGTCCATTTTACTCAGTGGTCAAGTCGGGAGGGGAGAGTCTAATGGCCCATTAAAGAAAGAGTTTGCTAGGGTGATGAACTCTGGGTGCCATAAAAGACAATTCAGAGCCTGAACCCCTGAAGTTCCATTCACAGTAGGTGTCACAGTCCCACGTGGGCCAGGAATCATTTTGTGATGTCACATCCCTCCATGCAGTGACAGAGGATAATGGTTACTTTGACTTGTGGCTACATCAACACAGCACAGAGACACCTTGCTGACAAAAGCAGGCATGAGGGCATGGAGGGCTTCCAGGAGGCTTTCAGACTGGCTACTCTCACTTCTTGCCTGACTTCCCTCCCTCAACCACATGGCCAGATCTGACACAGAGAGGCTCTGACATGGACTGAATGCATCATAATTGGTGATCTCTCTGAGTCCAGAAGAAAAAGTCTGCTATCCTGTTTTCATGTTTGGAGCACCAAGTCCAATCTAACTGTTTTTCAGGGGGTAAAAATATCAAAAGAGAAGAACAAAAACAAGCCCACCCCCCCCCCGCTCAACAACATAGATTTCTAAGTATTAGAAAGAAAGAAAATGCAGTCCACTTATTGTTAATGCACTCTAATGTCTCCTTGCTATCCAGAGACTCTTCCTTCCATTTCTCCATGTGGAAAAAAGCTGTCCTGGTGCTAGCCAGGACAGAGTGTGCCTAGTACAGGCTGTCCCTCCCACTGGGTCAAGTGAAAGCTCTAAAAGGAACACAGAAGCTGGGATCTGCACATTTGGAAAAGCATGCAGCAGCCAGCAGGATGGGAAAGGAAGTCACCACCTGACAAATGACCAGCACTGCCCTGAGCTTATTGGTTTTGCCTCCTCGATCTCTCAGCATTGTCCTTGCAGCCACCCGAGCCTCCAACTGCTTTGTGAGCAGACAGCAATAACTCAGAGAGCACCCCCGCATTGTGGCCGGAAGACTGAAAGGGAGCCTCTGAGAGTCAGAGGATGGAAGAGCATGGGCTCCTTCCTCCCCTCTCTTTGTCCCTGCCTGCTCTGAGCTCAGATCTAATCATGAAGTTGCTGCAAAAGCAGCTCAGTGAGCTCTAGAAATGATGAGAAAACAATAATTCTTGGGGAACTGGGAAATGGGTCTCCATGCTTCAAAGATTTCATTCTCTCTGTCTCTCTGTCTCTCTATCTCTATCTCTGTCTCTCCTTCCCTTCCTCCCCTTTGCCCTAATAAGCACTCAGTGAAGTAACAATGCATCCCAGTGCATGGGAGACAATAAATCTGTCTCTGTGAAAATGAATTTCTTAGACAAAGGATTGGAAAAGATGCCCTGGGATGCAGAGAGTACTGAGGAAATATGAAGGGACAGTGGTGAAAGAATCATATGCATGAGTAGTGCGAGTCTGAGGTACACTGCCACACTGTGCAAGCAGAGATATATCCCAAGAATTATAGGAAGACAGAAGTCTGGAATAACCGAGCTGAGGAGGAAATTTCTGTCCACAAAAACACTGATCTCTGATGTTAATATTTTTGAGTTTTTAATATTACTGTGGTTTAGCAACATGTCCACAGTATCATTGTTTATGACTTTTTTTACACATTAACACACCTCACTACCACCAAAATACCTTACATAGATCTTGCATCAATAGCCCCAAGCTACTTCTAATTCATCTCCCTATTTCCCACCCTCTCAACCCCTATATCTAGTAAGCTCCATTTTGGAACAAGAGGCCTAGTATTTAAACATGAACTTCTCTACATATGCATTGTTTCTATTTGGGTAGATCTTTCTCATTCTGGCCTGAAGGGGAGCTGTTCTATGTACTGTAGGTCTCTCTTCCTCCATTACTGGCAATAAACCTTGGTTGTAAGCTACTGATTTAAATAGAATTCAAACACCTCATAATATCATAGTCAGTATAGCCAAGATATAATAAACATTCCTCAACACAGGAAAACTTTATCAGTTCTCAAGGGCCAATCAACATATGCCAACCTCAAAATCCCCCAGATGTTTGAGTTATCGCAATGATTTTAGAGCAGCAATTGTAACCCTGCTGCATGATATCAAGGTGAACATTGTCAAAACAAAGGAAAAAGCAGTGATCTTTAGAAAGAGGAAGTTATATTTTTAAAAGAAGCAAATAGACATTTACAATGGAAAAGTAAAATAACAAGAGCAAAATTAAAAATGACAAGGAGGCTTCAACAACAGAACAAAGATAATTTTTTAAAAGCAGAGAATTTGGAGCTAGACCAGTAAAAATTATTCCATCTGAGAAACAGAGAAAAAAATAGTAGGAAAAATTGCAGGACTTACATCAGAAATATGTGAACAAATTTAATCTGTAGTCAAAGAAACTCAGAGACAGAGAATTGTACTGGCAAATTTGACTAAGCATTTAAGGTAGCTTCTATGCACTTCGATGCAATGGCTTCTTCAAAACAAAAAAGGAGAACACTTTACAACTCATTGTATAGAAAACAATTACTATAATCTGACACCAGACAGAGATATAATGGTAAAAGAAATCAATAAACTAATTACCCTCTTGCACATAGAAATATTTATCTTTAGGAACTGGAGTGATAGCACAGCAGGTACAACATTTGCCTTGCACATGGCCAACCTGGGTTCAATCCTTGGTATCCCATATGGTCCCTGAATCTTCCAGAAGTGATTTCTGAGCATAGATCCAGAAGTAACCACTGAGCACCACTGATGTGGCCCCAAAATCACAAATATATATATATATATATATATATATATATATATATATATATATATATATATATATTAATATTAACAAATAGAACCAAAAATATTTTAGAAAAATTAAAAATCATGACCAAGTGGCTCTATCTTAAAATATAAGGTTTATTAACATTTAAGACAGAGTGAATGTTATTGACCACATTACATACATAGAGAACAATACATAGAGAATACATACAGAATAACAATACATAGAGAAACTGTACAATCTTACTATAGAGTCATAAAAGGAATCCAACCAATTTGAATATTTATCATGATTATTAAAAATCTCTGATAAGCACATTTTTTAAAAAATTCCTCAACCAAATATAGAACATCTATAAAATTTCAGAAGTTATTATCCCAATAATTGGTCAAAGACTGAATGTCATATTCTTTTTTCCTGAACAGAAACACAAATGTGCTATTCTCCCAGGCCTCCTTTCAACGTTGCAATGGTATGTCTGACTTCCAATGCAAAAAGGCAGTTACACAAATAGAAGGTATTCAGAAATAATAGAAAGAAAGCTGTCTCTGTCTTTGAAAAAATTGTTTTCCTGGAAAATCCCCAATTTTTTCTTTCTATAAAAGAAAAATTCTCAGGACTAGCATATGAGTTTGGCCTGAGTAATTTGTGAAAGGATCTACCTGTGTGAGAAGGTATAAACACATAGATCAACAGAAAGATATAGCAAGTCCTGCAACCCACACAAACATACTCATGCTTCTGGGCAATGCTGCAGAAACAATTCAAAGACAATTCAAATTATCTTCCCAAAATAATGGATAATTAACTTTCACAGGCGAAAATATGATTCTTTTTATACCTTCCATAGTACACAAAAAATAAAGTTCAGTAAACTATCAGCCTAGAAATGGAGATCTTGGTTATATAATTACAATAGTGTTAGAATTTAAGGTTTTGGTGTGCAAAATTACTAACACCCACCACCACCAAAATACCCATGTCCAAGATCTCCCAACACTTCCTCTATGTCACCTTTAGTCCTATCTTCATTCTCTCCCATTCCCCTCACTGCTTGGCAATGAGTTTCATAACCAAAGCTAAGAGTTTGCCATTGTTTAAAACCATCTATTCCTTGGCTTTAAATTTGTTAAAATTTTAAATGAAAAATAAGAGAAAGCCCTCTAGACTTTGGGCTAGGCAAACAGATTTAATCCAGGAGATCAAAAGCATGATCAAAAACAAAAATTATAAATCACACTTCAGCAAAATATAAAAACTTTTGCTCTATGGAAGACTCTGATAAGAGATTTAAAAAAAAAAAAAGCAAACCATAGAGAACAAATATTTGCAAATCTCATATATGACAAAAACAGCTTACTTCCAGAATATATAAAATATATAAAGTAATCTCAAGAAGAAAACATACAACACAAATTTTTAATGGATGAAAAATTAAACAGGTTCTTTGCCAAGAAGATTTATGGATGGAAAATAAGTATATGAAACAAAATGCAACATCATTAGTCTTTAGGGAAATGCAAACTAAAACCACAATTAGGTACTTCCCTATAACTATCAGAGTGACTAAATTAAAATGACAAACATGGATGCTGGCAAGGAAGTAGGCCAACTGCTGGTGGAGGCATAAAATGGTAAAACCTTCTTGGGAATATTTTTAGCAGTTTCTCACTGCTAAATCTCCACTTACTACATGGCCTACATCCTTTCTGGAGGTAGAAGAGAATGCAAATTTGTCGTTGTTGATGATGATGTTGTTGTTATTGTTAGGCCATACCCAGCATTGCTCAGAACTTACTCCTGGCTCTTCACAGACATCACTTTTTGTGGTATTTAGGGATCCATATGGGATGCCAAAGACTGAACCCATGTGAGCTGCATGCCAGACAAGTACCCTCCCACTATACCATTGCCTCAGCCCCAAGAATAAAAATTTATGATCACACAAAACATAGAAAATGTTTACAACTTTATTTATACTCATAAAAATTTGGACACTACCAAAACATCCATTCACAGATGCATAGGGAAGCTGTTTCCATCCCAGGCTGTGGAGAACTTCTGAACATTAAAAAAGAAGTGACTATTTATACATGCACTGACACGGACATACTTCAAGTGCATTGTGATAAGCAATAGATGGTGCATATACTACACAATACCACTTCCATGACATATGTAGTACACGAAGTCTAGGGATAAAGAAGGAATAAGTGTTTTCCAAATTAATAGAGAAGAATTTGGCCAGAAGAGTAACATGGGAGAAGTGGAGAGTTGCAGATTTTTCATTTTGATGGTGTATTTATAATACTACACATTTGTTAAAATAACATACGCTGTAAATTAAAAATAGTGTGTGAAAACACATTAAAATGACACACACAGGGCCGGATCTGAGGCACAAGCAGTAGGGCATTTGCCTTGCACGAGCTAACCTAGGATGAACTGCGGTTCGATCCCCTGGTGTCCCATATGTTCCCCCAAGCCAGGAGCGATTTCTGAGTGCATAGCCAGGAGTGGCCCCTGAGTGTCACCAGGTGTGACACCCCCCAAAAAACCCAAAAAATAAAAGAATAAAAAAATAAAATGACACACACGTGTATACATGCACAGCACCAGATCAATAGTATAATGGATAAAGTATTTGCCTCACATGTGGCCAACCTGGGTTTGAGCCTTAGCATCCAATATCGTCCACCAGGTATCATCAAGAGTAATCAAGAGTAATTCCTGATCACAGAGTAACCCCTGTGCACTGCCAGGTGTGGCCTCCAAACAAACAGACACAACACACACACACACACACACACACACACACACACACAGTTGAGGCCTGAGAAATGGTACAGCATGTAGGGTGTCTTGCACACAAATGACTTGAGTTTAATCTCAATTATCATATATGATGATATAGTAGTGTGATCCCAAGTACCACATATGATGATGATGTAGTCATGTGATCTCCTGAACACTGTCAGGAGTGATCCCTGAATGAAGAACTAAGAGTAAAGCCTGAGCACCACTAGATACAGCCCCAAAATAGACAAATTAACACCAGTGTAGAATTAAATAATTAACCATGGACCTGAATGGGAGTGATACAAGTTTTCAACTCCCCTGTTTTACTGATATTTTTGCCCCTAGAAGAGGTCGCAGCCATCTTTGAACATGGCTTCACGTGGCCAAACACTTTGGGCTGACTCCATCTGAAAAGAGCCAAAATCAAACAGAAGAGCAGAAATCTCACCATATTTGCTGTTTTTCCAGGTTTCAGGTCAGAGTTCGGAGCGCCAGATGTTGCATTAAATAATTAAGGATGGTGGTGGATGGAGGTGGATGGATTTTTCTCTGCCATCCCAGGCCACTTGGCTCTGCAATCCCCATTCAGTTGGCGGGTCCCAGGTTTAGGTGAAAGGCGGAATCAGACTCATCCAGAGACAGGCATCAGGAAGCATCAACTTTATTCATGCCCTATTCACCACATGTGTGTGGCCTATATCATAACCTTTCAAGCACAGCCATTCTTAGCTAGCCCTGCATCTTAACTCCTTTCAGCCATCTTCCCTTTGACCTCCATGCTGGCCAAAGACCAAAAGGGCTGACGGGAGACCCTAATCCCCTGGGTCAAAAGCTTTATCTACCTATTCCAAGACCCTTCCCAGGAATGGGCGGGGTCTTGCAGGTAAGGACAAGTTACCTAGGAAGAAAGGAGGGATGAGGCTTCACACCACCAACAAAAATAAACACATTTTTTTTTTGGTTTTTGGGCCACACCCAGCAGTGCTCAGGGGTTACTCCTGGCTGTCTGCTCAGAAATAGCTCCTGGCAGGCACGGGGGATCATATGGGACACCGGGATTCGAACCAACCACCTTTGGTCCTGGATCGGCTGCTTGCAAGGCAAACGCTGCTGTGCTATCTCTCCGGGCCCAAAAATAAACACATTTTAAAGTAACCACAATATACTGGCTAGCTAGGTCAAAGAAGAAATCCTGTGCATTCAAATGTTCACCAAAAAAATGAAAGAAAGTTGGAGTGAGTCTCTTAATAGGTGGAGCAAATCAAGGGACAAGAGAAGTTTATAAATGAGAGAGTAGCATGAGATAAAGCACTGTGCAGTCTGGGTTGTGTTCATGACCAGAAATACAGCGAAAATCTAATGTCTGGGAGGGTTGGGGAGAGAGACCCTATGGAACTGTCGGCAAGTGGACAGATGAGGATAAGGCTACTTTACACAGAACCAGAGGATATTCAGTGTGGAGCTCTGCAGTGTTAGGTCTCCTTCCACTTGACTCCTGTGCCTATTCCAATTATTTTATTATTTCTCTGTCCAGTCTTGTGAATCCAGCAATGTGTTGTCCAATGTCAGAGACTCTATTCTGACTTCTATGTCATTAATGTAGGTGGAAATTAACAATAGCAAAATGACGTTTATACAAACACTCAAAATACAATACAAGGAGCAAAACACTACATTCTCTATTCTAGAGATTCTCTTTTCATACCTTTGGAAAACAGCCACAGACTCACCCTGGGTCCCCTGTCATCCCTTCGCCATGTTGTGATTCACTATCAGCACCTCAGCTTCTTGCCAGGAACCAGGATGAGAATCAGCCACCTGAACTACAACTCCTAATTCTTGGAGCTGGGATTAAATATTTGTGTATCATGTTGCTTAAAGTCCAGTATAGAAGAATTTATTTGATAAATTGGTTCTATTTCCAAGAGCATGTTCATTTTTGTAAATGTATATGCTCTGCTTTTGTGTTTTCATTTTCATCCTTGTTGACTTTTACTTGACGACTAGAATCTTTTTCTGCAAGATATAAATAAGTATGTGTCACAATTCTAAATCAGTCTTGAACCCTTTTTATACCTGTGAACCAGAAACCATCCTGCTTATTAGACAATAAACCTACACTTATAATAAACCTACAGTTAATATTTAATATATAAACCTACACATAAGGCAGTAGACTGATGGTTTTCAACTGTTCTTACCCATAAAAAAGCAACAGGCCATAGGTCCAAGGCTCTAGATTTGTTGTGTCCTGGTATTATTAACCACAAAAAAATGGAACCCACCTAAATGCCCATGAACAGATTATTGGATAAGGAAGTCATAGCATAATCACTCAATGAAATTCTATTCTGTCATTAAAAAGATGAAATTGTACCTTTCAGGAGAAAATTGATGGAACCTGAAATGTCTATCATAATAAAACAAGGAGGTAAAGGATAATAACAAAATGTTTTTACTTATATATAGAATACAAATAACTAAAACAAAGAAATTTGCAAAAACAATATCAACAACACCAACTCTTTTTTATTTAAATAATTTGTTATTTGAATACGGTGATTACAAACATAATTGTAGTTTCAGTCATAACAAGAACACCTCCCTTTCACCTGTGCAACCTTCCTATCACCCATGTCCCCATCTCCTCTCTCCCCCACCCCCACCCCCACCCCCGCCTGTATTTCAGACCGCTTTCTACATCCCTCACTTACTGACATTGTTATGATAGTTCTCGATGTAGTAATTTCTCTAACTGCACTCAGCTCTCTTTGTGGTGAGCTTCATATTTTGAGCCGGTCCTTCAAGCTTTCAACTCTGGAAATTATTTCAATGTCTTTCATTTTTTTTAAAACCCATAGATGACTGAGACTATTCTGTATATGTCTCTCTCTCCCTCTGACTAATTTCACTCAGCATAATAGATTCTATGTGCATCCATGTATAGGAAAATTTCAAGACTTCATCTCTCCTGACAGCTGCATAATATTCCATTGTGTATATGTACCACAGTTTCTTTAGCCATTCATCTGTTGAAGGGCATCTTGAACACCAACAACTCTTTAACTCAATGAAAAACTCTGGTGGTTTCAGCAGATTAGGGAGATTCACTCAAGGAATCTTTTCAGGGAGAAGATAGCACTGGAACATTGATAGTGAGTGAGGTTAAGTCCTAAACACAAATAAATGTACCAAGTTATACCTCTGAAATTTCATGGTATTGTAAAGTAGCAAAGAAACTATCCCTGAGAGAGATAAAACAGATTCAGCAGATACAAGAGAAAAAGAAAACCTGAATGCCAACCTCTAGCCACTGTCAGTTCCAGGACATAAATGGTATCCGTTTAATATTCACATGTGAGTTGCAGATGAGCAGGTTCCCTGCAGTTCTCTGTCCTTCAGCACCATAGGCCAGGGGGCTGTGTTCCTGCTATCAGTGAAGTCCAGTGAGTGGGGAGGTGACATCTTGGACCAAAGTATCTGTCTGTCCTCAACCTCAGAATACCCCTGACCAAGATTCTTGGTACATTTTCTGCAGTGAATGTGGTTAGTGAGCAGGGACAAGCCAGATCATGATGCACAGCCCATGGTGGATGTTTAACAGCCATGTTTAACAAGCCACAAGAAGAGAATGATTCTAATATCCCCAATCAACTGGCTTTAACAATATGTAGAATAATTTTAATACAAAATCATATTCATTGCCAGAAATCTGGTAATCCCTGTGTTCATTCTTTTTTTTTAAATCTTATTGCACAACATGACTTATTTTTTATACTGTCTGAATGCTTATAGGTGGAACAGAAATAAACGAAAGGAAAGAGGAGAAAAGACAAAGAAAATGAAGGAGATGGGGGGCCTGAGCCTTCTCGATGAACTCATTATACATTAGAATGTGCTAGGGGTGAAAAAAAAAGTAAGAGCATTTCCTGCATGATTTCAATGCATTTTAAAGCATTTGTATAAGTATGGCATAATTATCCAGCTTATTAAAACCCCAAGCTTATTTGAGGCTTACTCACCTCTGGGTCACCCCACAGCAAGATTTCCTTTTATCCTTTGTGTCATTTGGGGAATAAATCTATTACTGGCCCATGGGGATAGGAAATACCAGACAAAAATGACCTCAAATTAAAAGAAAGATAATATCAACCTTCACCAATGTGTCTTGCAGTTCAGCCCGCCTCTTCTACCACACATAGGTCTTACTTTAAGAAAATTTAATGTTATTTCTTAAAAGACAATTCTCTTGACACTCCACCTGTCAAACAGCCAGAGAAAAAAGAGCTGTCCCCACTGTGGGCCTCCTCTCAGATGACCAACACTATAAATTGAAAGCTCTAACATGACAAAGTTGAAGGAAGCAGGTAACAGCCCCACATATAAGACCCAAACTGGAACAGTGAGCTATATACTTTGCACTTAATAGATGCCTTATCCTGCCCAATACCATTCCAAATGTCCTTTAAGCACAATAATTTAATTTATTGTTGTTGGCAGTTTAAGTGAACTGACTACAGTTTAATTTGTGGCACCAGGTCAGCTAAATTCCAGTCTAATCTCCAGAGTGGGCTCCACATATTTAGGTTCTATTCTTTGACTTATTCTGTAGCAGTAAATTAGAACTCTCTTTCATAATAAGAAAAAAATGTTTACACTCAGAAGGAGAAAGAAATAAGTACGCATTCTCTATCTCCGTATAGAAGGGAGTGTAGGAGGGTGGGTAGTGATTTGTAAATAAGAATAAGTTAGGGGGCCAGAGAGCACAGCTATAGGACATTTGCCTTCCAAGAAGCCAATCAAGGACGAATGGTGGTTCTATTCTCAGCATCCCACATGGTCCCCTGTGCCTGCCAGGAGTGATTTCTGAGCACAAAGCAGGAGTAACCCCTGAGCACTGCCCGGTGTGAGCCAAAAAACCAAATAAATAAATAAATAAGAATAAGTTACATTACACAGGGAGTAGTTTTTGTAGTTAGGAGCCTAAAGGTGAGATGATAAAGTCTAGCAGCTACTGGGGTGCCAGGTAATCTGAAGAAATTAACTTCCCTGCGTGAGTTCCTGATTTCAATAAATTAGAAAGCAGACGGACACAAATAACAGTGACACTAACTAACTTGAACCTAACTTACTTGCCTGTTGAGTCAATCAAATATTCCCCAAATCAAGCATCAGTATTATTCAGATCAGAAGAAGGAAATTCCCAGAGAGATTGAATTACATAATACATTGTCATAATTACACAAGTCATTGTAGGGTGTGTCTTGGTGGAAAAGAAGGTAAAATTTGGTGAGACCAAGATTTTAAAGTTACTCACTTTCTCCATCATACACACCTGCCTTTCATCTCTCATCTCACACTTGAATCCTTACCCCACTACCTACATACATTCTCATCCTACACATTATCTTCATTCAATACATTCATCCACCATCACACAGACCCACCCTAATCTAACAGTCTTTCTTATCACACCATCTTTTCCCATACAACCATCCTTCACGCCCTTCACTCATACCCTTCAAACTACACACTCACCCTCAACACACACACCTCATCCTACATACACTCTCAATCCCACATATCTACTCCTGATTGCCCACAAACATCCATCAGTGCATCCATGTCACCCTCCAGTACATACTTCCACTCTCCCATCCCATACATTTATATATGTCCTCAGATTCATATATGCACCTGCCATCCCCATATATTCACTCTTCAGTTCACTCACAATCACACTTCTACTTTATCAACCCATCCTCCATATTATACCCACATACCCTCAATCCCATCACCTTGGTGAATGAATGCCTCATTTTCTCTCTTGTTCTGCAAATTATACCTCATGTTCATTGTTCTTATAAGGCCCCAGGCTCATGTTTGCTATAGTCACCCTAAACAGTTACTATGGGTAAGAACTTACATCTATGAGCCTGTGTATGGATATACACTCAGGAACCCCTTTATTTCTTCTTGGCTGTCACAGATATATCTCTGTTCACTTTTCCAGTATAGGAGGTGCCAGCAGCACCCTCTATTCCTCCAGCTCATGTGTTCATTTGTGGAGACCTAGTTCTAGTCTCAGAATCTACCTCCATAATTTCTAGCTCTGCATTATCCCCAGGTCCTCTTAAGTATCTCACTTTGCCAATCAATATCTACCATCATTTTTTAATTCTTGGGTTTTACCACTATTTAACTTTGTTGTTAGTCTTAGGATTCAATGTCTTGTCACTAATCTGTTTCCCTCATCTAGTAGTCAAGAAAATAACAAAGGGACTGGAGAGATAGCATGGAGGTAAGGCATTTGCCTTTCATGCAGGAGGTCATCAGTTTGAACTCCAGCATCCCATATGGTCCCCCGTGCCTGCCAGGAGCAATTTCTGAGCCTGGAGCCAGGAATAACCTCTGAGCACTGCCGGGTGTGACCCAAAAACCACACACACACACAAAATAACAGAGCTGGGGGCTGGAGAGATAGCATGGAGGTAAGGCATTTGCCTTGCATGCAGAAGGATGGTGGTTCGAATCCCATATGGTCCCCCGAGCCTGCCATGAGCGATTTTTGAGTGTAGAGCCAGGAGTAACCCCTGAGTGCTGCCGAGTGTGACCCAAAAATAAAAAGAAAGAAACAGAGCTGGGCAATTAAGTCTTAGTAAGTTAAAAAAAAAGTTTCAATTAAGAGTAAAGTAGGAAAAAAACAGACATCAGTTCATGGTGGCATCTACTCCAAGTATAGCATGGACAACAGTAATTCCAGTCATAGAAAAGGATAGGGAAATCAGCATATGAAAAATGAATGAGAATAAACCTCAAACTTGGCTAAAGCAAATTGGCCTAGCAGGCATAAAGAGTCAAACATCATTTGGGTGGGGAATGAGAAACCTGTTCAAATATGGATGTTGTTCAGATGTAGAAGAGGATTCTAGCTAAACCAACCTAACAAGATTTTTTTCCAAACTGAACCAGGCAGAGGCAAATTATGGAACTATAAATGCAAAGGCTTAGTTGCTTAGAAGTTGGTCAGGGAGAGAAGCTCTAGGACAGGAGAGGTTTCCCAATGGATTAAACGTATGCTTCGCATGCAGGATTCCTGGGTTTGATTCCTGGACATGCTTAGTCCCCCAAAAAACCAGATATTATGACCCGCACCAACTAGATTCTCTACAACTTAGCTGTGAGTGCATATTCTGACACTCTATCCAACCCTTGCACAGGCCACCTGTCTTGTTTGAAGGCCTAGGTATCAGACTGAAGAAATTCTAAACATAGCCACATCACTATTATGATGAACTAGTATATTTTTGCTTTGTCCTTTTGACTATTAAACTATATTCAGTTTCCCAGTGGAGCAGTCATTCCATGCCTGGATACCTCCCCAGTCTCTGAGAGTGCTATCCCAGGGTGGACCTTGAGCCTGGGTAAGGGGTGGTCAGTGTAACGGAGTATGGATGACAAATATCCCTTGTCTGAGATGGTTGGATAAATAAGCTATAGCTAAGAAGAATCAAGATAAAAAAAAAAAAACACAGGCCAAGATTACTGAAACAAGAAAGGAAAAGTAGACAGGGACTACTCAGGTCATGTCAGAGTTTGATAACTAAAACCACTTGTAGAGAAGGGAAGGACTGTCTAAACTACACCAGCCAAAGGCAATCATTCACTAACATTTTTATGCCAGTGTGTATAACCACAAAATACAAATCAAACCTCACCCATCATTGCAGACATAGAAGGAGAGAGCACTGGTCATTCAATCTGGAAATGAATTTGCTTCTTCAACAAGCAGGGCACACACTAGTTCAGAGGAATCCCATCATAGTTGTTTTTACGATGCACAATATAAAAAGCTCCAGGTGGCTGTTCTGGAAGAGTTACTGGCACAAGAGATTCACGGCAAGTTCTGGGTAATTACAGACCTTCATCAGGATTCCCAGACACTACCCATTATTGACCCTCTTGCTGCACAGAGTTCCACATTTCACAGTGGGCTTTCCATGCCGGCCATGGGAGTAATGGTGATAGGAAGTGTAATAATACTACTGGCTGGGTAATAGCTAGCAAAATAGCTACCATTTCTTAAGCTACATTTCTTAAATGTAGCCATTTTTGTTTCATATATTATAGCATTAAGTTAGACCTTACTATTATATAAGTAGATATTTTTATTCATACTTTATAAAGAAACTGAGGCACAGAGAAAGAGAGCCATTTGCTATAGTCACAGTGAAAGTAATGGCTGAAATCTAAGCCCAAATCTAACTCTGGATCCTCCTGAAAAGCGGTTTCTAAATCCATTCCCACAGTGACCCTGCAGGAGGATGAGCAAAAGGAAAAATTACCCATCAGTACTAATAAGAATGCCAGTCAAGAATGTCATGGAGAATCTGACTACCAACAACTTGTACCTCCCAATTAGTCTTCATTTTCTCTTTGATTGTCTCTTTTTTGGGAATTGGATAGATTCCCCCAGAGGAGGCCCACCACTGAGAACTGCATCTTTCCATACTGTTATCAGTCCTCTCAGAAGGGACCCTAATTATGGGATTTTTTAAATGGCACCTGGGAATCAAATGAGCATCTTCTCTTCACCGGCTCTTTGTCAATTACTTTGTTCACTGGTGAGGGCTGTCAGAGGAAAGAAAGGTTCCAAGAGCTTAGTTTTGTGATACAGTGCCTAGGAGATGCCCTGATGCTATAAATGCCAACCCTCTCTTCCCACATGTGCCATCAGTAGCACTTTGGAAGTGCTATTGTGTTAAGAGGAGACATAATGGGCAGGGTCCCAAATCTTACCAGCCTTCCCACTAGATAAAGGAACACCTATAGTATGAAATATCACTTCCTGAAACAAAATAGGTTCTTTGCAGAAATTTTAAGTACTTTCCATCCCTTCTATTAGTAAAGGGAGTCTAACAAGTGAAGTTGTTCACTTCAATTGACGTGAACAATAAGTGAAGTTGCTCACTAAAAAAATGAAGTAATTCACCTCACTTTTTCTCTAGTTTAATCACGTCCAACATCTTGAATATTTCAAAAGAAGCACAAATTCACTGTTTTTAGGCAAGGATGCATGAAGGTCAGATAGATTTATGCTCACATCAGGATGACAGGCTGACTCTTACAAAGATGGATATCTTTGTATCAATCCCCTTTGTGTCTCTACTCCTCCTCCTGGCATAGGATTTGCCCAACTTCAGAGAGAATAATGCCCAGGAGAGCCACCACTCCCTCCAACAGCTAGCTAAAGCTATTCAGCTAGTATTATAGACATGTTATGTCTCCAACAGACCCTGGAAAGTTCCTGATGTGACAGTACACCTCCTTTGCTCAGGTACCCAGGTATGTAGGAGGAGGATCAGTCTGATTTTCTTCTCTGCTTCTCCCAAGATCGCCACAAGGGCCATTGTTGATGGGATATAAAATCCCACACCATAAATTCTCTATCCAACATGCATGCCCTTTTACTGATTCCTCCTCCACTGCTTTGAAAGAACAAACTGAATTGTGAGCATTTTTGGGGTCAGACATAAGATTGATTTGCATCCTTACCACTTAGTGAAGTGACAGTATTTGCTGAAGGAATGAGCTCAGATACTACTTTGACAGCTGCTCTGATAGATCAAGATAGATCAAGTTTTAAGAATGAGTCTAGACATGTCCAGAAAACATGTCTGGGGAGACCAAGTTTATTCATTCTCTGCACAATATCCACAATATTTCCTGCTACCCTCACATCACATATTCTAAGTGGCTTTCAGAGGGCAGCTGTCATGAGTTCACAGAAGGTAGCAGGTTCTCTATACCAGCAGAGAGCATTTAATGCACAGTCACTGCTGGCAGATGATAATGCCATCCTGATTTGCCACGAAGGTCTTGGGCAAGGCTTTATGCAACACCTTGACACTTAAACCACATTGCAGAGATGTTTTCTATGCAACATGGTATGTCTCTAGCCCCAGAGCTGAGACCCCTGCAGTCAACTTATCCAGCTGGTCAGTGCATCTGCTGTTTATCCACAGTCAGAAGTGCTCAGAGCTGAACCCCAACAAAAAGCAGGCAAGCCTGATGTCCAGTTAGCAAAGCAACCTGGATCACCAGGAAAGAGATTAATACCTGAATTCTTCAGAAGATGGGAAGGGATTAACAATTTATTGAACATCTGCTTTACTGAACACCTAATGGACACCCTGTCATGTATCCCCCCTCCTCAAGAGGAGGGCATAATTAAACATATACAGATGAGGATACTGTGGCTAGAACAATGAGAGTGATTGTTAGTACAATTGTTAGTGATTGTTAGTCTCCCTGTTAGTAAAGCAAGACCACATTCATCTCAGAGACTAGCTGCAAAAACCATATGCCCTGAGGACATATGGGAAAACAATGTGAAAGGGGGTGAGGATAAAAGATGACAGAGCCCCAAGGCTGACACATTCCCTAGGGTACATGTTGTGTATCAAGGTTGGGGGGGGGAGGCTTGCCTTGCAGAGCAGCCCCCAGGCCACTGGAGTCTGGCAACACTCAGAACAGGGACAAGGTAAGTGGAAGATGGGAAGAGTGATTGTGCAAGCACCCTGGGCCCACACTGGCTTGTGTTATGAGCACTGACACCAAGAAGTGTCATGAACATCTTCAGCACATAGAAACCCTATAGTTGTCCTGTTTGAATTAAAAATTAAACAGAATAAATTACCCCATAGCCAATTACAATTTCACTTGTAACTATTCAGGCACATAAACCACTGATTAAAAACAAAGTAATGGGGCCCTGTTCACTGCTATTTCTTCAAGGGGACAGTGAGATTATTGTCCTGCAAAACCATTCAAAAGCTGCAGGAGAGTCTTTCAGGGCATGATCCAATGGGCAGTGGTGTCCTGAGCCATGGTCAGAGAATAGAAACTATTTGTGGGCCTCCAGAGGGCAGCAACTGATGGAGCAGCAACCTGTTCTGCCTAGAGCTAATCCCAACCTGTGTGGGGGAAATGGAGAACCTATGACCCCAAGCCCATGTGCCTGGTCCCAGGAGCCAGAGACCCAGAGTCAGAGCTAAAAGAGTTTATAATCACAGCTTTATGTTCCCATATGGTTCCTGAAAGGCCAGAGGGAAGAAGGTCCTGGATCCCTGTCATCTGGCCAGAAAGTGGTTCAGGAACAAATCCCAAGGACTCTAGTTACTACTTCATGTGATCACACACTAACTTGTTACTACTTCATGTGATCACAGTCTCCACCTATGCATCACCTCTTGGCTTCTCAGGTTCTCATTTTCTTTCTGTATCTCTTTCTAATTTTTCTTCTACTTGGACTAAGTTTGACAAAGGCTCATGATGGACCTAGAGTTTTGAGAAAAGAACTGCTGGGTCAGTAAATGTGAATCCCATGTGTCAATGACAGGGAATTCCTGCATTGGGGAACATTTGCTCAAATCCAAGCAGGCACCAGGTACTTATTATGTCAGGCCTCCATATCCACAGAAGCCAGTTTTAGGAAATGCCAACAGGTGAGGTGCCTGTCTCATGCTGCTTCCAATATATGTCTGGTATCTACAATATAGTAAAAAGTAAGTAAAAATGGTTCCAAATTTATCACTAGTATAGATTACAATCTCATTCTATGTGGACTTTCAAAATGGTCTTACCCAGGGTGACAGCCAAGGCCCTGCATTGATGCAGCACCTGCTGATGGAAAATTCTATTTTGTTTGTTTGTTGTTTGGGGGCCACATCTGGTTGTCTTCTGGGCTTACCCCTAGCTCTGTGCTCAGGGAAACATATGAGATGCCAGAAATCAAACTAGTGTTAGCCACGTGCAAGGCAAATGTTTTACCCACTGTACTATCACTCTAACCCCTGTTGATGGCAATGTCTAAGATTAAGTCCAGTGGCCTCTAAGCACTCATTGGCCTTCACTGCCACCCACACAACATACAGCATGAACCAGAAGGATGGGCATTTCTGAAAGAGAAGATGTCAAAGAAAGTCATTATTCCTAAGGTGAGGTGGAAGTGAATAAAATCATTCCACGTGTGAGGATCCCAAAATACTCCCCTGTTTAAGGATTTCCAAGATCTCAGAGAGCACAGAGAGCTGGAAGTGACAAGCTGATGCGCCAGCAAAGGGAAAAAGCAGCATTTCCCTCTGATGCTGTCCATTTGAACCAAGTTAGACAAAGGCTCATAGATAGCCCAGTTTTCTGAGGAGAGAACAGCAGGAGGTCAGACTCCCACAAAGCCCTCACATTGATGGGAGAAGCCATTGTCTACATGCCTCTGGAATCACAGGCTTTGATGACTGGCACCTATGTTAGGTGCCCGGATGTCAGGGATGCCCACTAAATCTAATCTCAGGGGCTCAGCACCCCCACAACCATCTCAACCACCACACCAGCACAATTTAAACAGCACCAAATGACAATAAAAAGGCGATTCCGACACAACCGTTTCCACACGCTTATTAAGCAGTAAGACACAACAGGGCATGAATTATTATGCAATAACTCATGCCTACAAGCAATTTTAGACACAGAATTTGAAGGATTCATCATTATCATATATTCAGTTCTATTTTTCTCTTTCACACTCTAAAAAATCATGTCTAAATCTCCTAAAACCATCATAGCTACATCAAAAAGTGGATTGGGCTATCAACTTCGACACTTTAAAATAAACCAGCTGCTGAGCAGGAAAAACTCTTATGAGTTCCGAACTGTGGGTTTGGGCTCTGTTACTGAGAGAGGATGATAAATATCCTACTTCTTATTGCTGCTCAAAGGAAAAATGAAACAGCAGAAGGCTGCACAGACCTGCAGTTTTACCTGTTTGTGTATGTAAGGCCCCAGGAGTGGGTGCAGAGAGCTGGGAACTCTGCAAACCTCACTTCATGTCTCTACCGAGGGCCTCTTCAATGTTGCTTCTGCAGCCCAGCTCTGCAGCTCAGACTGTAACTCTAAGGGCTCAGCCAGCTCCTCTTGCAGCAAGTATTTATGAGACCCTTCTGTGTGGGGGAAACCTCAGGCCTGTGGAGTCAGCCACCAGCTAATAGCCTGTGCTCTGTGGCTCCCATCGCGGAGCTGCAATTGAGACAGGGATACTTTAATGTTTCTTAAGATAGGTGCATCCCAGATACCTAGTGACCTGGCATCTACACCACTGATCCCCAGGCACTGGCCCCCATTGCTCAGGGGTGGTCTGGGACTTTATAGTTCTTTATATCAGCTGAGATCAGGGCTAGTTGCTATGAGTTGGCATCCTGCACTTTACAGTTCTGTCTCCTCTGGGCCAGCAGTTGTGAAGTTCCAGCAAAGTTGATGTCATGTACTGTGCCAGGAGAGCCTATATAGTGACCTTCCCTGGAAGGGAGAAAGTGAGGGCCATCTTTTCTGTGCATGTGAGCTGAATTGGGGGTTCAATGAATTGATGGGATTCAGTGTTCACATGTGGCACTACTCCCAGTCCGATTTAAACAGGCAATTAAGAAATGGAGGAACAATGACAGGTAGACTGGCCAGCCCCCAGGGAGACGGGCCCTGAGAGCATCCCTACCCAGCCCAGGACCACCTCCCAACAGCTCTATTCCTAGGAGGCTCACTGGGCTCACACCAGAATAGGAAGGGAGGCATTTTGCCCTGAAAACAGGACTGCAGGGTTGCCTTTTCGGTCATGCCAGGGAATAACTGCAACAGAGATGAACAGAGGTGCAGGAGAAATGGGTTCACAATCACACCCACTTCACAGAAGAAGAGCCCTTTGCTGAGAAAAAGACCCTTCAACCCAGGCATATAAAGACTAATTTATGAATTTGATGAATAATAAACTACGGGTATTGGGTCATAAATTATAAAACTGTATTCTCACTAACTGGAGATGCTGACAGTAGCAAACAATGGGGGTGTATATGGCACTCTACTTTGTGCTCAACTTTTTGTGAAAAAGGTTGCATTAAACTTTTGCAAATTTTGACTAGAGAGATAGTGGCAGAGTTAAAGGCCCTTGCCCTGCACAGTCAACCCTAGTTCAATCGACAGTCTGTGCACTACCAGGAGTGATTCTTTCTGGAATCACATCCAGCAGTGCTCAGGGGTTATTCCTAACTCTATGCTCAGAAATCGCCCCTGGCAGGCTTGGGGAACCATATGGGATGCCGGGATTTGAACCACCGTCCTTCTGAAAACAAGATAAATGCTCTCCCTCCACGCTATCTCTCCGGCCCCCCAAGGCGAGATTCTTATACAGAAAACCAGGAGAAAGATCTGAGTACCAGTCATAGCACCCAAACAAAACAAAAAGATGGAAACTTAATGAATGGCCTTTAGAAAAGTCTATGAACCTTTCAAAAACTAAACATGCTCACAGCCCTGACTTAACACCTGTAGAAAACCACAACAACAGGCCATTGCTCTATGAACACAGTGCTCCTAAGTCTGGGGAGTTTTGCAAGGCTGAGGTCAACAGAGCATGACAGTGAGCCCTGGCTCCCAAGACATGACTGCTCTTTCCTAGAGCTCCAAGCCTGGTGCATCTTGGGGAAGAAGGGAAGACATCTGGTACACAAAGGCCCTCCCTGTAAGTAACTGTGTGCCTGTCCCACAACCTCACAGCCCTGGCACTAGACCAGAGAGGAAAAAAGCCTCCTAAGATCCCAGCTCCACTAGGTCAGCCCAGCCCGGAAAATTGTATATCCCTTAGTTAGATTCAGCTTTGAGGAACAGTCAGTTCTTCCCTGCTCCAATTCCAGACCCTGAGAAACCGCATACAGAACCAACTATTACTTAACACCATGGTGCTTAAGTTGGTGTGTCCTAGGCACTACGAACTGGAACATCCAGTTCATATAAACACTGTGTGTTCATCTCACAGTGAAAAGATAACTATGCCCAAACCAGCAGAGAAGGGGGAGCCCCAGAATGACTACTACTTTCTTGCTATACTTGTAGCCTTGAGAGCCAGGAAAGATACGTGCTGTTGTATACATTCAGCAGGCTGGAACCCCTGGAAGGTCTTTCCCTGTCCACTCCTATGGCTCAGAGTAAAGGTCACTTGGCCAAACCCTCCCTTGGGCTTCCCAACCATCTCAGACTCACTGAGCCTGACACCTAGTGAGGAACCCTCAACCCCATTACCCACAAGCCACAGAGGAAGACTCATCTGTCCTCTGCTCTCATCTATCCTCAGTTGGCTCTTCAAAAAATTAAACAGAAAATCTTTTATTAATGTCTTTATTTAAACACCTTGATTACAAGTATGATTTTCCTTAGGTGCCAGTCATGTAAAGAACACCCCCTTCACTTATGCAACATTCCCACCACCAAAGTCTCAAATCTCCCTCCTCTACCCCCAACCTGTACTCTAAATAGGCTTTCTAGGGCATCCCTTTGCCCCCTTAGTTGGGATTCATACCCATACTTGCTAGGGAATTACCGCAGAGCCTCCTACTTCTTCCCTTCCTGTGGCCTGTAGCCTATGCTTCATCTGTACCCTAATAACCATCTCTTGTTAGCTCAAAGGGACAGTACAATAGAGCCCCGACCTTTGTGTAGCCACATGCTCATGTTGGGACATTCCGCACTATGTTCCCATACATAGGGTCATACTGTGTTTCTCTGACCTGTACACACACACACACACACACACACGTACACACACACCACATCTCTAAAGTCCACACCACAGACCTTGCCCCCATACCCCTAGGCTTTGCTCTGAGACTACTTCCTGCCTGGATGGTCTTCCTTACCCTGTCTAGACCTCAGGTATGATGCTGGGCATCTTCAGGGGACACACTCATCATCCCAACTAGAGGCTTGGATAACCCAAGCTCATCACTGTCACCAATAATATGGGGCTTGCTTCTGAGACAGAGTGAAGAGGTTCCACTAGAGGTAGTTCAAAGGTTAAGGCACTTGTCTTGCAAGTGGCCAACCCTGTTTCAATCCCAGGTACTGAAAACCGTGTCCAGACTACTACAAGGAGTGATCTTTGAATACTGCTGAGTACCCCAAAGCCTGAAAATTAAACCAAAAAAAATGAAGTTGTCAATAACTGGTGGTTTTCTTCATTAGGAGCTCCTAGAAAGAGACTCTGTTAGTAGCTGCACAGAAGCCAAGCAGCCATGACCCTGCCAAATTCCTCCTGAAAATGGCAGGTGCCTGAAAATTTCCATGCTGGGAAACCAGATTGGAACTGATCTCCCACAGCACCAACTTGAATGTCTGAGTCCTCGCTGGTGACCGGAGCAGAAAGAACTGGGTTTACTCTGGTTTCATATCTTCCCCTGTCTGGAATTAGGGCAGGAGAGGGCAAATCTCTATTGTGAGCCCCACACAATCGAGTTATATAAGTCAGTTGTACTTAAAAATTCCTGAAGAATCTTATTCCTGTAGCTGCTCCTTGCAGAGGAGAAAGGTATCTTCTGGCCACATCTCCTTTTACCCTTAGGGAAGCTGAGACTGCCTGCTCTCCCTTTCTGCACCTTAGAGCACCATGCGGCACCCGCATGATTGCAAGGGTGTTGAATCAGCTTTAACACCCCCTTATTGTGGGGAGCAGGGCAATGTGCATCCATGCTAAGGGACTGGGTGTGTGTCAGGGACCTTTTGCGTGCTGAACATGCAGAACTTGCAGTGTCGTACATGCCGTGTGTGTGGCATGTGCTGTACATACAATGCCATGCATGTAGCACATGCTGTGTGCACCATACGTTCATGCCGTACACGAACTGGCGTGTATCCCCAGGTCCAAATCTGTGAGGGACTCAGAAACAGTGTTCACTAGCCAAGAAAATTAGAACAAATTTGCATTAGGGATGAAGCATCAAGTGGGAGTGGAACTGGACCATGTTCTCTGATGCACCAGCCATAAAGAGAGATCACAGAGAATGTGGTTTGAGGCCCCGCTGTGCCAGCAGCTCATGAATCAAAAGCCTGGGATGGGGCCGGCGAAAGGTGTCTGCCTTGCAAGCGATAGCCAAGGAAGGACCGAGGTTCGATCCCTCAGCGTCCCATATTGTCCCCCCAAGTCAGGGGCGATTTTTGAGCGCTTAGCCAGGAGTAACCCCTGAGCATCAAATGGGTGTGGCCCGAAAAACCAAACCCCCCCCCCCAAAAAAAAGCCTGGGCCTGGAGAGATAGCACAGTAGTAAAGTAACCCCTGAGCAAAGCTGGGTGTTGCCAAAACAATCAACCAACCAACCAATCAATCAATCAATCAAGTTAAAAAAAAAAAAGAATCAAGAGCCTGCGTGGGTCCTAGTAGACATGGTGGTGGAGACCCCAGAATTTCTCCTTTCTCTAGCAGAAATGGGATGATTTCTTGAATTTGCAGACAGGGAACTAAGTAGCAGATAGGACTGGATCTGTGGCAAGTCAATGAAGTCCTGGAGTGGAAGTGAAGTGAACAAGCAGTAAAGGCTAAGAGTGAGGGAAAGGATTTCCAAAGAAAGGCTAGTAAAACATGGGCAGCATGATATGGATTTAGGCAGCACAAAAATCTGAATACTCACAGAATCAGGACAGAGAAGTAGAGGTACTGTTGGTGACTGGGGCATAGTAGAGAAATGTGATGAACTTGTTTGACCAACTGAACACAGAGCAGTCTCAAGTTTTGGTTCAATATGTCTGAGGCAATATTGGATCATAACTTGAGACTGGGTCCTGTGTTCTTTGGTCTTGTTTTCATCCTCAGTAGAGCTCTGTGGAAATCAAGCTTCATGAACACATACCAGCCACTGTTTCATCATCACTACCTGATACCAGCAAGCATAAAATGGCCTCACTGCATGGGATGCTGGTGTGGAGGGCAAGTGCCTGGAGCTCTTAATCCCCACATAATTTTGGTATGCTTTTGAACCTCTCTCACTTTAGAGAAAACAAAACAGAAATTAAAAGACAAAAGAGGTCAAATTATGGTTGAACAGATAAAACAATTTATTTCTATAAAGAAATATTCTTCACTGCTTTATATTTGCAAAACAGTTTCTGAATTCATCTGTAGTGTGGAGAGCCAGAGAGCTAGTTTAAGGTTTTCACACACAAGTCTTGCATACAGCAGACACTAGTTTGATCCCAAGCAAAGCATCCGTTATGTCAGGCACTGCTAGAAGGGTCTCTTGAGCAGAACCAGGAGTGAGCCCAGAGCACAAAGGGGTGTGGCAGTAAACAACATCGAAAAACTTGTGTGGGGTGCCCTTAAAAGTATCTATTTTACTCTGTTCTCTAAACAGTGTTGCTATGGACTCTCACTGCTTTAAAATAATTAAAAGTTTGCATATTTTATACATTTCACAAACACTCAAATTCTATCCAAGATAGTGTTTCAATCATCCACCTATCCATAGAGTGTTTTATCTTGGGAAAAACTAACAGCTTTGGAGTAGTAGGTATTGATATTTCCCTTAAAAAGAAAGTTTATGAAACCTAAAGAAAGCGAGAACCAACTCCTAGAAATGTCTTAGACAAGGAGTGCTTCAGCCTTTAGAAGTGAAGATTAACAGAATCAATGATAGCTATTAGGATTTTAAGATCTGACACACTGGGACAAATGCCCACATTTCCCACCAACTGCACTAAATCATATAATTGCATTTCAATGGGAAAATCCTTGGACTTCAGAATACTCCAAGCACAAATGAACAGGCCCAGATAAGAGTAAGAGAATACAGAAATTTATGCTTTGAAACATTTTAATTAAAATTTACTCCATTTCTTGTCAGGGTTTTTATTTTACTTTGGCTAAGGAATTTCTAAGATTTATGAAAGAGGGCCAAAGGGTATCATTTTGGATGCCTCAGTAACTTTCACATCAATTGGATAATTGTAAAGCTTACTTCACAGTATTATTAAGAGAATAAAATTAATTCATACTTAGAGCACATTCACCCATCCATCCACCCACTCATACCTCCATACACTCACCATCCATCTATTTATCCATCTACCTTTCATTTATCCATCCAAATACCTATTCATTCATCCACCACCATCTACCCATCTACCACCCATCTATCTACCCACCCTCCAATCATAAATCCATCCAGTACAACTTATGAGCACCCACATGTCACTTATCCATCAGTCCAACTTCTACCCATCATATATCCGTCATTCATCCAGGACAACTTCTGAGCGCCATGAGTGTATGCTGAAGAGTAGCAATAAATGCAGAACTTAAGTTTTGGTCCTCATGACAATTCTGGTGGAAGCAAGAGCTATAGAATTAACATTTGCTTCCCAAGTAGAAAATGATCTGATGGAAATGAAGTCCTATGAAAGAAAGTAATAAGTACCACAGTAACTTCCCTAGGAATTTAGAAGCTACAAGGAGAGTGGTTAACCAAATTCCAGGAAGACACACACAGACACAGAAGATTCTTTTGGAAACTAGAGGTGAAATCATCTTCCTGTGCTATAGTTTCAGTCATGCCATTCTCAGGCACAAATGCCCCTTGGGCCTACTACTTATGGAGCTCATTATAAACTTACGACAGCCCATGTTTGCTCCAGCAGAAAGGTGTCATCTCTGCATATCCATGATCTGCTCACTTCTGCCCCAGGTTTCTTCTCAGTTGTTGTTCCTCTGAGACTGAAATTCTTAGAGCAGTTGTGAGTCACAGATCTTTATGTTTATTCACCTTCTTTTTCTTTTCGCTCCTGCCAACAGAGAACTCAAAAACGAATGGGAGTTCTGTACCATTGCTAATTCTAGTAACATTTTCTCTTCCCTTGCCCTATATGGTTTATGATCAGTTAAAATGTCTTTAATATTTTACATGAACATAGGTTCATAGGTATTCCTATATGGTCACTAATATCTACATAGCACTTTTTGGGGGCTACACTCAGCTTTGCTCAGGGCTTGTTCCTAGCTCAGGAATTACTTCTGGTGGGTTCAGGGGATCATATATGATGCTATGGGTCAAACCCAGGTGGGCCATGTGCAATTTAAATGTCTATCTCTTGGCTCTTTCTCCCTGATCAAATGTATAATCAGTCACATTGCCTCCTCCAACATTGCTTTCCAAAGTGGCTGTAGGTCTCTCAAAAGTCCAGACTATGGTTGAGTTGTGGCCCTTTTTGTGCCCCAATAGGTCTTTCCATGAGTCTTCATGTGTAAAGTTGGGTGTTCAGGAAAGGGAGTGTTTGAGAAAGCCCCCTGACTCCTGAGCATAATAGGAGAGGAAAGAAGGCCACACGGTACTGGACATTTGAGTGGCACTCACCTCGGCAGCACATGCCCAAAAGGGTCAGGGAGTGATGAGATGCCCTGAAAAGGCTCCTCCAGATCTTGTTGCAGTGGCACCAGGGTTACTAACATACTTCCTGCTTCTTAAAACCTAACTAGGTGTCAGGCATAGGACAGAGACCCCTTCAAGCACATCAGGCTCCACTGAGCTTGTAGAATGGCCTGAATCTTCTTCTCAAGTCCATCCTTACTCCCAGGGACAAAAGCCAACACTGTAGACCTGCCTTGCTATGCTAGGCACATGTACTCTGTGGAGCAGCACTTGCCAAGGCCCTGCCTAGAGCTCCTCACTCTTATCAGCCCCACCCTCTGACTAGGTCTGTTAAAGGATGCCCACAGGCTTTGCTCAGAGACCTGGGAGACAATGCTGAAATATTCACTTTGCATAATCACCATTCTGCCTTCTGCTCACAGACATGTAGGTCACTGAATTGCCTCTGGCTGACACATTGCAAGGAGGGGAAGCCCCAGAGATGTGTGTGGAGGAAGAGATGACACCATCTGGCCAGTCCACTCTCAGCTGATCCTTGCAAAGGGAGCCTTGATGTTGGAAGATAAAATCTGGTCCTCTACTTGCAAGAGTGTCTTTTTGACAAACAACTATCATGTATCCTGAGTGACACGTTTCCAATCAGCAGTCGTGACTGGCTGTGCATCAAAGATCTGGAATCTTGCAACCTGTGAGCTTCAAGTGAACCCATGCTGCAGTGGGCTCTCTTCATGGCTGAGATCACACCTCCCTCCTCCATGTCACCATTGCCTTTGAACCTGGCTCCTCCTTGAGAGAAGTCCCTTTCGCCTAGCATTCTGCTGGTCATGTCCTTCCAAACATGATCAGGAGAGAGGGGAGGCTTGCCCCATCGTTCCATTTACTGCTTCCTCCTTCCTCTGAACCCACACTGCTTCACATTCCCATCTGGCTGCTCCTCTCAGTTCCCCCAGTAAGCCACATGAGCCCTCAAGGCCCAGCTTCTTAAACTGTGAGTTGTGAACTGAATGCTGGCAGATCATGAAATATTTGGCAACAGTAAAATGTTTCTAAATATGCGGTGACCAAAAATTAACGCAAAATCAATTACATAATCAGATTGAGGTGTTGCTATGCTGTGTTTCTCAGAAGCGGAAAAAAGTTGAGAAACTGCTCTAGAGCACCTTGTAGATTCCTCCTGTGAGACCCCACTTCCTTGGACCACACAGGAGGACTTTCAGGGGACCCTCCTAGTTCTTGACTTTAGGTTAGGAATTGGCCTCTGTTCTTCTCTAGCAGCCTTCTGAGGCTCAGAACTTGGCACCTCACTTCTGCATGAGAACCATGTGTTCCTGAACATCTCACCCACATGGACTGTTCCTGAAGCACATTTCACATACCTCACACACAGTACACACAACCTCCCATCTCACAGTTCACATACCTCACACATCATACTTCACATAACATACACCTCACATACTATATACCCTGTGAGCTGCCACAGACGAACTTAACCTTAGAGCCTAGTGAAGAATAACAGAGCTCTTCATCACAGATTAGGATGCAGAAGGAAGAGTTAGACAGCAAGACAGCTGTCTACCCTGTGCAGAACTGAAGTCCTACACTCATGGTGTGTTTGTGCACAGAACAAACAAGAGGAGGCATGTCACTTGGAAGGGTAACTTCCAGGTGAACTGTAGCTCTATGCTGAGTAACATGAGTAGAACTGCACAGGATGGCATGTGGCATGGGCACCCATACTGATAGGAATGACTCAGTCCCAAGCACAGTCAGGGCTCCCAGAGTCTCATCCAACTCCAAGCCTAGACAGTCAATCAGGCCCAGGAGACAAAAGGCCCCACAAGCTACCAAAAGCAAATGAATTCCTAAAGGAATGAGTCAAGAATCTGTGCAGTGGGGCCAGAGTAGTGACACAGTGGTAGGACATTTGCCTTGCATGCGGCTGAATCGATCCCTCGGCATCCATATGGCCCCCCCAAGCCAAGAGTGATTTCTGAGCACATAGCAAGGAGTACCCCCTGAGCATCACCAGGTGTGCCCCCCCAAAAAAAGAACCTGTGTAGTGTGGCCTTGAAAATTTCTTTATTTCAATCTTGAAAGAATATGAGTTTGCATCAGGGAAAAGAAAAGCTTGTTGTTCTTTATTAAGTAAAACTACCAATATCCTTAAAAAAAAAAGAGAGAGAGAGGGAGAGGAAGAAAGGAGTCTTTAAAGCCAGCCCCAATCTACATGAAGTCGGCATCCATTCCTGGCATGGTCAGAAAGACAGTGTCTCCATCTCCAGAGAGAGGAACCTATTGAGGTGTGAGTAGTGTGGCTGGAGGAGCCCTGTTTGATGCTATAAAGCTCTGTCGGAAGTTAGCGCCTGGCTGCCCAGAGAGGGGTCCATCTGAAAAATGAAATAATAGCCTGCAGCGCACTGCTGACCATGGAGTGTCAGAGCAAAATGTGGTACTTGAGTGCCCGGGGCACCCTATTGATGACAAGTCTTCCATCGTAACTCAGGGATGCAAACAGCCAGGGGTCAGCGGAGGACCAGTCCACGGCGTACACGCTGTCCTCATGTTCCTCATAGGTGGCAATGACACTGTCCTGTGGTGGCTCTTGACTCCTGCAAAGCAGAGATACGTATGAGCGGTGCGAAGGCACCAGGATGGCCTGTGGCAGGGAGTCTCATCTCCTGGGCTATGGATGAGAGAAGAGCACGGAGCAAGCATGTCCTGGGGCAATGGAGGTTCCTGGGAGCATCAGGGAAAGCCTCTGACTCGTTCTTCACCTTTTCCAACAATCACAACTTCACCTGCCTAGGTTGACACCCACAATACCCTTGTGGGTGGAGGGTATGGGGAGCACTGGTGGTGGGAATGTTGCACTGGTGAAGGGGGGTGTTCTTTTTGTGATTAAAATCCAACTACAGTCATGCTTGTAATCAGGGTGTTTAAATAAAGATAAAAAAGAAAAGAAAAGAGTGGAGCCTTTGGTAACCTGAACATTTCTTCCCATTTCATTGAAAATTCTACTCCAGAAGATGCTATCTTTAAGAGTTGCTGGGTTTACTGAAGGAAGGGCCTCCCACCACCTACCCTGAGCCTCCCACTGGCACTGAGATAGGTTTAGTGATAGTCTAAATGAAAACTGTCTTACCCTATCAAGGAATCAGTGGTCACTGCTGCCTGGTCATAAATATCACGCAAAAAATCCTTGGATATCTTATTCTCCTGATTTACTGGAGCAAGAGGACAAACCATGGAAACAGGTCAGCAGGAAGCCACATGGACAGAGTATTGGGGTCATGACATATGATTGGGGTCATGACATTGATAGTCACAAACTTCCTCTCTGTCCTTCCTGACATATTTCTGTGGTGCCTGCACACAGGACAGGACAGCCCAGAGTCACCTGGTGCAGCAGGGGGCAGCTGGCTCTTCTACAGAAGTGGTCATGATGCCTGGGCAGACCAGCACTGAAGGCCAAGGCCAGCTATATGGTTAGATGCTGGACTGAGACCCTGCAACTATGCTTCTCAATGTCTGAATAGACATGCAGTTGAATCAAGGAGGCAGACAAACTGGATCTCTGTGGAAAAGGCTCCAAACACAGACATGTCTTCTCATCAAGTCACTTTAGACTAATTCAGGTGGGCAGAGGAAGAATTCAGAAACAAAGGGTGTGTGTAAAGATCTCAAAACAGAAGGGGAAAAGAAAGTCTGATGGCTCAGACGGTTTCAGGCCAGAACCACCTTCCTCAGGAGATGTGACTCACTCATGTTTCCTCATAGCAGAGGAAGCGGCTGCCATATGTGAAGGCAAAGTAGGGGATGGGAGGATTATAGGCATCTACATTAGCACACCCATTGCTGATAGCCATTAGGGGCACTCCATGTTTCTCGACCAGAGAGACGCCTCAGCCATGCTCAACACACACTGGCGCCCACACATCACTGGGCAGGAGCTCGGACAGGAAGAGAGCACCCAAGTGGATGCAATTAGCATCAGAAAAGGGGCAATGGTGCAAGCAAGGCTTTGAAATTACTTCATTAAGTTGGTGTCCCTATCAAACAGAGCCTGAGATCCACCAGACTTCAAACAGCATCTTAGTCTAACGTAGCTTATAGGCCCAGTCCTGGGTGTAGACCCTGAGGAATCCCCAGTTCCGCCAATGAGCAGGGAGCACCCAGAATAAAAGTCAACCACTGCGCTACACAGCTCTAGCCCATGACGGGAGAAAGAACACCCTAACTGACTCCATATCCAAATGTCTTATCTGAAGCCCCCCTTAGCCCAGAAAAGGCTCCTCAAGAGGCCGCAGGCCCACTGGCACTGCCAAGCGCCAAGCTGAGCTCTTACTTCTCTTCTGGACGCTTCTCCTCCTGGTCACTCAGGTCATCATCATCGACCAGATGGCCATAAGGCTCAGAGGAGATGGACACCATGTTGGAGAGGACGACCCTGCTGTCACTGCTGCCCGTGAGCACAAGCTGGTCGTGAGAGTGGTTGTAGCGGACGTTCCATACCCTGTGGAGATGGAGAGAACTCTAGCACTGAGGCCTACCTGTGGTAGGCTCTTTGGGGCTCAACTCATACACCATCCCTTATGACAGAGCTGAACACTGGGTTGCTCTCGGTCAAGTGTTAGGCTTCTCGACAATTCTCTAAAAGCCCACCATGCAGAGGCTAGAACAAATGTACTACTCAAAATTCCACACAGGCTCTCAAAAATCCTAAAAGCAAAGCTTGCCAGCAGCAAAGTGCTGATTGGAAATGACCTGTTCAGTTAAAACTGAATTCCAGGTCAAAATATGGGATCCAGATGGGAAAGGGCAACGAGTGGAGTGGCCAGCTGCCCTTATCATCCATGCTCCAAGGACCTGTGTGAGCTGGACTGTCCCACCATGAGAGGCAGTCATGATCTCCAGGAAGAGCAGATCCAACTGCCAGAACAAGAGGAACAGGATGCTTCAGAATCTATCTAAACAATACACCAGCATTCAGTTTCTAGAATTTTCTGGCTGCAGAAACAGTATTACTTATGACGACTAATTCAGAGCTATCAGAACTGCTGGCCACAGAGAATAAACCCCTGTGACATGAGCTCTTTGCCTGAGGGACAAATGCTGAGAGCAGTTTGGCTGGCTCTTTTCGCTGTTTCCTCTCTATGTACACACAAGCACACAAGCACTAAAGGTCTACTTGTACTATTCTAAGACTGTTCTAAAACTCTGCTCCTTCACTTCTTCAGCAAACAGTACCGGCATGTGGTGAATTTCCAAACATGGCCTTGGGAAGAATGAATGATCTTCGTGCCTCCCTCCGCTTTTGTGCACACCCAATG
Source organism: Suncus etruscus (assembly GCF_024139225.1). NCBI lineage: Eukaryota > Metazoa > Chordata > Mammalia > Eulipotyphla > Soricidae > Suncus > Suncus etruscus. Next base: position 68,279,936 of record NC_064859.1, read on the forward strand.
ACTCCTCATTCTCAACAGTAGCACAATTCCTACTCAGGAGTGTCACTGATTGACATCGTCAACCCCCTACTCATGGGTACCTGGACCACTTCCAGCTTTCCTGTACTGCAGACAGTGCCCAGTGAACATCTGTGCACATATATTTTTGCACACTATACCAGCACTGTTCCAGAAGGAAATGGAAACAAATGCTTCTATTTCTTTTCCTAAGTATTACAAATCACACACATTCAGATTGGGACTGAGAGCTTCTTTAAGAAAAAGAAAACCCAGTTGACTGAATAATTCAGAGCTGCTCGTCTGTGCCTTTCCAAAATGGGGATGAGCAAAATAAATCATGCCATTTCCTCCCACCCCAAATCAGCATAAGAAGTCACTACCAGTGGGAGTGTTCCTCCAGGGACTTCACGGGCTCAGTGACATTCCGAGTGTCCCAGAATTTCACCTTGCAGTCATCTCCACAGCTGACTAAGTAGTACTGCTTGTTGGGGTTGAAGTCAAGGTCTCGCACCAGTTGTCCGTGGGCATTCTCAATGCAGTATATCTGGCTGGAGGTGAGGGTTGGGGAAAGGGGGAACAAGAGAACATACAGGGCATGAAGCAGGGTCTACACCGGCACAGCTTCCCAGACCCCCACTCCACACAGTTCCCACAGCAACCATGAAGAAGGCTCTCAAGGGCACATCTGCAGCCATCTACTAAGCTGAGGGAGCAGCCCCAGCTTGAACTGTCAAAAATGAGTGGGCATCTTGAGAATGAGAGACAGAGGGGATTGTGACTGGCAGAGAGAAGTGATGGGGTGGACCATCTTTGAAAGATGCAGTGAGCAAAACAAAGAGAAAAGGGTGGGTCAGAAAGCAGCAGAGATGTTCATGGTGGAAGATGGAGGGAAGAACAAGCTGGGAGCCCCATTAAAAAAAAAAAAGAAATGGTATGTGTGAGAGCTGGGCTCATGGCTGTCTTGTCACTTTGAAGGGCCACAAAGGAGTTGCCTTTGCTATAGTCCATTGCAAAATACTCCTCTTCCCATATAAGAGAGTTTGGCTCAGGGTACCAGGAGGGTATTAGGAGGCTAGTATGAAATTAGTCATGTGGTTATATATGGTACATGAATGTGCATAAATTTACATGCATAAGTGACTGTACACGCACTTATGCAAGGCACAATGTGTGTACATCTTTATACACCACACACATCCTGACTCACTATTCCAGGCTTCTCTCTCAAGTGTGGGAAATGAGAATATTTCATCTGTCCCAGAATTCCTTCTGACATCATAAACACCACACATTGGGGCAGACCTGCTATGCTCAGGCTCTGTGGGACCAGGCAGGGCATTCCTGTCTGTTCCTGTCTATTTCCTCCCTGGGGAGTAAATTCATCTCTTCTATAAAATTCCATTTCTTTGCTCTTCACAACTTCCATGGGATCATGAAGAAAGAGACAGTACGTGTACTCTGTATCACAGTCTTTCAGTTCACTGTAACATCCCTGTGTCTTCTCTGAGGAAGGTACACCCAGTCTCTTCCACCTTCACACCCTTGCCTGCATGCTGGATTTTAGAGCCCATAACCATTTCGCAATCCCGGTCAGGGTCTTCTACTTACATTTTTCATATATCCTCATTAAAAAGAAAACTCCAAAACTGATACAAGCAAATGTAGGGAAAATATGGGGTCAGGGACAGAGTAGGGCCCTTGCCTTACATGTGGCCTACCTGGGTACAATACCCAGTACCTCTTATAGTCCCCCAGCCATTGCCAGAAGTGATTCCTAAGCAGAGTCAGGAGTAAGCACTACTGAGTGTAGCTCCCCACTCCCAAGTAAAAACAAAACAAAAGATCTGGCCTAGTATTCAGGATGTGGGTAGAAAAAGAGCATTCTCTGAGGGGTTGCTACTTGCTCTCCCAACAGTAAATTTTTTTTCTTTTTTTTTTTATTGTTAAATTATCTTTAAACACCGTGATTACAAATATGATTGTAGTTGTATAATTATAGTCATGTAAAGAACAACCCCCTTCACCAGTGCAAGTTTCCCACCACCAATTTCCCAGATCTCCCTCCCATAAGCAGCCGACCCAGGACCCAAGGTGGTTGGTTCGAATCCCGTTGTCTCATCCCGTGCCTGCCAGGAGCTATTTCTGAGCAGACAGCCAGGAGTAACCCCTGAGCACTGCCGGGTGTGGTCCAAAACCAAAAATAAATAAATAAATAAATAAATAAATAAATAAATAATTAGAAATAACACTTGCCAGTAGTAATTTTAACATAAATTACAACACATTTAAGGAGAGGCATTTACAGGCTACATTTACATCCATTGCATACTGAGTCTGCAAAGGTCAAGGAGAGTCACTGAGACAAGCAAGGGCTCCTATTTGCTGCTCACTACCCTACACAAACAGTAGATTGCCCCCAAAGCCCTGCCTGTTATAGTTATTTTGGGTATATAGAGCCATTTATTGAGCTTCTTCTGCCTTTTCAGACTAAAATCTTCTGTACAACTTTTAAAGAACAATGAAGAGGATTTAAGATTCTAATCTTCTGTTTGTTTTTGGGACCTCTTAAGCAATGCTCCAGAGGCCCAGAGGGCCCTGTCAGGCCAAACCCAGTGATGCTGGAAGGTTCATATGGTGGTGAGGAATAAACTGGGACTGGCCTCATGCAAGGCAATTACCTTAACCCCTGTACTATATCTCTAGCCCCAATTTCTGATTATGAAACTGAACAAATTCTTTGTACAGACACATGCATGCTGAGGTAGTAGAAATTGATTATTTATCATCCCCTGCGTTTTTAGAGGGGCCAAGAAACTCAATTTAAAGTTGCGCCCCCATCCTCAAAGGCAACCCAAGTTATTTCAACGACATCCATCTTTGCAGCTTAGTGATAAATTATGGTGTGCTGAGGGGATAAACTGTATCTTAAAAAAGCTTGCACAGGCTCCCGTTGCCATGGTAACAGATGTGCACACCATCACTCCTTTGCCTATCAAAACCACACCTGGAACGGAAAAATTGCTCTTATTTGTTCCATTAGAACTGCTGGCTGTTGCGTATAATGACTTAAATGACAAACTATGATTACCCGATAGGCATGTATCTGGAAGGCACAGAAATGGTCACACATAACTCCAAGAACTTAACCAGGGACTGACTGCACCTGCCACCCAGGACTCACCACGAAGGCCAAGCCTCGGCGATCACCTGTCTCATTCCTGAGGTGTCATGGACATTCAGGCTTAACTTTCAACCTAAACCCCAACCACTGAAGAGCTGTGCACGTGGAACAGTAAACATGCAAGTGAGAAAGAGCATTCTATTGCCACGCACAGCAAGGTCAAGATGGGATGGAGAAACAGGACAAGAGTCTTAATATCCTACGACACCAACATAAGGTGAACACTGAAGCTGAACTGTAATCTGCAGGGTGGATAGGTGGCCAGGAAAGGAGGGGCTCCAGGCACCCGTCACTCACCTCATGCTGCGTGTGTCCCAACCTCTCACGGCAGTGTCATTCGCTGTGGCCACCTGAGTGCAGTTGTGATGCGGGCTCCACCGTCCCGAGGTGAACTTTAACTGTCCCTTCCCTTCCAAAGATGCTGAGCTTGCCAGCTGGGAATTTGACCATGTTTCCAAAGGAAGGAGAGAAGAGAAAAAAGGAAACAAATTTGAACTCTTCTCATAAAACTTTAGAGGCTATCCTGTCCTCACAGCACATTACTGAAGATCATTATTGAAAATAATTAGGAAGCTCTGTCTTTGTTTTCTTCCCTTAAAAGGCAAGAAATGTTCAAACCTTATTAGAACAAACCAAGTGCAGCAAAAAATAGAACGCATATTAATAGACCCTTTATTAAACAGGACTTGCCAGTGTGCAATAGAGATAATCTGCTGAAACTTGAAGTGACAATAGGAAGTAACTCACACATCTGGTTTCCCCCGCAGAGAGAGGCAAGCAAGAACAATCCTCAAGACCAAGTCCTGACAATAGAAAGACTGCCTGTCAGGCCTGTTCTCGACACACAGCAGCCCTGCCACCTCTGGAATATCTCTATATCTTTTTATCAAGAGGTCAATAAAGTCTCAGCTTTATTGATAATGAAGAGGAATCCTTCCTGCCCCAGGTAGCTAGGATTGTCTCTTGGGGCTGAAACATGGGGGAGGGGTTGCTCCCAGTGTGAGCATGAAGGTTTGACCCCCCACCCTCAAATAGACACACCTTATTGCCTGCCCCAAAGAGTCTCAATGGTTCCACAGCATTGGCTTGGGGTCTGTGTATCTTGAAGGCAGAGTCTCCCCAAGTGGTAATACCACTACCTGGTGAGGGATTAGGGGTTTTGGAAATGCTTTCTGGTTGCTGAATAATTTTTTTCCTGAAAAAGGGGCAGCAGGCCAAATAAGCTGGGCACTTCTGATCAACAGGAAGAAAGGACTATACACCCTAACTGCAGTATTTCAACCACCAACCCTGTCCCACTGCACCAACCTCCCTCTCAGACTTCTCCAAGAATTATGTAGCTTGAGGCATAGGCCTAAAGGAGGACAATGGGAGCACTGCAGTGAGCAATTTGGAGGTGACCCTCCCAGGGCTGCAAGCTGACTTCACCCCTCCTTCTGACTTCCTCAAGGGCTGGAAGGCACAGTATGGAGATACAGTGTGTCTACCCTTATACCAGAGGGGCCTGAACAGCCCCAAGGAGCAGGCAATCCAGGCAAAATAATCCCACTGGAAACTTGAGGGGGAAAGAGTCCATGTCCTTTATACAGAGACTGACAGGAAATACAGCACTGACAGATTTATAAAATCTCTGTGGGAACCTGCTTGACTTCTAGTGAGAACACAGTAAGAGCTCATCCAATGGGAGCCTAACAGCACAGACTAGCCAGCAGCCCTTCAATTTCACAACTCAACTTGTCCCAGGAAATCTTTATCCAAAATAATCGATTTCTCTGCCTCCTGATTCAGCGTATTATGTCTGCAGTCTGGCTAACCACAACCCTCCCTATCACCCATCAGGGCCCGTCTCACAGGGAATTCTCAGAAGAAGGAATCAGAGTATGTCAGCAAGGATGGGCACTGGAACTGGGGGTCAGCAGAGACAACCAGCTCACGCAAAACCTCCAAGCTGAGCCCAAACCAGGTGCCTTCCCAGGCTTATGAGATGTCCATCTAGGGATTTTCCCCAGATCCTTGGCCTACACTTCCTAACCTTTCCCTTTGCCTCCCTCACAACCCTATAAGTTGCCTTCAGAAAAGCTGGAGCTTCTTTTTTATAACACCCTGCTTAAGAGCCGCCCTGACATTCTATATATCAACTCCACCTTATTATCCTCTTGGTAAAGTTAGAGTTATTTCTGGCCCATGCAAGAAATATTTATTGTGCTCCTTCTGGTGGGGGACACTGAGCAAAGCACACCAGTGACTAAAAACAGCCTCGAGGGAAGAATTACTGGAACACACGGGAGAAAGGCCCAGAGCTGCAGAGGGTGGTGGTGGTGGAGGGGGGCTCAGAAGACACATTCAAGTTGCTGCAGGACAGGGAGTTCCTGAGGATAAGCAGACATCTGCAGTAGGTCTACAGTGAAATCCCAAAGTGTCAGGGAACACTGGGGGGCAGAAGCAGAGATGCATCTACAGAAGCATGTCTGGAGAACAGCAGAACTTTAGTTGGCTGAACTCTGGCACAGGGAGGCCATACTTGACTGTGGCCCTGAACCCTGGCTCAGGATTCTGCAGGCAGTTCTTGCAAGCCAGGGAGACCATGGGTCAACATGGGCAGCAGCACTGTGCCATGGTCAATGCAGAACATTAGAAAGAGTTGGATGGGCCCGGAGAGATAGCACAGCAGTGTTTGCCTTGCAAGCAGCTGATTCAGGACTAAAGGTGGTTGGTTCGAATCCCGGTGTCCCATATGGTCCCCCGTGCCTGCCAGGAGCTATTTCTGAGCAGACAGCCAGGAGTAACCCCTGAGCAAGGCCGGGTGTGGCCCAAAAACCAAAAAAAAAAAAAAAAAAAAGGAAGAGTTGGAGACAAGTAGTCCATATTGGGCAGCACAGAAGAGAGCCACATAAGGGCAGAAAGGAGGATGCCCAGGGAGCCATGACCCTGACACTATCCCAGACCCCAATATTCGCACAAAGCAGGTTGCCTGAGGTCTTAAAGAGCAAAAAACAGGTCAAAGTCAGCTCCACAGAAAGGCACATAGGCTCAAGAATTCTAGGGTGTCTATGCAATGACAGGAGAAATATGCACACACGAATCCCAGAATTCCCTCCGTCTTGGTCACACTGGAGGGACAATAGCGCCTAACACCCCCTGAATAGTCAGTCACCAGAGATGCTTAGACTGATGGTTCATCTGGGTCAGTGCTTACAAGGATGGGTCAACCAGGATTCTGTGAGACCAGAGTATACAAAGAGCTTGGAGGGCCATAAACACAGGGGAAGTGGAAACAGAATAATAACAGAGAATGGTGTGCCTGATGGACAAGGTGAGCAGCACTCCTGCCCTTGTTTTCATGCATCACACTTCACAACTCCCTTTTCTTACCTTTTCTCCAAAGCAGAAGAATTTTTGCCTAGACCCAAGAGTGCTAGTTTATTTTAGTTAGCTCATAGTAGATGTAGCCAGAATCAACACAAAGGATCTGAACAGATGGGTAGAAGGGAGAAGGTGTTGAAATCGGGGAGACTATGATAGAGAACTGAACAGCACTCCTAGCTACTATCTGGTAGTCATGGCAGGAAGAAGATTTGGAAAAGTCTCTGTCCCGGGACCTAAACTTGAAAACAAAAATGCTCAGCATGAGCCAGTTTGGGAGAAGGTCCAAATAGATCTTTCTAGCAGCAATAATGGAACAGATTGAGCCAACAATAGCAACATTCTCTTCAAAACTAAAGATCATACGGGCTGGAGCATTTGCCTTATACAAGCTAACCTAGGACAGACTGCAGTTCAATCCCCCTGCATCCCATATCGTCCCCCAAGTCAGGAGCGATTTCTGAGCACATAGCCACCAGGAGTAATCCCTGAGTGTCACGAGTGTGGCCCAAAAACCAAAACCCAAAAAGAACAACAACAAAAAAGCCCCTAAAGATCATTCTCAAATATTCATTATCAGAGATGCAAGGTGAGCAAGTTTCACTATAATTTTTCCAACTTGCACTTGATTTCAATGTTTTTACCTCCACATAGAACATGAGTTAAAAAAAATGCTTTGCAGTATCTCCCATGTAAGAAAAAGAATGAGCCCTTGCCCCCCCCCAACCCCACCAAAATTTTCCTAAGTGAAATTCAGATTTTCTAAGGATCTAGCTCTCACTGGTGATAACTAAACTATAGAATTAAAAAATATATAAGCAAAAATGTTTTAAAATTTGCTATTTTGGGTTTTGTTTTGTTTTGTTTTGCTTTTTTGTTTTGGGTCACACCTGGCAATGCTCAGGGGTTACTCCTGGCTCTGCGCTTAGAAATCACTCCTAGCAGGCTCGGGGGACCGTATGGGATGCTGGGAATTGAATCTGGGTCTGCCCCAGGTTGGCTGCATACAAGGCAAATGCCCTACTGCTGTGTTATTGCTCCAGCCCTAAAATTTGGCATTTTGTAGCTAATCAGCACTGAGTGCTCTAATTTCCATTATAAAAATTTACTTATCATCAAATTCCTTAGAAAGACAACTGCATAAGACCAATTTTTAGAAGGTGCTAAGTACAGAAAATTAGACAAACAAATCCCCCAGGAGCCTGGAGTGGGGAAACACCATTCAGGCAACCCCAGCAAGGAAAAGCTATGAGCCAACGAATTCAGGCTGAGTGCTCCACACAACTGCTACCAAATTTCTCTGCTGCTGCATCTTCTTCTATTTCCATAGGGGATCCTTGGAGAAGTGAGATTAGCAAAGCTAAGCAATGTCTCCTCCCAAATAATGGATTCAAAACATTACTGGAGGGATGAGGAGTCTCTGGGAGGAGCCAGCAGCTGAGAAACAGCCATGCCCAGTCCTCTGCTTTAGACAAGACAATCAAACCCAGAGATTGCAAAGGGACTCCCAGGGTCACACAGCTAGTAGTGCAAATTCAGGGAGCTTCTCCTGTGATGGTGCCTTCATTTTATTTCTTCTAATGCATCAGAATTAGAATTCTTGTGCAAATGGAGACTCCTGAAGCAAATGGAAACTCTATACCCAGAGGTCTGGAAATAGGCGAGGTAAATTTTAATGAAAACCTAAAAGATTTCACCATCAATTTTTGATGGAGCCAGCATAGTGTAAGTTGTAAGGTTAATCAATCGCATTTTTTAGTTTCCTGGTGACATGGAGACAAAACTCAGCAAGAACTCCAGAGGGTGCAATGCACACGATAATCTGTTTTTCAGCATTAAAGAGAAATATTCAGGGCTTCCCAGTCCAGAAGGAATAATGAAAGGCATCCCACAAACCTCTGAAGAGAGGTTACCGGTACAAAGAATGCACCTTCTAATGAACAAAACACTGACTGGCACCATCATTAGCAGTTCACAGGGGCACATTCAGAAGAGTGGCCATGGATTTCTGAAGACAAAAGCTTCATTCCTTGCAACCAAGTCCCCTGTGGCTCACAAGGGTGACCAGGTTTGGTGGCAGAAATACCACTAAAGAACACAGCACTGCACTCAAATAGACTTCACACGTGCTGAGGACCACTATGGGTAACAGAGGATCTGCTAAAGCAGAGTAAGTGCAACCTTCTCACCTTGGAAAGAATAAAATAAGGTGGAATATTAACAGGGCTGGGGCTTTAAGAACGTAAGAGATAAAATCATCTCTTACAGGTGTCAGCCTGCATACCTAAACCCCCAAATCACCAGGCAGGAGTAACTATTTATGCAGGAGCTATGAATACCACCACGAATCCCCTTCTACCTGACAAACTCTACACATCCTTCTTCCACCCGTGGGGCTGAGTCTGTTCAAAGCCAAGTATAATGAACACATTTTCCTTTCCAATGACTAGCTGAAGCAGGGGCAGTGGTTCTATCAGACAAGGTGAAGCAGGAACCTTTAAGGAAAGGCTTTTCTTACAAAAAAAAAAGTTTCAGGGGAGGAAATCAGCTTATTCTTTTTTTGATGCTGAGGGAATCTGGACGTGATGGCTCGAACCAAAGTCATGAGGGAAGATAGTCAGGTGGTAGTCTGAAAAATAATTCACACACACAAATGCATGTAAACAGAAAAGGTTTTGGAAGAGTTCTCCACATTACACTTTGCTCCTATCAGTAGGCGTGGTTCCAAGCCATTTCCAGGAGCTCTGGAAAATAAAAGGGAAAGAGCCTTATTCCTTTCCAACCCAGGCTTTTATCTAAGGGAAAACTTCACACCTGGAAGGTGGGACCATCTGGTTTCCACACCTATCCAAGGTGCTACATTCAAAAATAATTCCATCCAATGAGTAACAGCATAACTGATTGAGGTAGAAACAGACAAATCCCATAATCCCACAGTCATGTAGATATGGTATAATAGAAACATGCACAACTGTTGAAACAGAATTAAGCAACCCGGGAGTTTCTTTGTTTCTGTATTTTTTACATTGTATAATGAAGTCTCCTCTCTTTAGGTCATTTCTTATATCATGTAACCAAAGCTCTCCTCTGACATGACATCAACAAAGGGATCTCTTATGAAACTGGGAACAATGCTAAGCTCTCCCAAGCTGGGAACCCTTACTTTGACCATGAACTCCTGTAATGGAATCCTGACTGCTTCCTAGAGAGGCCTTCAAATTTCTTACAAGAATCTTCTGTGCAAATCTACTTTCCCTCTAACTCACTTGCAAGATGAAGACAATAAAGAAGCCAGCCCAAGAGTTATGATGATTCAGTGAGCCCCCTAGGGAGCCCTCACAGCACTCACAGCTCTGGTCTGCTGCAGGTAGCCCCTATGAGGCCCTGGAACTGCTGTCAGAAAAAAAAATAGGGAGGAAGAGAAGAAAGATCTATGTTGGCCTGTGCTCACAACAGCAGCTCTTGCCACTGAGGCTTCTGTTTCCAGGCTAGAGATGGGGGGATGGGAGGCCTGGAAGGAAGGTCAAGAAATGTGTGACTTCATAATGGCTAGGGTCATAGTAGTGGGCCAGCCTCTTGGTGACTGAGTATGACTTACAGCAGACCCACTGGTCCTGTGACCTGCAGGCTCCCATACTCTATAAGGATGCTGACTGGGAACAGACAGTTCAGGATCTACAAAGTTGGCTGCTGGAAAACCAGTCTTTCTATTTTCACAAAGGCACATGGGCATTTGGAATCAACACTGGTGAGGAAATTTGAGGTCAGCTTTTTGTCCATTTTCTATTTATTTCAAAAGCATGCTATTTTAATAAGAATAGATTTAAGTGAACTATAAGGATATAAGTTATAAGGATATAACTATAAGGATAACTATAAGTTATCCTCTTTGGTTTCTGTTGATTCTTTGAAGGAGAATAGTTATTTCATGGGTGCAGAGATGAGGCTCATTCACTCTTGCTCTCCTATTCTTTTTTTTTTTTTTTTTTTTTGGTTTTTGGGCCACACCCGTTTGACGCTCAGGGGTTACTCCTGGCTATGCGCTCAGAAATCACCCCTGGCTTGGGGGACCATATGGGACACCGGGGGATCGAACCGCAGTCCATCCGCTTGCAAGGCAGACACCTAACCTGTAGCGCCACCTTCCCAGCCCCGCTCTCCTATTCTTTCACTTTTGCCCTTTGGCTCCCTACTTCTGTCTCACATTCTCATTCTCCATTCTCTCTTGCTTTCTCTGCCATTCTCTTCTCTCGCTCTCATTCTCTTATTCTATAGCATCCTCCCTCTCACACATTCTCACTTCCTCTTTTATTTGTTTTTGGGCCACACCTGGTGACACTCAGGGGTTCCTCCTGGCTATGTGCTCAGAAATCGCTCCTGGTTTGGGGGACCATATGGGACGTTGGGTCTGTCCTGGGCCAGCTGCGTGAAGGCAAACGCCCTATCACTGCGCTATTGCTCCAGCCCTTCTCACTTCCTCTTGCTCTCCACTCCTGATCTCTTATTATTTCCTGATGATTCTTTCTCCCCCTCACTCTGTCACATTCTCTCTTTTGTTCACTGACACTCCTCTGGCTCTCTCACTCCTCCTGGGACTCTCACACTTTCACTTGCTCCCTTTCCCTCTCATTCTCTCTTATTTGCTCTCTCACTCTCTAGTTCTTGCTGACTCTTGCACTTATGTCTCTCGTTCTTTCTCAATCTTGTTCTTGCTCTCATCTACTCTCTTGACTCTCACTTTTGCTGCTTGTGTTCACTCGATCTCTCATGCTTTCTCATGTCTGCTCTTCTCATATTCACTCATTCTTTCACTCACTTCCTCTCAATCATTTTTGCTTTAGTTCTCTCTCACTGTCACTCTCTTTCTCTTTATCTCACCCTTGCTCTTGTTCTTGTATCATTCATTCTCTAAATCTCCCAAATGCCTACTCTGGTGAAGAGGTATTGATAGTGAGGATGCCTGCATAGGTATGTTGGGGCACCTTCACCTGCATCTGATCAATTCTCCTGTTAACACAAGAAATGCTCTAAAATATAGCTTATTCAAAGATAAATAAGCAACCATTGCTCTGTAGAAAACCCTGCTAGGAAGAAGACAGGACAAGTGAATGAATAAAAGACAGTATCAGAAAACATTCCTAGAGCTTTTGAGGAGAGAAGGAACATCCCTCACCTAGGGACATGCACAGAAGCTGAAGAGACCACTTCCATCATGTCCATCTTCTCAGAATCATCCAGCGCAAGGGGCACCAAAAGTCAGGTCTGTATCCTGAGCCCTGTCACCACAGAGGTTACAGAGACCCCAGACAAAGGAATAGTGTTCCTCTGAGCTTCCCTACAGTCACCATACTACTAGAACTCTGGGTCAGCACCATCAGATTATGTGTTTAAAAGTTCTATGCTTTAACTCAGGAGCCTGAATTACTGAACGAGCCTCCGGCTCTACCCTGTGTCAACTCTGGAGAACAAGAAAAATGAGTGCGAGGTGGATCACAGCATCCCTGAGTGGGAAGTGACAAATGACCTGCACAAGAGAGGCAAGGGCAAGGAGCTCCAGATCCTACAGATCCTGCCAGCCCCACGGGGAGCTCAGTCCTGCCTAGCCTCTGTCCCCAAACAGCAAGAGCATGTTTCTTCTTTCCTAGCACAATGGACATAATGTTGGCTGCATATATCTTCCTGCCGTGATTAGCTCCTCCCCTGCTTACATGCATTTGATCCTCCCATGCAACATCTTAAAGCTCTGAGTAGAACAATTCTAATATAATTCTGTGTCCTTGAAGCAGAGTCTCTTCTTTCAAAGAGGTGTTCCTGTATGCAAATGCCTCCAGGCCCTGACACTCAGGATTCATCTTCCAGGAGCTCCCACATTGACGCACAGACAGAAGGAAGCCGGCAGCTGATTCCCACGGCAACCTTTCCTCCCTCTGCTCTGTTGCCGCCCGCCCCTTGATGGAAGCGAGATTTATTTCTACAGCCAGTGAAGCCTCTAGGACTAGAGATGAATGAGTCCAGATCGAAACAGGGAGGCACCCCTCAGCCTTCACCGGGGTCTGGACCCCACAGAACCCCCCATTCCACTCCCCTGAGTTCTGCTAATGATTATAAATGGCAAAGAACCTCCAATTTAATTGCAAAAGGTAATGATGCAGTGAGCATAAGATTAGATTCACCACAGAAGGCAATATCCTCAAACAATAAAAAGAAAAAATTGAGAAGCTGGGTGTGAAGATGGCTGGAATCGATAGGAAGGTTTCGGTATTAAATACTACGGTGGAGGGTCACAAAGTGATATTGACAGAACTGCTGACAGAAGATAAAAAAGGGGGAGAGGAACTAAATTGGTCTCTGCAGAAAATAAGTTACAGATTAATCACCCTACCATAAAATCATTTTGCGATGACTTCGGGTGTCTGAAGATGTGTGCACAGCTTGATTAGAGGAGGGGATTGCCAAGTTGGGGCAAATGAGAGTCCACGGAATCCTAATGCACAGGGTTAGAGAGTTTTTTTCTTCTGGACGTTCTCCCTCCTACACAGATAGGATAAGTACTCAGGTGGCTCCATTCAGCATCTTGGCGATTCAGGAGGAAAGCGCTTGCTTGCTCCATCCAAAGTATCTTCCCAAACTGGAGCAGGTATTGGCACTGTATCAGAGAGTCTTGCTTGCTCTCTGTTCTAAGCTGGCAGGAATACCTACTGGAGTAATGTGGAGGAAGGGGACTAGAAAGGGACCAGAAATCTCTGATGACATTGCCCCTGAACCTGCAGGGAACCTACAGAAAAATGCCTGAGAGGACATGAAGTTTCCTGCTTTTATTTTAAAAGCTTGGGTGAAATCTACTTGGGTGCTTTCTACTACATGACAAAGATCTGGTCTAACTTTTTTATTAATATGTTTAAACACCTTGAATTACAAATATGATTGTAGTTGGGTTTCAGTCATATAAAGATCACCCCCCCTTCACCGGTACAACATTCCCACCACCAATGTCCCAAATCTCCCTCCTCCCCCACACCTCCCCACCTGTACTCTAGACAGGCTTTCCACTTCCCTCACTCATTCACATTGTTATGATTAGATTTTTCATGGAAACTGATTCCCCTCCTGAAATATGGTTGCTTTGCTAGAAAACAGGTAACTCTTATTATCACATTGAGGGCCAGGAGACTCTCTCCTTATCATGCAGTTTGGAAACTTTAACAGAATACTGCACATTTCTAGCAGTCTGGCTTCTGTGCCACATATTGATAATGATAAATCACTATTCATGCCATATCATCCTTTCAGTGGATTTATTAATATTGCATGTTACCTTGAAGGAAAAGAGCTAAGTAAGCATTATAGGAACAAATACATATAAAATGAGACCATCACTGAAGAAATCCGCCCACCAGACTATGTTCTCAAATCCCTTCAACTCGTGCCACCCCCAACCTTATTCCTGACCCCCAGTACACACACCTTATGATGTGATGTTATAATCATTCTAAATTTCCTGATTTTCCTCTCTAAAGTTGTTGTTTTGACATAAACAAAAGAAATAAAATCATAGCCTCATATAAAAACCACATTTAAAAAATGTCTTTTAAGCAATCAAATATAAAAAAGTATACATCAATCCATAGATGTTTTCTCTATAAAAGGCAAAAATATTAAATTGAACAAGTGGAAGCAAAACTGGTTCCAAAGACAGTGCATGTAAAAATTAAGCAAGGAATGGTCAGTCACAAGAGACCTGGGAAGGAGTCCAGGGCCCTCCTTCCTGACTGCTGAGCTGAGGGTCCTTGTGCTACAGATGGGGCTGGTATGTGCCAAGGCCTCCATGTGTTCTCAAGGTCCAATGATCATGGAAACAGGAAGCGTTGACACATTTTCAGGACCATCATCTAGTATCTTCCAATGAATGCTGACTGGAAGGAAAGTGACCATATCAGATCAGTGTATCTGATGTATGGTGACCCTGGCATGGACTTTAAAAGAGTCACCTAACCCTTGGGAATAAGTATTTCATCAGTGCTCTCACCGGAATGGTGATTTCATCCAAGATTTTTAAAATTTATTCAATAAAAAGGTAATACACTTAAATAGAAGATATTCTTGGTCATCTCATCATGACCTCTGGACTAATGGCAAAAGGGGAGAACACTGGCAGCTTTCAGGGTGAGAGTCACTTCTGTGCACAAGATATGTCATATCAGATGTGACTCATTTGGTGTTTTTACATGAGCCAATGGCTCAACTTTCAGAGTATTTTGTGCATTTTATAAATAAGTTTATATCAATGTCATATTTTTTAGCGTATATGAATTAAGTGTATTCTGAATTCAGCTCAACTATTCCAGTTAAACAAGGACAAAAACTGTGACAGTGAGGTCTTTCTCACTTACCACGGCCTGGGTGGAGCTCTCCTGTAAATCCCACAGCAAAATATGGTTGTCCGCCAAGGAGATGACTTTCTTTCCATCTCCTGTTGGTTCCCACATGACACTGAGAAAAACAGAATAAATACAAGCTTTTGAGAACCCTACGTTTGTATTTGAGAGCATTCACACATACTAAATAACAAGCCAAGAGGCCTTCTATGGCTCACAAGTTACTACCTCATAAATAGCATTATGTCATGACATGACCAGCAATGCTCTCTCTGCTGTGGACTTAAAGTCCACATCTCTTCCCACATCCTCACTTCACCTGGAGTTATAAGGCAGACTCTGAAGGGTGCTGAGTGTAAGCTGACATCAGGAAGGTGAGAAGTCCCACAAGGTATACTTGTGACATGGATGTACATATGTATTCTCAATTCCCCTTTCTCTCCCCTCCCATCTCTTACTCTCTCCACCTATTTATCAATCTATTTCTTATATTTTTTCTCCCTCTCTAGTTCTCTCTCCATTTTAATTTCTCCATCCCCACTCTAATCTAGTGCTGTCTCTCCTCCATGCGAGCCTACAATAAGGCAGTTATATGGAAGTTAAAATGTGGGGATCCTTACCATAACCAGACCTTGCTAGAACACTAATCTCCAATTTCTAACCTTCAGAACCAAGAAAGAGATGCTCCTAATATTTTTTTTAATTACTGTTCTTTTTTTTTTTCTGGTTTTTGGGCTACACCCAGTGACACTCGGGGGTTACTCCTGTCCATGCACTCAGAAATCGCTCTTGGCTTGGGGGACCATATGGGACGCTGCGGGATCGAGCCACAGTTTGTCCTAAGCTAGCACGCACAAGGCAGACACCTTATGCCCTGTGCCACTGCTCCAGTCCCTTTTTCTTTTTCTTTTTTAATATTTTAAAAAATAATAGTTCACTTAAGCACCATTGTTACAAAGTTGTTCATGACAGAGTTTCAGTCAAGCAATGTATACCACCCTTCGCCAGTCACTTTTCCTGCCACCAGTGCCCCAGTTTCCCTCCCACCCACCCACTCCTGCCTACCTCTGAAGTAGGTATTTTATTTTACTCTCTCTCTTTTATTATACTGTGGTTTGCAATAATGTTAATAAAGAGGTACCATACATGTCAGTTTATCTCCTTTCTGTACCCAGTTATTTTCCAGAGTGATCAGTTCCAATTATTATTGTCACAGTGGACCCTTCTCTACCCTAACTGCACTCACTGCTCTTTGTGGTAACCTTCCTACTATGTACTGGTCCTCCTGGCCCTTGTCTCTATTGTCTCTGGATATTATTACCATGCTATCTTTTATTTTTCTTATATCCCACAAATGAGTGAGATTATTCTATATCTGTTAGATTCCCTCTGACTCATTTCACAGCATAATCTCCATAACCATATATATTTCCATCCCGACAAATTTCATGACTTCATTTTTCCTAATAACTGCATAGTATTCCATTGTGTAGATGTACCAGTTTCTTTAGCCACTTATCTGTTCTCAGGAACTTGAGATTTTTTTCCAGATTATGGTTATTGTAAATAGTGCTGTGACAAACATAGGAATGCAGAAGGCTTTTTTACATGATATTTTTGTGTTTCTAAGATATATCCTTAGGAGTAGTAGTACTGGATCATTTGGGAGTTTTAGTTCTTATTTTTTGTTTGTTTTTTTTGTTTTGAGTAATATCCATATTGTTTACCAAAAATGCTGGACTAGCAATGAATGAGAATTACTTTCTCCTCACATCTATACCAGCATGAAGTGAGCAGAAGCCATCCACAGTACAGAAGAGGCAGTACCATATGCCCCAGCACTCACTGCGAAGTGAGCAGATACCACTTGCGGTGTGGAAGAGACAGGGCCAAGCTCATCATGAGAAGATGTTCTGTGGCCATGCATTTCTTTTAGTCAATGGGCCCAAAAATAACACACACATACATACATATACACACATTACCAAACTCCAATAGTCACAATGTGGAAACAAAGCAGAACCACACCATACTTAGTGCATGAAGATGGTAGTTTTGAAGACCCAACTAAGTACTGGCTACCTATATAGCTTCTCTGATAAGAACTTTACAGAGGAACTGTGAAGGATATTCAAATAACTAAAAGAAAATATACACACAGCATGAAATGAAATGAACAAACCACATATAAGAAGAGTAAAAATGAGAAAACTCCTACAGAAATAACAGAACTGAACAACTTGGTAGGTGAAACGAAAAACTCACTGGACAGCCTCACCACCAGAGTAACAGCTGCTGATGACAGGATCAGTGAGCTGGAAGATGAGCTGCATAACACTTCCATGCAACAGAAGAGGTTGGAACAGAACCTTAAAATAAATTAACAGAAGATTGAAAAAAATCCTCAAAATAGGGAAACAGATGACAATAGAACTCTGGGATAAAATCATGAGAAACAACATAAGAATCATTGGAGTCCCGGGAAGAAAACCCCCACAAAAAATCAACAGTCAAGGACATCATTGCTAAGGTGTTTCCAAGGCTGAGGAGTGCAAACAACCACATCCTGGATACCCAAAAAATACCAGCTAAAAAAGAACCAAATAAAAGCACCCCAAAGCACATCCTAAACACAATGATGAAAAAGCACAGAGATAGACTACTGAAAAAAAAAAAAGATACTAAAGTAAAATTATATACAAAGAAGCATCCTTAAGATACAGTAGATTTATCACAAGCAACTCTCAAGGCCCAAAGGCAGTGGTGAGAGATAGTGACAAAAATTAATGAAATGAATGCTTCACCAAGAATACTTTACCCAGTCAAATTTTCATTCAGGTTTGAAGGAAGGATACACAGCTTTATGGATAAAGAACAGCTCGAAAACTTTACAGATTCAAAACCAACGTTAAAAGAAGGACTAAATGGTCTACTTTTAGGAAAGGCAGACCCAACAAACACACTAAATTCCTAAAAAGATGACACAAAATTCCATGACAATTATCTCTCAAAGTCAATAGACAAAATGCACAGAGTGTCCCTTCCTGGAGCAGGATTTTTAGCCGGCACGGGCAGGCAGCTGGCAGGCCTCCGCATGTGCCAGCGGCCTTTTGGCCTGGCCTAGGGTAGGGGGGCACGGACCTGGGTCACCCGACCCTCCCCTCCCCCTTTCCTCCGGATCTCCAGGTGGGTTTCTGGGAGGAGCTGATGGGACACCCTGGGTATTCCCCACTCCCAGGCCGGGTCTGGGGACCGGCCTAGTGTTGGGCTTAAATCCCTGTCCTTCGGGCTTGGGAGGGTCTCTCTCCCATCCTGGAGCAGGATTTTTAGCCAGCACGGGCAGGCAGCTGGCAGGCCTCTGCATGTGCCAGCGGCCTTTTGGCCTGGCCTAGGGTAGGGGGGCACGGACCTGGGTCACCCGACTCCCCTCTCCCCCTTTCCTCCGGATCTCCAGGTGGGTTTCTGGGAGGAGCTGATGGGGCACCATGGGTTTTCCCCACTCCCAGGCCGGCTCCAGAGGTTGGCTTAGGGGGTGGCGTTTGATCTGGGGGGTGGCAGATAACTGCTCAGCTATACTCAGGATGTCACTGGCAATTTCATACCAGTCTATATTTTGAAACCGCGCGGGGAACATATGCTCCTCCCAACCATCAGTACCCCAGATTTACCCTTCTTAACTTCAGTAACACAGTTTTAATCTCTGACCAAAGACATACAGTAGATCTTACAAATCCCAGAACTATTTAGAAGGACACAAATCGAACACATATTGAACACATATATCTTTTGAATATTTTATGATATTTTCTTTAACTGCTGTAACTCTCTATATATTCTTCTACCATGATGTTTCTATCTACTTTTCATCTTGTCTTTTCTTTATAAGCTGTTCAGTAAGGATTGTTGGTGGAACTGTCCCTCATTTGATGCCTATGATTGAACTATGTCATGGAAATTGCTGGTCTTGATCCTATTGCCTCCAGATGCACCAATAACGCTTCATGGCATTGATCCTTGTTTGCATAGACACATTAAAATGGGAAAACACTATACATACAGATTAGTTATTATCTAATAAATCTCATTACAATGTACCTTACACCCTGAACATTGATATAATGACCTGGCACAGGCCTCAGATGAATGGGCATTCTCCATTCACGCTGGAACCAGGCAAGCTATCTATGAAACATCCAAGGTCTTTTATAGCAACAGTTGGAAGCAGTCCTCTACCAGGAAAGACATTACCAAGGGTCTGACATCGACCTCCTAAAAAGACACTTCCGTTTACACTGAGAAGACGTGACAACAACAATGACCTGCGAGAAGACGTGACAACAACAATGACCTGCTCTACAGGACATGGTTCTCTCTATTGCCCCTTAAGTGTGAGGTGAAACGAGAGGATGCTCTGCACCATCCTGACTGCAATATGGGATATGCAGACTCCAGGATCTTTAATACAGAAGCATGATACCAACAATAGAGACTATGTGAGGAATGGAGGTGTATTGCCACTACAGACGATGACTTGAATTGGACAAACTAGTTTGCCTGGAGCCTAGAGTCAGTCCTGTGCCAGGAAACTTCAGGGGTAGGGTCTCCATGTATTTAGACCATAATTTGTTTTTCCATGTCCCTTATGTTTTGGTGGGCCTATGCAAACAAATGCCACTTTAATATCATTTTTTACTATGTTCCCTTGACTCCAATCCTTAAGAAAAACAATCCACTAAAACTTTTGAGGTTAACTTAAACTAGTAAGCATGTGCATGGAACTAGATAAATGTACTTTGCCCTCAATGTTTAAAGAGTTACATAAGTCTAATATCTTTAGATTATATGGTGTGCTGCTAAGAATTAATATGTACTACAACTGGGGATTTGAGGGACAAAGTAATTGTATTGTACATGGGTTCAGTTTTGTTTTTCTTAATGTTCTTTGGCTGAAAGTTCAAGGCTGGGATATCATCGATGGGACTACTGAGAATCCTGTTTATGGGTGATTGGGCTTCCACTGTAACTTTACCCTGTCCTCTTTCTTTGCATCTTTGTTGTCATAATTAAAATAATAAAAAAAAAAGAGAAACAGAGTGGCAAAATGATCATAAAGTTGAATCCAACATTTTCCTGCCTACAAGAAACACATCTACATAATCACAGCAAACATAGACTCAAAGTCAAAGGTTGGAAGACAATCATTCAAGCAAATGACTTCCTTAAAAATAATGGGATGTGGGGCCAGAGAGATAGCACAGCAGTAAGGCTCGCAAATAGCTAGCCCAGGACGAATGGTGGTTCAAATCCCGATATCCGATATGGTCCCCCAAGCTTGCCAAGAGCGATTTCTGAGTTGAGAGCTAGGAGTAACCCCTAAGCACCATAGGGTGTGGCCCCAAAACAAAACAAAACTAGTGGGGTGGCCATACTAATATCATATGACACAGATTTTAGGCTTAAAAAGATTATTAGAGATAGATGAGCATTCAGAAAGAAGCATTTCTTAATATCTTAATAATCAAGGGATATGTACACCAAGAAGAAATCACACTCCTTAACATATATGCACCCAATGAGGGGCCAGAAAAATATTTAAAACAACTTACTAACAGACTTGAAGGGATATAGCAATAACAACACAATAACAGTGGAAAACTTCAACACTGCCCTGTTATCTTTTGATAGATAAATGAGGCTAAAAATTAGCAAGTATATACTGGCTTTGTCCCTGACACATAGGTATTTGGTATCCTACTTCTGGGTCTTAATTTGCCCAAAACACGTGTACAAGTCTGAGGAGTATGAACTTAACCAAGTCTGTAGAATGCACAAAACAGTCTGTGAATTTTGGACAGGATGCCCATATTCTCTGTTTCTACCTTCTCACCTGCCAAGAGATAGAGAGCCAACTGTGGTGGATAGTGGAGGAGAGAGATGAGCACTGCTCAGGAAAGGGTGTCTCAGTCCTGATGTACCCATCCACAGTAGGCACTACCTGTAGTATAAGGTAACTTTCTTATGCTTCAGTCAATTCCAGTCACAGTTTCCTGTCACCTGCAGCCCACACTCTCCTGACATGCATATTTGAGAAACTAATGAAAGATTCTCAATCATATCATCTCCATGGGAAAGCAATGAGGAGATATAGAATTTTGCAGCTTGGATTTTCAGTCTTCCCTGTGAAATTTTAAATGTGCTGGTAGCAGATAATTTCATTTTACACACTCTGGCATGGGAGGCACCAAGACCCGGAATGGAGAGCTGCGTGATTTCTCTATCTTGAACAAATACAATACCTAATGATTGGGGGCATCCCCAGGTCTCCACCCTCACACCTTCTTTTCAAGTCTATAACAGAGCTATGATTGCTTTTAATCGCAACATTAATATCATTCCAAACTACAAGCCTTTCTCATTACAGTGTAAGAACCACACACAGTTCACAGCACTATGACCAGAGGCGTGTCACTCCTGTTCAGCAAAGAACTTTCTATATCTTTAGATAATAACAATAAAGAATGCCATGAAGATATTCAATAATGAAACCTGGCCCTCTCTTTTCTTTCCGAAGATAATAGCCCATTTTAGTTTTGAAGACACTTCCTCAGAGCAAGGGGACCAAACTTCTCTTGGTGACCTGTTTTCACTGGTAAAATCACATGGAGTTCTGATGATGAATCCCAAGTGAAAATGCAAAACTGGAAAAGAGAAGATGAAAAGATCACACTTTGTTGATGCTTCCTGTCTGCTTTCATCTATCTGTTCATATTGCTGTAACCATAGTCTTGGCTCAGAGCTTAAGCAGTGGACACGCAAAGACTGAGGTCAGGGTACCACCTGCTCAGACTCTGCCTCAGTCACAGATGTCACCTTCATGCTGCTTTTCTCACATGGAAGAGAGCAGAGAGAAGCTATCACCCCACAACCCTTTCTAACTGATAGTAAGCCCATCCCAGGACTCAACTGCCGCTACCTAATCAGCCCATGAAAGTTCCTTGCTCCTTCAACTGCCAATATATTAGAGATCAGGGTTTCAATATATGAACTGAGGGTTGAAGGAAAACAGTTCATAGCAACAAACACATTAGGGGCAAGGAATTTTTTATTTCTGTAGTCACCAGAGAACACTCATATTGTATGCATGTGCCACACCCCAACATTCTCAAAAGCAGTAGCAAACAGACACAGCGTTAGCAAGACTACAGGCTGAAGTGATTATAGATGCTTGGACTTTTTTTTATTGTGGGCAAAGTGAATTACAAATCTTTCACAGTAATATTTAAGGCACATAGTAGTAATGAATAAGGGGCATTCCCTCCACCAGTGTTGTCCTCCCGCCACTCCTGTTCCCAGCATGCTTCTCTCTTCCCCTCTTCTCCCCCCGTAGTGCTAGTGCAGCTGTTCCCCCCATGTACATCTTGATGTAAATTGGGTATCATTTCTGTTGTAGTTGACTTTGGATTTTGTATTCAAGTCTGATCATTTTTTATTTCCACCAATGGACATACAACTTGGTCTTGGTATCATCCGTTTTTCTCCCTCCAAATATGATGCTGATCAAGGTGATTCCATTAATGTGGCTCTATTTGAGATATAAGAAGGGATATGGGATGAATCTGTCTAGGAACTGTAAGTATCCCTTTGGAAGAAGAAAGGGGTAAGAAGAAAAAAGTAACAAAACAAAATAAAATGAGACAAGGCAAAAACAAACCAAAACGAAACAAAAAAACAAATTAGGGAGTTATACAGATAAAAGTACAAAACAGGTTAAGAAAAAAGAAAAAAAAAAGAGTAAACCAAAAACCAAAACCATTTGCTACAAAGAAACACTTTAAAAAAAATAAATAAAAGGCAAAAGCAAAACAAGAGGAAGAAACAAAAAAAAAAAAAAAAAAAAAAAAAGCAAAACAAACAAAAAAACCAGACCAGCAATTTCTTAAAAAAGGGTGTTTGTTTTTGTTGTTGTTGTTTTTGCATGGGAACAGTAAACATTGGGGAAATTAGAACTCAAATTCCCTTGGCCTATGAGATACAGGGTTTCTCCTCCCTTGAAGCATACTGCCATGGGAACAACTACAGGCTCCGAACTCACTCTTTTACACACCCCAAGGTCTCTTTATGTTGCCAGAAGACTTTCCGCTCAGGTGTGGGTGATGATATCCAGCCTCTGTAGCTGAAAATTATTTGCATATGTCATAGGACAAAGGCTAGAAGAGAGGGTTTTTTTTGTTTTTTTTTTTTTTTTATGGTTCTAGGATTTCTTTTTCATCAATGTTGTTGTAGTCAGTCTTCCGTGGTTAGTGGGCTTGGTTTTTGCTCAGATGCTAGGCCAGAGCCTAAACTATAGTCTTTCAGCATAATTCCAGATGTTGATGAATGGAAATTTTTTTTTTGTGGTTTTTGGGTCACACCCGGCAGTGCTCAGGGGTTTTTCCTGGCTCCATGCTCAGAAATTGCTCCTGGCATGCACAGGGGACCATATGGGACGCTGGGATTCGAACCGATGACCTTCTGCATGAAAGGTAAATGCCTTACCTCCATGCTATCTCTCCGGCCCCGAAGAATGGAATTTTTAACAGAAACTCCTAATAGGCATAGATTTCCAGATCATAATAAATCACAGGACAAGAATTAGCCAGTTTACTATCAAAGTCTGATTATGTAACTATGGAATTTTTTTAACAGAAACTCCTGATAGGCATAGATTTCCAGATCATAATAAATCACAGGACAAGAATTAGCCAGTTTACTAACAAAGTCTGATTATGTAACTATGACGTGAAGTTATAGCATGCAGATGAACCATATCCTTCTCACAAAGCATTTTTGTTTTGTGTTACACCTGGTAGCGCTCAGGGGTTACTCCTGGCTTCATGCTCAGAAATCACTCCTGGCTGGCTCAGGGGACCATATGGGATGCCAGGATTCGAATCAATGACCTTCTGCATAAAAGGCAAACACCTTACCTCCATGCTATCTCTCCGGCCCCTCACAAAGCATTTTTAATGATACACAACACTATAGCTTCTTTGGTGACATGAATACTGTCATTCTCACCTGTCACAGGAAAGGTTTCTGCAGGGTACATGCAGATTATTGAAACTTTTTTTTCCCATTCTCCAGTTACCAGGAGTATTTGGGGGTACAGGGCACTTATTATAGGAGACCCTCAAATTACATTCTCATGTTCACCATTTTGTTTAATTATTAATATGGATAAACAGAAATGTATAGCATCCTTGAAGAAACTTTATTTAAAGCCCTGGGGATTGATTTTTCAAATTTTTGTTTTTGTTATATATCAGATTGCTTAAACTGAAAATTTCCAAGAGACACTAAGTGAGGACTTACTATAAGCGAAGATTTCCAGGTAAGAATAGAGATGGCACATGAAAAATGAGAACATTTTCAAGATAATGGAAGAAATTCAAAGCAACTGGATTGGGTGGGTAGAGGTTGAAGAGCAGAGTTGGAGTCTTTGGGAGAGGAAGGTGTGCATGAGAAACCAACATTAATTGCACTATAAACCACACACCCAATGTACTGCAAATATACCATCCAACTCACAATAAAATCAATAAATGAAGTCATTTTAAGGGCTAGAGATGCATACAGGAGGCAATATAGGAAGGTTATACTCTGAGGCATCAGGACATCTACAACCCCCATATATTCCAGAAATACCTACAGAGAGTAAGACTCTTATCCATATTAGCACGCGCGCACACACACACACACATACACACACACACACACACACACACACACACACACACACGACCAGTGCATTCTAGAACATTTCCAACATGAGCGAAGGGCTTTTTTTTGGGGGGGGGGAGTTGAGCCACACCCAGTAGCGTTCAGGGGTGACTCCTGGTTCTGTACTAAGAAATCACTCTTGGCAGACTTTGGGGACCAGATGGGATGCTGGGGATTGAACCTGGTTCCATCCCGGGTCAGCCACGTGCATGCAAGGCAAACACCTGGTGTGCTATCACTCCAGCCCCAGCAAAAGACTTTTAGACCAATGCCAATCCTTTTAAATTTTTTGTTTCTTGGCTCCCTTCATTTCTTCATGCTTTGCAGCACACGCACACATGCGCACACACACACACGCACACACATATTTGCATGAGTCAATTGCAAAGCTATAGACATTACAAACTGAAGGACAAGCTCACCTCAAGAAACCAAATCAAATAGCAACAGGATGTTATGAGGAAGCAGAGTGCTTCAAAGAACATTCTTCCTCTAGACACAACCACAAGCAATTATACCTTCCTCCCCTGGCTTAACGAAAATGGGTCACCTTGGTCTAGTTTTGTACCAGGAGTAGAAAGAAGGAAGTGAAGTGGAGGAAAAGATTTCCCTCAGGAAACGATTCCTCTCATTTCTCTTCATCCAAAAGATCTCCCTTTGTAGGGCCAAGGGATATATTTCTCTGAGAGAAAGCTTGTGTTTCTCAGTAATATTATCAGAGGAAACAATCAAATGAATTTCAAATGACTGCAGAAATGACTTTTTATATCTAAAAAGGAAAAATATATAGCAATTCAAAAAGAAGCAAAAAAAAAACTTTAAGAATACAGGAGGTCGGGGCCGGGAAGGTGGCGCTAGAGGTAAGGTGTCTGCCTTGCAAGCGCTAGCCAAGGAAGGACCGCGGTTCGATCCCCCGGCGTCCCATATGGTCCCCCCAAGCCAGGAGCGATTTCTGAGTGCATAGCAAGGAATAACCCCTGAGCATCAAATGGGTGTGGCCCAAAAACCAAGGAAAAAAAAAAAAGAATACAGGAGGTGGAGGTGATACTAACTTGCTTTAGAAAATAACTTGGCATTGAGTCCTAATAGACAAATGTTTTAAGAGATATTCCATTTCTTGTGGAACAAAGTTTCTTATCACTTACACTCTGAAGGTCACGATGAATATTATATGGCTATAATGATTTCTGCAAAAACTATATGAAAATGGAAGAAAAGAGACCTGTGTCTGAGACACTGTCATGGAATCTGGGTGGCTGCAGGCTCCGAAAACTACAGATCATCACATAGATTAAATCTTAGGATGCTAGTTGGTGTTCAGAAACATCATGATATCAGTCATAGGAGAGAGTCTGACTTACTCTTGCAAATGGCCTATAAAATAAAAAAAAAAAAACAGTTTTCTGAGTTTCTAGAAGAAAAGCCTTAGGTGGCTATGTGTGTTTAGGGTAGTAATAAGCAATTTCCTAATCAATCAAGTCTCCAAGAGACTCTGCTTCTCATCAGAAATAAATGCTAAAGCAAAGAGGAGAGTGACTGGAGAGAAATGCAGGAGAATCCCACATTGGAACATTAGCACCCTATTAATTCCAGGCCCCAAGACTGGATAAGGAGGATGATTGGGTCACTTAAAGTCAGTCACTTAAAATTAGGACAAAGAACAGAACTTCAGCCAGCAGGGCACACATCTTACTCCCTCTGCTGGTACCTCCACAGTGACAGAACATTAGACAATGAGTGAGCTGTCTGATCCCTGGGTCTGAAGGGACTGGCCTGTGTCCGCAGCAGCCTGCACTGCTTCTATACATGCCACATGATGGTTATCAAATATGTGTAGTGTCCTGGCTGGCCACATCTTTTCTAAATTACGAACCACTAGTCTGGCAGGTTCCTGAGAGACATTCAATACACATGTGCTGAAAGAAAGTGTGAAGGAAAAATTAATTATGCTACCTCTTGATATGTGCCCAGTGTGCATTATATATAATACGTGGAAAATCAAATTGGAAGAAGATTCTATTTATCAAGTACACTTGGAAAAGATTCATCCCTCCTAGAGAACGTTTTTAAGAGGCTCTCAACACTCGGTCTGGAAAAGGGCTTCTTAGCAAGAGGTTAGGCTTGTTTATTGGTCTCCTGAGGATTGTTGAAGACAGATTCAAGAAAGCACACCACATGTGATGTGCTCTGAGGTTCTTCTCTCCCCATCCAACCACTTTCATCTTGGGTGATCAATTGTCTGGTGGTCTTAGGGTATACAAAGCCAATTTTGAATATTACAGCCCAGATTCCAATTTTATATTAACCCCTGTCCCCATTCAAATTCCCTGAGCACCAAAAACTACATCAATAAATACCCCACGTTGTCTAACCAACTGGCTTTTCCATAAGTAGGCAAGAATTCTCCAGAATAAAAAGGTCTGAAATAATATGTTACTTTCAAACTTACAACAAAACCAATAAAACCTGTCAAAATTTATTAAGGATGAGGGTGGTGAACCATACCCAATAGTGTTCAAAGTTTACCACCACCACCACCCCGACTCTACTCTCGGGATCACTTCTGCTGCTGCTTGGGGGACCATATGTTGTGCTAAGGATCAAATAAGGGCTCACCATGTGCAAAGCAAGTGCCTTATACTACCTCTCCAGCCCTTCAACTTATTTTTTAACATCTCTCTGATCTGTTATCTTCATGTCAACCTAACTCCACAAAGTTCCCAGAACAGATGATTCTGCTACAGCTGTTGTCTAGAACAGTTTCTCCATTTCATACTCTCTCCTACTAATACTGTAACATTTAGAATGTGATCTACTGTGGTCTATGTTTAGGCTCATTCCCTAGCCATTCTTTGCCTTTCACTATCAATAAAATAAATTTTTACAGGGGTCGAAGAAGTAGTATACTTGGTGGTGCATTTGCTTTGCATGTGGCTGACTGGGTTCGATCTCCAGCATCCCACCTGGTCCCTAGAACACTACCAAGAGTAATTCCTGAGTGCAGAGCCAGGAGTATGCCCTGAATATTGCCAAGTATAGTTCCAAAACAAAACAAAATTTTTAATAAAAATCAAATAAATTTTACAGTGTCTTGTGTTAAGTAAATACCACCTACAAAGTTTTAACTCAACTGCCAATTTCAACAGGAAATAGGTTTCATCAAAGCAGCACCAACAGCATCTATTGGGCACATGAATGAAGTACAACCGTCTGCACAGAATGTTGTCACACCCATTCGTATTTATAGATGCGGCCACTCAACTACGATTTAGAACAGAGATTCAAAGTTCTTATCTTCCTAGTAGTTTCTGTTCCTAACCACTGGACAGTACTCACTACAAGGCTTATGAGCCTTGTAGGCATAGGCACATGACCTACTGACACTGGTTCCAACCGATGGTGATAAAGTGAAGTTAACAAGAAATACCTATGTACAATTCTCAGAGCCATTCTACCCACAACACTGCTTCCACGTCAGGTCTTTAGGAATGACGCATCAGCAGCTTCACAACCCCTTTCTTTCAGAACCCCTTTCTTTCATCTGAAAGATGGATGGCCTGACATAGTTCACAAGTCCCAGCAAACTAGAGTCCTCCAAATGAAGGGCAGCAATTAAGTTCTGTACTAAGAAATGACTTCAGTGTGTCTTGGTGGGGGAGAAATGGAGGATGGTAAAGAACACGGTGTGCTGGTAAATTTTCAGTATCTTTTCAAACTTTATTTCAATTACATGCATAGATACTTATGTGTGCATGCAGAGAGGTGATGAGTTACTTTGATTTCTTTATATATATAGTCAGGCAAAAGAAAAATTTAGAAAACACTACTTTCCTCCTCTAACATTGGTCTTCCTTAGCGAAGCATTTTGGCTACAAATGTCTTTTTTGTTGTTTTTCAGCCACACCTGGTGACGCTCAGGGGTTACTCCTGGCTATTTGCTCAGAAATCACTCCTGGCTTGGGGAACCATATGGGATGCCAGGGAATCAAACCGCAGTCCATCCTAGGTCAGCTGCTTTGCAAGGCAAACACCCTACCGCTGAGCCCCCGCTCCGGCCCCAGCTACAAATGTTTTTAAAGCACATCATTTTCTTGCCTTTTCAGAAACACACTTCTCATCTTGATGACTATTCATGCACTTGCTTCCAGCACACAGTTCTGGATTGGCAGAGCTTTTGTTCAGGTGAAAGGTGTCCTTGGTGGGGCCATTTTTATACTGGGTCTGCTTTTGGGACAAGTGAGTCTGAGCTCTGCTAATGGCTGTCTCCTTCCTTTTTTGGTTTCTGCATATACCTTGCCAGCAACAGTTTCATTCCCTCAAAACAGAGCTTAAGAAGCACACACTCTAGCTCAAATGCTTTGTTAGTAACAAATAGGCCTGCGTGGGTGCTGACAAAGCTCACCTCTTAGTAAAATATAAGGAGAAGCCTTTATGAAATCTTATTTTAAGCTATTTTATTTTACTTTCTAACTTAAAGCCATATGTGCTCCTTAGATTTTTTTTTTTTATGTTACAAAAGCAAAAAATCTCAATATTCCTACCACTGGAAACAACTACTACTAATAAGTGACTTGCAGCTTTTCAGAACAGTTTGCTCCTCTCAAATTACTTATAGATATGTGGCCATGCTGTACACATTTTTCTGCAACATGCTTTGCTTGCATTTAATTAAAATGCAGGCTGGGTAACTTTCCAAGTCAGATACAAGTCTTTCTAATGGCTACACAGAATTCTATTTGTGGATTTCCAAAACTTGTACTTTGAATTTCCTACTGCCTGACATTTTTGTTGTTTCTTGTTTTGTTTTGTTTTGTTTGGGGGCCATACCCAACAGTGCTCAAGGCTTATAACCCGAGCTCTGTGCTTAGGAATCATTCCTGGAGGGGCTACAGGGACCATATACAGTTCTGAGGGTTAAACCCAGGTTGGCCTAATGCAAGGAAAACTCCCTATCCCCACGCTTCTATAGCTCCAGTCCCATTTCAGTTTCTGATTATTGAGTACTTCCCCACAATGACATGGATGAGTGTCCTAATTAGTATCCTATTAGTCCACTAATTAGTAATTAGTATCCTCTGAGTATTCTATTAGTACACTAATAAGGTGTACTTTGGGGCTTAACTTAAAGAAAGTTCTTCTGTTTTTGCTGGGTTAAAGAATAATTGCATTTACCATGTGTTTTCCCAAAAAGTTCCTTTTCTCCACATTCTCTCTCATCAATACCAACATTCCCTACCCCTACTTTTTATTTAAGCATTGTAATTTACGATGTTTAACAATGTTAACAATACAGTTCCAGGCATTCCCTATTCAACACCACACCCAAAATCAGTATTCATCCACCCATGTCGCACCATGTCTCTCTATTTCCCACCCCTACCTTTTGGGCAAACTCAATTCTCTGAACATCAACACCATCTTTTTTTTTTTAATTAAACAACACAATTACAAGGTTGTGCATAATAGTTTTTTTCACAGATGAAGTTGTTCATGATTGAGTTACAGTCATACAATGTATAACAAACTTCACCAGTGTCCATTTCACACCATTAATGTCACAGTTTCCTTCTCACCCTCTCTGATACCCTCTTCCCTCCCACCCAACCTCTACCACTTGCCTCTGGGGTCTTGGTCTCTGTCTGTCTCACTCACTCACTCACTCGCGCGTGCGCGCAAATACACACACACACACACACACACACACACACTCCTCCCCTTCTTTTCGTTTGTGACACTGTGGTTTGTACCAGTGCAAATGAAGGAGTGCCACGAATGTCCTTTTCATATTAGATCTTTTCTATTCTAACTGCACTTTGTGGCAAGCTATCTACCCTGGAATGGTCCTCCTTATTTTCAAATCTATTCTTTCTGTATATTATTCCCACACTGTCTTTTATTTTCCTTATATCCCAGTGAAGGTAAAATTATTCTATGTTTATCCCTCGCCCTCTGACTCATTTCACTCAGCATAATACTCTCCACGTCCATCCTGTCCATACAGATATAAGCAAAATTCATGACTTAATTTTTTTCCTAATGACCGCATAATATTCCATTGTGCAGATATATTAGTTTCTTTTGCCACTCATCTCTTGTCAGGCACCTGGGGTGCTTTCAGTTTTTGGCTATTGTAAATAGTGTTGCAATGAACATAGGAGGTATTTTTGTATTGTCAACACCATCCTTAATCCTTTTTGGGATCCTGGACATTCTGATAAGAACTGCCCAAACCTTACCTCAAAGGGTTATCTCTGTTCCTTTAATTTGCATTTCCTGGATGTACAGAGAAATTGTATGTCATGTCAAATGAATTTTGACTGCTTCTCTATTGTTGGTGAACTACATGTTTACTTACTTACTTACTTACTTACTGTTCTTTATTTAAAATACTTCCTTATTTATACAGCTCTAGCTTTTCCAGAAGCAGAACCTTGATAGTGAATAGTGATAGTAGCAAGAGAAATCTCTACCCCATTTGGAATTCTACCAAATCTATTGAATTTGAAGACAGCACCATTCAGAGCCCCTTCTTTTCCTTCTACCATTTCTCTTCTCCCTATGAGATGGCATGGGAATTGAGAGTGAAAAAAAAAAGAAGAGTGAAAGAGTGAAAAGAAAAAGTGAAGTGAGGCAAGCCCATGGGTAGCAGCATCAGTCCACCAAAAAATCATGTCCCAAGAATCTCTACACCAGAGCACCAAATTCAAAATGGGAACTAGCAGCTCACGAAAAAGCATGTTGATCCTTGGATACACTGGAAGAAGTTGGTCATGGAGGTTCTTCAGATTCAAGCTAGGGAACCTCTGATTTTTTTCAAAATACCTGATAATATGTCAAGCCTTTATTGTTCCTCTCACTAGAGTTCTGAATAAGATCCCCAATAGACTCCAGCTGATGGAGAAATAAAAGCTGGAATATTTATTATAAAAAAAAAGCTTTCAACAATACACATGCACTATGAGAATTTGTAGACATTGGCTCATGTCAGTTCTTTTTCAAGATGTAAAGATCCATGATGGAACAGAAAAAAAATTTTTGCAGCTGTCATCTGGCCTATATATCCTAAGCTTCATTTGAAAACTGGAATTTTGACAAAGATCTTCCTTCTCACAAGAACTTCCTAGTGAGGAATTAACACACACAAAAACAGGGAAAATGCATCATGTGCACCCTGAATATTCCTGCAACTCTGACAGCAGGTTCCAAATGGCCCACTACATGTGTCCTCACCATTGATGGGTATACCTCTCCCCCTCATGTGGAACCATAATGCTGAGGAAGGTCTTGGATGACCTGGCCTTGACCAGGGACAATGCATCACCACACTCTTGCGTGTATACTGCAAGTCTTGGATTGCCATAATTACAGAGAAACAAAATGGTCTCTTTCCTACTCAACTCTGTGGGCTCTGTTTCCACTGGCTCACCTGACCAAGGGCAATAGTGAGTCTCCTCATATGGCATTGTCATCAGCACATCTAATAGGAAGTATTATACACTGAAACACTGAAATACTGGCAAGAAGTAACTAACACCTGCTGCTCAGATGTAGGTGAGCAAAGCCAATTGAGAGGAGGTCCAGGAGTGGATCAGCCAGACTGAGCTGGGTGACTTTGTGAGATGAGCAGCTATAATGGGCTGGCTGAACTTTAAAGCTTTCAGAATGCCTTTACCAACATCAAGAATATGTTAGGGCTGTGGAAGGAAGGTAAATTATGCAAGAAAATGAGATTATATTCATTATAAAGATAACGACGGGAAAGGATGTGCTCTGATGGGTTATTCAAGCCTAGTGTTGCACAGCTGGTAGGCAGAACCAAACCCTAAACCATAGTCCTGCTGCCTGCCCTCTTGTCTGAACCAGAGGCAGGCTAAGGCCAAACTATCAGGTCTAAAGAGCTCATCTCTGAAGACCAAGTGAACGTAAATGAAAACAGGGTTGGTGCCATAGCAATAGCACAGCTGGTAGGTCATTGCCTTGTAAGTGGCTGACTGGGTTTGATCCCGGCATTTCATATGGCCCTCTGAGCTTGCCAGGAGTAATTTCTAAGTATAAAAACCAAAACCAAAAAAAAAAAAAAATGTCAACAGGGTTCTCACAGCAATGCTGGATGACAGGCTACAAATAGAATGATGTCTCTAGCCCCTTTATATAGGACACAGCAGGTGGTAAGAAAGAATGGTGCTACCACGCAGGGTTGTGCCACATGCAGGGCTATGCCACCATCAGGGCTGTGTCATGTGCAGGACTGTGCTGTCACACAGGACTGTGTCACAATGCAGGGTTGGGTGGCACTTCTGATTAACATCTTCACAGGGAAGATATGGTGCAGGGAACCTCAATAACATTTGCAAGATTTGGCACTTCCTCCTCCCTGACATCGAAGCCTATGAGTAAATCCTGTCACTGACCTTACTTTCCAAACAGAATACAAAGGGAAAGTTGAACATGCTATCCCACAGTGAATCAGTGGTAAGTGGCAGAGCAGAGATTCAAATCAATATCTACTCTAGAAGCTCTAGTCTTCACAAGGGAGGCTTCAAACTGCCATTTTGAAGACATTTCCTAGCTTCAGGATCTCCATTAGGCAAAATGACTACAGGAACATGATCTGACACCATATGACTTTAATGCAGCTAATTATACCAATGTTCACTGTGGTGAGACACTTGAGAAAAACAACACAGCACCATCAGTTCCTCAGTGTCTTAGTAGCTGTGACAGCCTTTTATATAGAAAATACAAACCATCAGAGAAGTGGCTCCATAAAGTCATCCCGAACACTGAGCACATCCACCAAGAAGAGCAGAGGTGAGGAAAAGGTCATGAATATCTCACCTGAGTAAACCGCTAATTCCGAGGTATTCAGGGTTTTGTTTTGTCTGGTTGGTTGTTTTTTTTTTTGTTTGTTTGTTGTTTTTTTTTTGGAAGGGGGAATGTCACACCCGGCAGTGCTCAGGGGTTACTCCTGGCTCTGTGCTTAGAAATCACCGTTGGCAGGCTCAGGGGAACATATGGGATTCTGGGAATAAAGTCACCATCCGTCCTGAGTTGGCTGTGTGCAAGGCAAACACTCTACTGTTGTGCTATCTCTCCAGCCCTCTTTTTTTTAAAAACATGAACACACAATAAAACGAGCATACAGCTGCAGCCACAACAAGTACCTAAGGTCCCTGGGTAAAAATGGTGGCATCACACCTATCACAGATCAGAGTCAGCTACTGGGTTTGCATTAAATTCCTGCAATCTTAATCACCTTGTGCTTTGTTTTACACCTCTGGTCAGTGAGGAAGATGCTGACATTCTAGGTCTGTGCAGATCAAATAAATTGCTATTGAATGAAGGTTGCACACAGCTCATGCTCAGTGAGCCTCAGATCATATTGCTGCTATGAGTTCTGTGCTTCTGGAACTGGGTATGGCATTGTCCTCTGACACAGGGGCAGAGGCTTTGGTCTTCAGAAGGACTAGAGGGAAATCCCTCAGCAAGCAGGAGTCCAGACCTAGGTGTCAAATGTTGCATGAATGGCTCTTACCAACTACACCAGATAACTATACCCTTCCTTTGGCAAATCTACAAAACCTACTTCAAAACTTGACTAGAAAATTAAAATGATCATTTTTACAGGCACTCTAAAAATTTCCACAGAAGTTCATTTTAAAGGGGAAAAAATCTTCAGAAGTCAGAGATCCTATCCTTTACTTGCTCTAAAGAGACCTCAATATTTTCTTAAGCTTCTCTGCCTTCTACTACCTGTCCCCAGTTTGGGATTCTTAGTTTATTACCTCCTTCAGCAACTGGTTTACCCCCTGTGTACTTAGACCCAGAAGTTAGACAGGAAACCCCATGATTCCCTTTCAAAGGTATGAAAACATACTAGAGCTCCAGAAGAAGTTACACACACACACACACACACACACACACACACACACACACACACACTGGCACACACAAATGAGTTCCCCTAATCTGGCAATAGAAGCTTCGTTCTCCATACTGTTTCTAAGTTTAATTCACAAAATGGGGTATCATATTCACATTCTACTTCTCCTGCTTTGGTTCTCTCTGGTTCTTAATCCACACAGTCCAGTGCCTCTCTGAAGACAGCATAAGTGCCAACACACTCAGAAAGCACCTGGTCCTGAGGGCTGGCAATACCAGCCTCTGCCTCTTACTCCAGGGTAAGACAAGATTTGGTACAATGGTCAATGCCCTGATAAAGACACTGGGCACTGGGCAGGATAGTGACAAAGACTAAGGCAAACTCTAGAGGAGAGATTTACTCAAGCATAAATAGAAGCTAACAAAGAAAAGGTAAGTTAGAAAGATATATAAATCTATTCTATAGTTAGTGTGAATCCCTGTTTCTCTCTCTCTTTTCTCCTGTCTCCACCCTCCCCACCCACAAACACACACACACACACACACACACACACACACACACACACACACACACACACACATTATCAGGTGAGGTGATTCCAGGACCTTTACTTGGAATACAATGCCACATGTATAAAGCCGAGCCTTCATGAAAAAGACAGAACTGTAGTGATGAATTTTCTTCTTTACAGAGCAAATGCCCCATTTAATGATTACACTCTGCATGACTACAGGAGATGATTTCAGAGATGCCATGAACATTTGCATTCATTTCTGAGGGAAATTTATAATCTCCAAAAGATACGAGTTTAAAGAAAAGGGGTGGATACTGTCTTTTACAGGCTGCAATAATTAATCCTATCATGCTTACTTGGATAACCCAGAGATTTCCAGAGCCCAAAGGGGTGGGAGGAAAATAGGCACTTCAGGAAAAGCACACTGTTTATGTGAAAAACTGTTGACTAGCCTTGTAAAAGAGTAGACTAAGGAGGGGCCAGAAAGATAGTAGAGAGAGTAAGGCAATTTCGTTGCATGCAACTGCACCCAGAGTTTGATCCCTGAGGAATGCCAAAAGTGACCCCTGAGCACAGAGCACAGAGTAGCCCCTGAACATTGCTGTGTGTGGTCCCAACCCTTTTTCCCCTTGTCCCCCCAAAAAAAAAATTCGACTAAAGAGAGAACAACCAGTCAACCTGGAATGGACAAGAAGTTCATGGATTTTCCTTCTGAGATGAGTCTAAACTAGGTTGAGGAGAGTCGGTAGATATAAAAGGAAAAGGTATAAAACTAACCCAGACAGCATATCACCTCCACCATACCAGCCTCCTGTCACTGCAAAGCAACCAGAATCCTCTGAGATGAATGCCAAGGCCTATTACTAAGCAATCTGAAAGCAGGCTACCAGTCTTCTCACCCCCACATTACAGGGAAGTCTGGACTGGTTCGCTAAGAAAGGGCTGGAGTTAAAGTATAGTGGGTAAGCACTTGCCTTGCAATGTGGACAACCCAGGCTCTAACCCTGAGCCCCACCAGGTGTAGTCAGTGTCCTCTCCAAAAAAATCTTAAGGAAACAAAAAACAAGTCCGCCTATACACCAAAAGTCAACAAAATCTTCCATCAAACAAGATGTAGGACTAGAGAATCTACAGTAAAGTAGAAAACCCAAAATATACTCTCTTGATCTGAAAGCAGAAGATAATAGGCCCTGGATGCAAGATGGTCCAACATGGTCACCCCTAGTATCCCTCAGCACTCAATGTACCAGAATCTCAACCATGCCTGTTGTCTCTTAGCTAGCTAAGTTTCTGTGTACCAGCTTTAAACTTACTCTTTTCATATATTTCCTTCTGTCCTGTATTTCATGTGAACTTAAATTCAAGACATATGCAGCAATAAGCCAACAAAGTCTCTTTGTTCTTCATTAGAATAGTGTAGAAATGGAACTCTTGAACAACACCATTGATTATTCCTGGAAAAACGCATCTCTGATGCTCTTACAGGAACTGTGTATCAATAAAACACGAGATGTTACAGGGATGGGGAAGGGAGGAGAACTTCTTCACCTATATTTCACTATATGCCAAGTAACCACTATAAGTTTATAGGTGGCAATCCATATAATCATTAGCGTTTGTTATATTCCTTGGAATAACCAGAGTATGCAAAGTGCAATAAAAGAAAGAAATTCTATTTTATCATGGATCATCACCAGGAAACTAGTGCTATAAACCTAAGAAAATAACTGAGAATCTTTTCTGTATTTGCTATTCCAAACGAAGAAGTTTATTTCTTTGTTCATAAAAGTATCTATTTTTCTGCTTTACCACACTCTGCCCATGAATTTGAGAGCACATAAAATTATATTAACTAGTCAAAAACAAAGTGGCAGATACCCAAAGTTAGTATGCTATATCCCTTCATAATCACACAGAGAAAATAACTAGAAAAGAGCTGTTTCTGTAAATAAAATCAAATAAAATATTTAAGCATCCTTAAGATCATTCCTTAACAAGGCCCATAAAAGGAGGCTGACAGTTCTAATTTGGTATGTTTCATGCTGACCAAACAAAACATATCTCTTCTTGCGATGAGTGATTCCAGAAATGATTCACCCCCTAGATTTTGGAACCTGGAGTGAGGACAGTTAAAAGGCACTAAGACACTATCATGAAAGTACTAATTTAAATTACCACAATCTACATACTTACCTAATTACTACAGCCACTTACATTGGAAAGTGGGAGCTCCAGGAAATCCCTCAACAGACCAACAGCACCCTGAAATGATGAAAAGCACCAGGATACAACTGCAGAGGAAGCCAGAAGACAATGACTTCTAGAAAATGAACTTGTGGACAAGAGAAAGTCTTGTTCCATCATACTCTGCATCTTACCAAATATATTCTCAATGAAAAACATAAAATCCATAAGAAAAAAACTCACCCAGATTTAATTTAGTCATTACTTACTGGTCAAATTTTGAAAAAAAAATCTTAAAAAAATAACTTTTGAAGTTCATATATATCTCTTGTAAAACAGATTTGATCATCTGGTTTATTTCTTCATGCTTAAAAACCTATCATATGGGGTCAAGAGATAGTATAGCAGATATGGTGCTTGTCTTGTATGTGGCTCACTACATGTGGGCCCAGAACCATATAATTTCCTGAGTTCTACCTGGAGTACTCCCTGAGCCCCAAACCAGAAGTAAGCCACAAGTACTGTTGGATGTGGCCAAACAAAAAAAGAAAAATACATTATAGGACACAGGATAACTTTTTGCAGGTACTACATAGATTTCAGAAAGAAAACTTAAGAGTTCCTGTGCTAAGTGAAGCTGAATGCTTGGTCATTATGTGGATGGGAATTTCTTGATGGCTGTGATCCACAAAGCACTGTCTGGCAACTTTGACAGATGAGTTTATAACTTGTGGCATGAGGTGACTTGGTTATTAAAAGTCTGCTTGTTCTGACATCTCTCACCTGGACAAAATTACAACTCCATCAACCAAATAACTCCATTTTCTGTCTGACACAAATAAAGGACAAATGCAGGTTGAACATGAGGGAAGGGTCTTTTTTTAATTTTTCTCTTTGTGTGCAGTTTTGCTGGTAGTAAACAGCCTAAGCAGCTGCTCCATGGTACGTGTGCCTAGCTCAGAAGAATTAAGCACTCTAAGAAACCAGAAAGAAAAAGGAGGTCTTCATACTTTGTGTGTGGGAAGAGAAACAACAGCAGCACAAGGCACTTACATTTCCCCACCTCAAAGCATCTCTCAGGTGGAAAAATCCCTGTGTGTCTACAGGCTTCTCCCAGGGGCTGACATAGATGATATTAAACACATTCCCTTCTCTTTAGCTCTGTACTAAAGCCACCAGAGCTCATCCTGCAAGAAAAGCAAGGGGTAGATCTGTGACCTAATATCCCTCCAATGACAAATTTTTGCCAGACCCGAAGGCCCATCCTAACTCACAGTTCACAGGTGTCTCCCCACATAGGGAGCCTAACTGTAAAATCACCCCACACATCATACTTCCAACTCTGAGTGAATGAGTCTGAAGAAGGATAATACACAAATTATTAATCCATGCCAGTCAGGAGAGAATCACAGAGTCGGGTTGGCTTCTTACCTCGTGGTCTCTCTCTACATGCCAAGCCAAAAC
Source organism: Suncus etruscus (assembly GCF_024139225.1). NCBI lineage: Eukaryota > Metazoa > Chordata > Mammalia > Eulipotyphla > Soricidae > Suncus > Suncus etruscus. Next base: position 68,318,659 of record NC_064859.1, read on the forward strand.
TAAAACCTCTCTTTATTTTACCAGTACAAATTTAGTTGGGAGGGGGAAGGTTGAGTGAGAGACAAAAGTACCTATCCAGTTGAATTTTTACAAGTCAACGGGCTTGGTGAAAAGAAAGAGGATGGGGGAATGCCTTTGATTTGAGTAAAAGCAGGGTGTAAACTAACAATTCACCATTTTCTGTTCAAAGAATTGAGAAGGGCTACCAAAGCCTTGTTCTATTCTCTGCAAGTCAATAAACCCAGAGCTAACTTTGCTGTTAATTTGCATTGGCAGTATAAAAGTTACGGGGGAAAAAAAGAAAAAATTTTCTTTAGCAGTAAGGTGGTGAGGAAATTTTCCAATTCCTAGGAATCACTACTGGTAAGAGTAGATTTGGCTTTAAAAGCATCATAGATTAGCTTGTGCATACATCATTTTCAAAACAATCAGCTTCTTCCATATCCTTTTCTTATACATATCACAAATTTTTTCAGATTTCTGTGAACATAAACATAAGAACCTTTCTGCAGATATACTTAATTTGAAAATTCTTAAACATTCTTATACCAAACAACTCTGATACAATATATAGCATCAAGTTTTTTTCCATAAACTTCTCTAAACAAAATATAAGAACATTTATGCAGGTATATATACACTTTGAAAATAAGTTTGTAAAAATTCTTATAATGAGTACAGTAGTAAAAGTCTATAGTATCCAAGTTCCTTTTCCATAGACTTCTGTGAACAAAGACATTAGAACATTTTTGCAGATATAATTTGAGAATAAATTGCTAAATAATATACACAATCAAGCATCACAGAAATTGAAAAACATTCTCTATGATAGCTGAGAACATTAAAAATCTAACAATATTATGCATTTCACAGTTTAACCAGCAATATAATGACCAATGCAAATAGGGTCAAGAGATTAATCTAGAGGAGAGTTGCCCTAGGTTCTGAAAGCAGCTTCTCCTCAGTTGGGTTTCATCTGGGCTTGGATTCTCCATCTCCACCTTCTGTGATGGGTTGCTGAGGTTGCCTGGGACAGAAAGGCCTTGGCAAATAGACCAAAATCTTGGTGGGGGGCCAGCTTCATCTCCCTGCTGTTGATCTACCTCCACTGGGTTTTTCTCTTTGGCTTCTACCCCTTCAATGACCTTGAGAAGCTGCTACAGGTTGGGGGGCCAAGGTCCTTGTACAAAGCATCCTTAGTAGAAAAAAAGCAGTGGGCATTGGCCATTAGATAGAGAACTCAACATCACTGGGAAAGCACCCTTCCTCTCTTGAGTCAAGTGCATGAAAAAATCTCTAGGGAGCCTGGCACATACAGTCCAGAGCAAGAAATGCTGGTAGATGGACAAGAACAATATGAAGCTGTTCGGGGGGGGGGGGGGCATGTGTTCTAATGTTCCAGGGAAAGCTCGACACATTCAGTCCAGCTCAACTGGGCTATCATGGTGATTATTCATCAGAGGGTCAAGTCACTCATCATTGTTGGGGTCTTGGGTTCTGGGGTCACTGTTCAGGTGCCAGATGTAAAATCACCCCACACACCTATTTCCAACTCTGGATGAATGAGTCTGAAGCAGGGTAGTGCACAAATAAATAACCCAAGCCAGTCAGAAGAGAATCATAGAGATGTGTTGGTTTCTCACCTCGTGCTCTTTCTCCCCACACCAAGTCAAAACCCAAACCTCTCTTTATTCTACCAATACAAATTCCACTGGAAGGGGGAAGGTAGAGTAAGAGAAAAAACTACCTAGACAAGTGAATATTTACAATTCAAAGGGTTTGGTGAAAAGAAAGGAAGCTGGGGGGATGTCTTTGATTTGGGTAAATTTGGGTTGTAAAGTAACACCTAAGGGATGCTATGTCACCACTAGACTTGTCCTGACTTGTCCTGGAGAAGGAAGTTAGCCCAGCACGCAGCTGAATCATTCACCCCACACAGAGTAAAGCTCAGGACATCAAAGTTTCTGATAATTTCAAAACGACTTTAAATCATATTTGGAAATAGAGCATTTCATCCAAGTTCCAAACAGGAACATAGGCTTTCTTTGTTCTATTATCACTGTTTAAACAGTAGAAAAGGGACAGAGAGATGCAATGTATAAGGTACTTGCCATATATGAGGTCAAACCAGGTTTAATTCTCAGCTCTACATCTAGTCCACTGAGCACTGCCAAGAGTAATCTCTGAGCAGAGATCCAAGAGAAAGTGAAAAAGTACCACTATGTGTGGCCAAAACAATAATAAATAAATAATAGTAGAAGAAAAATCAATTATGGTCAAAACCTGAGACACCGAATTAGTATACCGTCAGGTTAAGATTTCAGAATGACTGAAAGATCAAGTTTCAATAAGACTTTAAGAATTATTTAGGGCCCGGAGAGATAGCACAGCGGAGTTTGCCTTGCAAGCAGCCAATCCAGGACCAAAGGTGGTTGGTTCGAATCCCGGTGTCCCATATGGTCCCCCGTGCCTGCCAGGAGCTATTTCTGAGCAGACAGCCAGGAGTCACCCCTGAGCACCGCCGGGTGTGGCCCAAAAACCAAAAAAAAAAAAAAAAGAATTATTTAGAACTTACATATTTCTTCTGTAAAGTCAAATCAAACAAATAGAACTTTGAAAAATACAGTCTTTGAAACTATTCTTTTGGATACTGGTGTTCCCAGCTTCTGTGGGAAACACCCACTGGTTTATAATAAGATTGACAGAAACTCACCTGAAACCTTAGTATTTAATGGAAACTTGAGTTAAAATCTTAGAAAGAATATTGTTTGCATTTTATGCCCTGCATGATCAGATTTTTGTATTTGTATCTTTCTGGTATAAGCACATTTATTTTTTGTTCATCACCTCCTTTATAATAGTTTATTTTAACAGTATTTAAGCTCATATGGAGAAACCATTTTACAATGGAGACTTTAAACCAATTTGAAAAAGGAAAACACCTCTTTGTTGTTTCAATATTATCTCATAGTTTTCTCTTCCTATACAAAACAGGAATTCTAAGATAATATTCTGAGTTTCTCTTCAGAGTTAATAAGATAACTTTTGTAGTCAGCCAGACTTTACCGAACATTACCCAAGTAATGTTGGGTTACTGTTTTAAATTCTTTATACTTAAGGACATCTAAGTTGGGCAAAACAAAGACGCACTAACACAGGTCTTATAAAATCAGATAAAAACTCAATGATTTACACAATCATTGAGAACTCTCTGTTGTATTAACAAGAGAAATCAATCAGAATCTCTGAAAATTTCAAATGTGCTTTCTTAATCCTTTCTGCATAATGTTAAGGATAACCTTGAACTTACTCTTTAACATTTATCTCAGCCAAATTTGACTTCTATCAATTGAACTTAAAAAAAAAAAAGTAAAAAAGTGGTGCATGCAGATATATTTCCTCTAGCTAAAATACCTCAAATTTTTGGTGGACCCTCAAATTTTTGTTGCTCTTCTTTTGCTCCCATGCCAATCTCAATACCACTATAATGCTCCCTTCATTTAATCTAATAGTAACCTTGACAGGTACACTCACTTTTTCAGGTATTCTGAATGTCATAGAAGAGCAATTTCTCCTTAAAGGTAGATTCAAGGGCATGGCCCATTGTCATGTATAGAAGATGCCATGAGCATTTTGATTGACACTAGATAACATCCAGCTCACCCTGGGCTCCTCCATACTGTGATGAGAGGGCAGTGAGTAAGGTGGTTTCAGTGATACTAACCCACCCATCCTGGATTTCTCCATAATAACTGTTAGCTTGAAGGCTAAATGTACACTAAGCCTAGTTACACTTTCATACCTTAGAGACTAAGGCTGGCTAATTTTAATACCTTCTTCTTTAAGAGAAATCTTCATCATCTATGTAGTATACTAATTTGGATGATAAACCTTGATAAACCACTTGGGTATTCCAAAAATATACAGGAGTTTCTATTATTTTGACCGTGGTTCCACAAGCCAGCAGGGATAATTAATCTATAGCTATGATACATAGTTCTTTAAGAGTTGGAGAACCTCTTCACCATCAAAAGGCAATGAAGACACATAACATTACCATGTTGTAGCTAATTACACCCTAAGCAGCATAAGGTGCTCCAATATGGAGATGCAACTGCATAGTGTGACAGCATATACTAGAGTCCTCTCTTATGTTTATGTATATCCATCTAGACCCTACTATCAAGATTCTGAAAATTTCCTTTACCAGGGTCCGAAATACATTGATGTGAATAGAAGATGAATGCTGCTGCCCTACATTCACTGTCAACCATTCTGAATACAGCAATGACATATGTTTATTAGTTCAACCACTGATTCAAGAAGAAACCAAATTATTCACAGAAGAAGCACAAAGCACACAAAAGAAATGGGTTCAAAGATAGGTCCCTTATGTACCTCTTAAAAGTGGTGCCATCAACTACCTGTGGGAACTGGGAATGAGTTCTACCTCAGCTTTGACCTTAACATGAATAGAATAGGACTTTATTAATTTTACTTATCTAAAGTACATCTTATTCCAGAAACAATTTAAGGCAGCTAACATGTATAACCTAGAATTTAGAGGGGTGAGAAATACTGGAAATAGTTTAAAAAGTTAAGTGCATCATTTGTAAAAGCATTTCCAACATTAGGTCCATGCCAGCAGCCAAACTAAACTAGATTTTCCAAGGAGGGATTGCCTCAGAGTATGCCACCAAGGCCATATTTCAGACAAGTTAAAGCCTTGGCTTGGCAATCAGCAGAACTCACCTTAGTGTGACATTCAGAGGAGAAAGACATATTATTATTTGATTCCCTTTTTAGAAAGGCATTCATCATTAAGTATGAAAGTGATGGGCCCGGAGAGATAGCACAGCGGCGTTTGCCTTGCAAGCAGCCAATCCAGGACCAAAGGTGGTTGGTTCGAATCCCGGTGTCCCATATGGTCCCCCGTGCCTGCCAGGAGCTATTTCTGAGCAGACAGCCAGGAGTAACCCCTGAGCACCACCGGGTGTGGCCCAAAAAAAAAACAACAACAAAAAAAAAAGTATGAAAGTGATGCTGTCCATCTAATTACCTGAGAGTTAGAAATGACATCAGAAATTCCCACAAAGTTCATCATTTACACCCAAGAAAGAGATTCAAACAAATATGACAAACCTGTGTATAGCATGAACCAATTACAAATATGTGTGAAGGTAAAGCAGAGTCCCTCTGACCCCAAATTTACTATTCCTTCACCAAAGAAGCAGATTCTAACCAAGGGAGCAAACTAAGAGGGAAAAAGAAAATAAGTTAGAACATAAATAGGAACAGAAAACAACCTAAATGTCCATGGACTGAAAATATATACACAATGGAATATTGTTCATATATATATATATATATATATATATATATATATATGTACACACACACACACATCCCCTGTGATGCTCAGGGTTTAATCCTGACTATGTGCTCAGAAATCGTTCCTACCTTGGGGAACCATATGGGACGCCAGGAATCGATCAGCATGGGCAAGGCAAATGCCCTTCTGCTTGCGCCACTACTCTAGCCCCTTGGCTATATTTTTAAAAAAGAAATAAAATCCTGTCATTTTAGACCATGGATGGATCTAAAGAATACATACTGAGTGAAAAAATCCAATAAATAAAAATAAAATACTATTTCACACATGTGTGGTACATAGAAAAAAATTATAAGCTAAGTATAACAACAATAAGATAAACAATTTTAGACTATAAGAATAACTTGCCTAGATCAAAGGGTGAAGTAAATCAGATAAAAAGGAATATTGCATGGGGAAGGATAGGATTGCAAATTTAGTGGTGAACTCAGTATGTAAATGCTTGCTGATTTTCAATGATGCACACCTGAAATTTAAAATACAACATTACTATTTTAAGAGGTGGCTTTATTTTCAAGATTAGCAATTTCACTAAGGACACAATGCATTTATTATATATATCATTCTAAATAGACTTGCTAACTAGACGATGTACAAATGTTGATAGAACTTACTCCAGTAAAGCTGGATCTATATTTTCAGTAACTCACACAAGTTCTAAATCACATGATTGATGTTCCACTAACTGACTTAACTTCTAAATTACAACATAATGACCACAGAAGTCGCTTTTTGTTCATTCAAGATGGAGATCAATCTGGAGCAATTTATAGAATCCTGGGGTCAGACTATTTTACTATGAATCTTAATTTCTCAACTGAAGAATTATTAAGTCTAGGGTCCAGAGTGATAGCATAGTAGGTAGGACATTTTCCTTGCACATGGCCGACCTGGTTTTGATCCCTGGCATCCCATATGATTCCCTAAGCCTGACAGGAATCATTTCTGAGTGCAAGCCAGGAGTAACCTTAAGCACTTTCAGATGTAACCCTCCCCGAACCCCCACCCCAAAAAAAGTCTACATGCATTTTCTGGTTTTTGCACAAACAGTCCCTTTTGGGGGCCATTGTGGAAAACAAAGAAAGTGGTATAGATGACCCCCTCAAAAGTAGACATAAATATGTTGCTTATCCAGCTCCTGCCTACTCCAGCTATTATTGTAGGCTGGCGCTGTCCTTGGTGCTGATGCTTCAGCTCGCAAAGAAACAGCGACTGGATGTGTTCTTGATGCTGTCCTTGGTGCTGAATATGCGGCACATTGTGAGCTCTTCTATGTGTGAAGCGCTGACCTTGGTGCTGAGGGTGCAGCCTGCACAGACTGGAAGTTCCTTCTTCCTGTTTTGATACTGTCCTTGGGTCTAAAAATACAGTTTGTTCTGACAGGGCCTCTGCCCAGAGTACCTTAGTCTGAAGAGAAAAAAAAAAAACCGAAGCATATACATAGGCAGGAGTGTCAGGCAGTGATATTGCTATTATGAAAGATAAAACTGAGCAAAATGACAAAGAGGCCCAGGTGGGGTAAAGCAGTAATTATTTTAGAGAATGGATAACGCCTCTCATAAGAGGTAAAACTGAGCCCCAGAGCCCAGGTTTTTTTAATGGACATGTCAGGTGATGGGTCCCTGCAGCATGGACTTAAGAAAAAACAGGTTAATGAGGAACTGAGGGATATAGGGAATGGGGGAGGGGTTGGGATTGCACCTGGCTATGCTCAGAGTTTACTCCTGATTCTGCATTCGTGGTTCACTGCTGGTGGGCTCAGAGAACTATATGGGATGTCAGGATTTGAATTTGGGTTGGCCACGTACAAGGTGAATGCCCTTCTGTATGCCCTATCCCCTGTGTGACTTTTACTATGGAACCTAGCATACTTGGTGTCTATCCCATTTCTACAAATATTCCTCTGTAGTGTCATCAGAGCAGCTATGAAACATTAATAAAAGTTTTATTTTTTTTGGTTTGTTTTTTTTTGTTTTTGGGGGGCCACACCTTGCGGCGCTCAGGGGTTACTCCTGGCTACCTGCTCAGAAATACTCCTGCCAGGCATGGGGGACCATATGGGACACCGGGATTTGAACCAACCACCTTAGGTCCTGGTTTGGCTGCTTGCAAGGCAAACACTGCTGTGCTATCTCTCCGGCCCCGAAACATTAATAAAAGTAATAGAAAGGGGCCGGAGAGATAGCATGGAGGTAAGGTGTTTGCCTTTCATGCAGGAGGTCATCGGTTCTAATCCCGGCGCCCCATATGGTCCGCCGTGCCTTCCAGGAGCAATTTCTGAGCCTGGAGCCAGGAATAACCCCTGAGCACTGCCAGGTGTGACCCAAAAAAACACAAAAGAAAAAAAAAAGTCTGTCTTTAAAAAAAAAAAAAAGTAATAGAGAAATCCTAACTTCCCAATGATCCTATGCCTATTTATGGGCAGAAAAGTACATTAGATTGGGCTGGTGACCATCAGGTCTAAACTTCTCAGAATCCCTATAGGGGGCACACCTAATATTATAGAATTCAACCATTTCAGTTGGGACAATGTTCCAAATTAGAATGTTCTTCAAAGTTTTCTTTTTCCTTATCTTTTACTGAAGTCAATGACACAGTGTAGGCCTAACTACCTCATGAACACAGTGCCCAATCTTGCTTGCTGAAAGATTGAGACTGAAATGTGAGTTTCTATACCAGGACTCTAGTTCCTGAGGACTGCTGAGTGTCCCTGAGAATGGAGCCCCAGAGAGTTTCTGGATAGTCTCCAGCAAATTGGTAATTGTGCAGCATTTCTGGACATGTCCTATAGTCAAAGTGGGATCATTGTTCAGGCTGTGTCTAGGAACACATTTACTGACACTACACATGCACCAATTTATAGGCGAAACCCAAAGAAAAGTCAAACAAACAAAACATATCACTAATTATCTTCATTTTTATTTCAAACTATATCTTTCACCTCTGTATACTTATAAGGCTTAAATGTGTTACAAAAAGATTCTCTGTCTAAAAAATAAAAAGAGAATAAAAAAGAAAAAGATTCTCTGTCTAAAAATAAAATCGGTATTATAGAAAGTACTTAGAAGAAGACCCATCACAGCTCCAAATGCAGGAGAGGATGCATAAATGGTTCCTCATGCACACTGGTAGAAATGTAAAGTATATAGCCACATTACCTAACAGTGTGGTGGTTTCTATTAAATAACTCACTTCAAGATCCTGCAACTGCATCCTGTGCTGTTTGCCATGAAGAATTAAAAACTATGTTCATGAAAAAAAATCTGTACACTAATGTACAAGAGCAACTCCAACCATAATATCACAGAAATGGGAGAAACCCAGAAGCCCTTCCATAGATATATGATTATACCCTTATATAAATATTTACCTCTTTACTCTGGAATACTTCTCAGCTATAAAGAGGTAAGAATTATCAACAACAAAAAATAGCAACTAGGATGATTTTCCAGGGAAGCTACTGAATGGAAAGAACCACCATCAATGATACTGGTATATTTTCTCTTATGGAAACCTGCTTGAGGTGAGGAGTTCACAACGTGGAATGCAGATTCAGCTGCTTAGAATTAAGGAAGGGGCAGAGAAATTACTATGGCTGTGAAAAAGTAGCATGAGGGATAATAAATAAGTAAGCTTGTTTCAGTGGCACAAACTACACATGTGCTCAAATGGCACAGAACTCAATGTGCACACAAATGCATAGTACATGGGTGAAACATTAATAAAGCTTGTGGGTTGTATCAATGTCAAAGGTATTGTGATGACACTGCACTACAGTTTTCCAATGTCATTGTGAGGAACAGGACCTCTCTATAACACTCTTACTGAGATTTGCAGTACCTCCAAGTAAAATGTTCAGAAGCATATGCAACAACATGATAGGGGACAAATGAATCCCATAAGTACCATGAATCAAGAACAGCAAATTCAGAATTAGAAATTCCAAGGTAAATTTTAAAAAGAAAATTTAATTTAATTAAAGAACAACAACTTCTTCAATTACTTCTAACATGACTTCCACTCATGGATGTGTGAACCAGGCTCAATGTTTCACTCCAATTTCTATTTCACTGCAATGTACAAAAACAGAGAGACTTCTGTGCACAATACATTGTAGGGTATAAGTGAATCTAGAGGGTGTTGAGGTTTGTCCCAATAGGGCAAGTCAGTGTACTTGCAGAAAATATTGACATTATCTGAGCATACTGACCTCTCTAAAGCAATTGCAGGTTCACACTGTCTTACTTTCTCTCTTGGTGATGATAAATCTCTTGCAAGATGTGTACAGATGTGTCAACATAGGCACACAAATGCTCCTAAACACACATACATACATGCACACATTTCACACTCAAACACCAAAATTTGCTTATCTATTTCAGAGAAAATACTAGAAAATGTTACTTCATTGTTAGAACCAATGAACTATCAATAATACTGTTAATTTGAGGAGATTTTCTCTATTCATGCAGGTAAAAAACAAAGCCAAATCCTTTCTCCTGGCTTCTGCTTCTCCCCATCTTGTAGGAACAGATCTGACTTTGCTAGTCAGAATATGCCTATAGGAACTAACTGCTGACTTGGAAACCTAGCAGTCATGGAAGAAACCCACTATCACCCAGCCCACAGAAAGCCTCTAGAATTTTGCACACCCTACTGACCCCCAGTGCCAACTCCTGTCACTGCAGCTGGCAATGGGTGCTGAGATTAGCAGCTTAGTCACAACTCCAAATATCATCTGCTAAGCACATCCTTCATCCCTCTCCCATTCCTCTAGTAAAAATTAATTACTCCCTTCTTGGGACCCACAGCACACACTTCATAATGATTTCAGTGTCAGGCATGTCTGCCCCATCTCTGGTTAGATGTTTACATCAAGTCTCTCCTGGGAGATCCTGACTCCATGAGGCTGGGTCCCCTGAACCATCACAACAGCATCCCTGGAGTCTGGCAGGTGTGTGCAGCAGGTGCTTAATAAAGATCTGTTGGAATCAATTTCATTAATTGGTAAAGATGACTAAGTCAGAATTGACTCCATGTTCTTTCTCTGATAATCGAAAGTACTTTTATATTAAGTAAAACAAAAAAAATCACTATTATTATTGCAAATACTCAGAGCAATGCTGTTTCTAAAGTGGTTCTAGAAGTCCATCTCATTGCATTTACCTAGGCTTCAACAATTATGTAGGTGGGCAGTGAGTGACCTGTGGAAGGTCATAACTAGGTTACCTCAATGAACAAAGCTAACCCTCCATCACAGCAAGGGGGCAGTGACTGGTAGAGGGAGCTAAAGAAAGGTGCTAGCATCCCTCTATCCCAGGGGTTCTCAAATAGTGGGCGCACCCCTCAGGTGGGCATGAGGCTCCATAAAGTGGAGTGCGTTTGACCTTGGCAAACACTGTCATAACAAGCTAAGCCCCATGTTTATGTCTCTGTATGTCTCTGGAGCTGAGCTGCTGTGTCCTGCTTCAAACCCCGCTTTCAAAAAGCTATGCATTGCAAGACGTGCTCATTGTAGCCATTAATCCAGACATCACCTCTGATTAAAAAGTCAGCTCAAATTATTTTATATATTTTTGTTTTGCAGGTTAAAGTTTTTTTTAAATAAAGATACTATTTACAGTCGCATGGCGGGAGGGGGAGCCAAAAATGTTTTCTTCTTCCTAGGGGGGCATGACAGAAAATAATTGAGAAGCACTGCTCTAACCTGAGGTGGCACCTGACACTGGAGAAATAAACACAAGGACAGAGACCTAGGGAAGGGCTCGAAGGTGTGGACAACATGCACACAGTGCATTCCATAGTCCATGGAAAAGACTGCAGAACTGCACCCGAGGTAAGAACTTATAAGGTGGCCAATTAAAATAATTTTTTTAAAGTTTAAAGCGATGTGGAACTGAAGCACTTCCCAGTATCCAGTTATATCACCCTGGCAAGATAAATGAGCAACAGTGACTTCAGGCAAAAAGAAACCAACATTTTTCACTGAGAGTACGGTGGACTTTCCATACATGTGTCAAAGCTACAGAACAACTGTGGCTAGAATTAAGAATGCAAATGAGTAATCTCTACCACCACTTTAGGAAAAGGTCGCTCTTCAGTGCATGTGGCTCTGCAAGAAACACGTGAACAGCTAGCATCGTCTAACCTGGAGGCATGTGCTGAATGCATGCAATATGCAGAACCCTACCATGCCATGCTGCCATGGGCTGTGTTGTCAAGGTGACAGAGCAGCTCCAGGGTGTGTGCGGTGCTTGATGAATCGTCAGGGGACTCATGGCTGCCTGGTTCCAATTCCTTCGGCATCCTCCACACGGCCGCATATGTCAGGACTTTGCTGTCTGAAGCTAAGCAACAGAGGAGAATGTCAACGGAGCGTAGGACACACCACATTCTACAGATAGTGCACACACATGCAGAGGCATGGCACATCTGCTCTTTAAAATATTTAAAACTTCAGAGAGAGAAAGAGAGAGAGACATGCCCAGAATCAGCAAGCAGAGCAGAGCCCAGCTCAGAATGTGACTGCTTAGATCTGCTTTCCCCTTGCTTGTTTTAAAACCATTATTCTGTTGCAGAAGAAAATTTTATTTTCTCAAAATCAATTACTTCCTCTTCTTCAATGATTCTTCAAAATGAGGAAATAAAAAGGGGTCGGGAATCACTAAAGATACCAAGGGGGGGGGGGCAAAGAGATAGCACAGCAGTGGGCCATTTGCCTTGAATGCTGCTGATTCAGGAAAGACACAGTTTGATTCCCAGCATCCCATGTGGTGCCCCAGTCTGCCAGGGGCAATTCCTGGGTGCAGAGCCAGGAGTGACACCTGAGTACCACTGCATGTGGCTCAAGAACCAATTAGTCAATCAATCAATCAATAAAGTATTTTTAAAAAAGATATCAAGAGGGCCGGAGAGATAGCATGGAGGTAAGGCATTTACCTTTCATGCAGAAGGTCATCAGTTCGAATCCCGGCATCCCATATGGTCCCCCGTGCATGCCAGGAGCAATTTCTGAGCGCGGAGCCAGGAAAAACCCCTGAGCACTGCCGGGTGTGACCCAAAAACCACACACACACAAAAAAAAAAAGATATCAAGAGATATTGGAAGGGAACTTGGTAACACTGGTGGTGGAAAGTTGACACAGAATTAGGATTGATGCTGGAACTAATGTATATCTAAAACTCAACTATAAATAACTTTGCAAATCATGATATTTAAAAAAAAACAATATGACAGCAAAAATGCAGCTCATGGGAGCCAGAGTGATAACACAGAGGTAAGGCATTTGCCTTGCATGCAGCTGACCTGGGACAGGCCCGGGTTTGACCCCGGGCAACCCATATGGTCCTCAGAGCCTGCCAGAGTGATTTTTAAGTGCAGATCAAGGAGTAACCCCTGAGTACCACTGGGTGTGACCCAAAAACCAAAAAAAAAAAAAAAAAGGCAGCTGATGGCATTAAATAAGTTTTCTCTCCTGACATTCTCTCCTGAGACTACCCGACACCAGCACCAAGCTCCATGCAGAACTCCATTTGGAAAAGGTGTCCTTTGACATCAGTAGACCCAAGTATACTGGAGGTGAGAAGTGAGAGAGTTTGAGGAATACAGGCTGAGGTCCACTGTATTATTTTCTGTAACCCGATACACCTAGCAGCAAGCAGTACAGGTCTATTAATGCCTTCTACTGTACCATGTAGCATAGTATCTGCTACTAACACAGGTATCATCACACACTTTTCTTGGGACTTCTTGATACCCCACCCCGAACATTCATGATTCTGAGTATTCTTATGATACTAGAGTGACTTTGTAGATAAAGGAACTAAACTTACACAGGAATTGGAGCTGGAATGATAGCACTGCAGTAAGGCATTTGCCTTGATGTGGCTGACTCAGAAGGACCCAGGTTCAATCCCTGGCATCCCATATGGTCCCCTGAGCCTGTCAGAAGTAATTTCTGAGTATAGAGCCGGGAGTAAACCCTGAGTGCTGATGGTATGGCCCAAAACAAAACAAAACAAAACAAAAAGAAATAACAGGGGCTGGAGCGGTGGTGCAGGCCGTAAGGCATCAGCCTTGCGAACACTAGCCTAGGACGGACCTCGATTCGTATCCCAGCATCCCATCTGGTCCCCCAGCCAGGAGTGCATAGCCAGAAGCAAAACCTGAGCATCACTGAGTGAGGTCCAAATCCCCTCCCCCCAAAAAAGAAATAATAATAAATAAAATAAATAAACTTACACCATTGAAAAAATGAGACCACTTATTTTCTGGAACATGAAAAACTCTTTATCTCTGTTGCTGTATAATGTTTTTGCATAAAATAAGTCTCCACATCAGAAATATTACGTGATGAGTACTTAATCACAAAAAATTCTAATTTTTTAAAAATTAGAATTTTACTAAGCAAATCCTCTCACAATTCTTTCTATTTAGTTCTAAACTACACAAGTATTACATCTTTACTCTTTTATAGACTAACTTTAATCAACAGTGACAATATGATGACCAGGTTTCAATATCAAATCACTATTGATTTAAATAGCAAATAAATGAAAGCATTATGTTAGAAGGAAAAAGAATATCTCATATGTAATATTTCCTACAAAGAAAAAAGTAGGAGAAGGAGACTCATGTTGCATCTGAAAACACCCATTTTGTTATTAACTACAATGATCTGTCCTCTAAATACCAACAAATCAACAAACAAATACAACAGTGAACATAATGAATACAGTGTCTTGCTGTGTTGGTATTATGATTACTACCATTACTACCCATAATCAAAGAAGTAGAAAGAGAGCCGGAGAGATAGCATGGAGGTAGGGCATCTGTCTTCCATGCAGAAAGAAAGTGGTTCGAATCCCAGCATCCCATATGGTCCCCTGAGCCTGCCAGCAGCAATTTCTGAGCATAGATCCACGAGTAACCCCTGAGCGTTGCTGGGTGTGACCCAAAAACCAAAAAGAAGAAGTAGAAAGATCAAAATTTCAGTCAAGCTTTCCTGATTCTAAACTAAGTTCTCATTTCATATAACTTGTTGATTCTAAAATATAGTTTTATCTTAAATAAAAAAGAATTATTTACATTATCTATGTGAATGTATACATAATGGCAACATTTTTCATATTTACTATGAAAATACAATGAAAAAAATTTTGTCTGTATGAAAAATTTAACTTACAGTTTTCTTAGAGAGGCTATGAAATTAGCAATGGTACTCTTGGAAAAAAGTGAGATGCACAAATTATGAAATGTAGGGAATAGTAAAAAATAGCTAATTTAGGTAAGAAACGATTAGTAGTAGATTATCCATTAAACAAATTTTGTCTTTGGAAAATTGTATTCAGGCATCAGAAAAAGAATTCTTTTCCTATTACTGTGTGCACAACTACTTCCTTTATCTTTCAAGAAGACAAAGATGGCGGGGGTGGGGTTGGGGGGTGGGAATTGGTGGTGGGAATGTTGTACTGGTGGTGATGGAGGGTATTCTTTTTATAACTGAAACTCAACTACAAATATGCTTGTAATCATGGTGCTTAAATAAATATTCATAAAATTCCTTTAAAAAAGTGGAGAACTAAAAATAAAAACAGAAGTCTTAGAATGAAAGACAGTAAAGAAAATAGACAAAGATGGTATTATGAAGCAATATCATCTAATCGCCAATAAGCTTCCCTTTTTCAAAGAAGATACATACATGGCTTTTGTGCGTAGGTTGAACATATAAATTTCCAAGATCCTTTGTTCATCTTTCACTGTTAACAGACCACACTGGAGTCCAATAACTTGACAAAAAGGAACTTCCCCTCCAGGAAAGTAGTTATGTGAAGAGACAGTTTTCACTCCATTTAAAAGCTCCTCAATTTTCACTTTATTTAAAAGCTTCCTAATAGAATAACAAGAGCTTTAGGGCTCTGTCTTCTTATGATGCAAAGCCACAAAGACAATGAAAAGAACGATAAGATCATAGAATCTGAGAAGCAAATGCACAACACCAAATGATACAAAAGTAAGAATATGTAAAACTAAGCACTAGCAGATAGGAAAAAAAGCTTTACTCCATTCCTCAAGAAGGTTCTAAAGGGGCTAGAGTGGTGGTGCATAGCAGTAAGGCATCTGTCTTGCCAGCACTAGCCTAGGACAGACCGCGGTTTGATCCCCTGGCATCCCATATGATGTCCCCTCCCAAGCCAGGAGGATTTCTGAGTGTACAGGCAGAGTAACCCCTGAGTGTCACCAGGTGTGGCCCAAAAACAACAACAAAAAAGAAGGTTCTAGAGCTGAAGGTTCAAGGAAGACATGAGAATAGATGAGAAAGAAAGGAATTTAAAAAGAAAAAATTATTTTATTAATTTTTTTAAAAAAGAGATAATCAGGGGGCCGGGCGGTGGCGCTAAAGGTAAGGTGCCTACCTTGCCTGCACTAGCCTTGGACGGACCGCGGTTCGATCCCCCCGCGTCCCATATGGTCCCCCAAGAAGCCAGGAGCAACTTCTGAGCGCATAGCCAGGAGTAACCCCTGAGCGTTACCGGGTGTGGCCCAAAAAACCAAAAAAAAAAAAAAAAAAAGATAATCAATACCAAAAATAAAATATCATTCCATATCATACAACCATTAAAATTGTACTATGGAAATGTTATGAAAGGCTATTAATATTTAAAATATTTAAAATTAAAAAAAAGGTACATTTCTAAAATTTAAAAGTCATAGAACAGAAGGGTCAGGGATGTAACTGAACTGGAAGAGAATCTGTCTTGCATGTGCAAGGCTGTAGGCCCAGTCCTGGCACTGCATGATCCCCACTAAGAGTAGCCCTGGTAACCCCCAAACACTGTCAGGTGTGCCTCCACAAGTGATCCTTTTATCAAGAAACTGTAATTGATACTAAATGAAATAAAAATTACTAACTCTATTTTTATTAATCTACATAAACCATTGATTCTAACATCTAAACTTCAAAAAATCTAAACCTAAAAGTAATTACTAGAACTAAAGACCTTGAAATATTCCAAGAATTTTTTTTAATTTTCCAAGAATTTATAGAAAAATAACAACAATCACATACAATTTTTTCAAGTAAAGAAACATGGAAATCATTTCCTGACAACAGGTCTGGAAAGCATATTAAAAGCAGGAATAATTACAGGTCATTTATGTTATGAATGTAGATATAAGAATCTGAAACAAAAGAAAGTCCAATTGTGTGTGAAAAAAATTATAACACAAATTAGGTTTATGTTGAGCATCTAAGGTTCTTTACTATTTAAAAATCAACAATTATAATTGAACACTTAACAACTAAAAGAAAATTTCTCACAAAAAAGGAAAACATCTGATACAATTCAAGTTTTGTTTTTTTATTTTGTTTTTTGTGTGTGTGTGTGTGGTTTTTGGGTCACACCCGGCAGTGCTCAGGGGATACTCCTGGCTCCATGCACAGAAATTGCTCCTGGCAGGCACGGGGGACCATATGGGACGCCGGG
Organism: Suncus etruscus; assembly: GCF_024139225.1. Classification (NCBI taxonomy): domain Eukaryota; kingdom Metazoa; phylum Chordata; class Mammalia; order Eulipotyphla; family Soricidae; genus Suncus; species Suncus etruscus. Next base: position 68,335,538 of record NC_064859.1, read on the forward strand.
ATTCAAACTGATGACCTTCTGCATGAAAGGCAAACGCCTTACCTCCATGCTATCTCTCCGGCCCCTCAAGTTTATTTTTGTTAATTCAGCTAGCAGATGTAAAAAATAACAACTTATTTTGATAAGTCTACCAAAAAACAAAAGAAAGAAAAAGAGAAGAAAAAGCAAACAAAAGAAAACTCTTAGGACAACCTTAATACTTGATGAAGAAATATTGAGTGCTTCCCCAAAGAGAGGAGTAAGACTAAAAAACAATGAATTACCACTTCTAATTAACTATACTAGAGGTACCAATCACTTTAGTATAGCAAGAGATAAAAGAAATTTAAATATAAGCAAAAAAATTGCTAATTATTCTACTCATTAACATATAGTTATATAAGCATATAATTATATAGTTATACTTAATGTATAATTATTATATCCATTAATCCACACTATACCACTATAAGTAAAATTATTTACAGAATTCTTGAACACATGGGTTCTATCAAAAATCAACTGGAAAACTAATGATAGTCTAAACTACTTAAAAATTAAATTTGAAAAAATTAGCAATTAAGTTTTTTAAAAAATCAAGCATATGGGCAGTCATAGGTACGTCCCACTGCCACTACCGTGTTACCTCATCGGCTGGTTCCATACTCATTTTATTCTTGAAATTCAAGACATAAGCCAAGCCAAGAAATGTCATGGGTCCATCAGTCTCTTAGCTAAAAACTCTGGGGTGCTTTTGGGGAACTGGGTGGGCCAAGTCTCTATCCTGTTGAAGCCTTGGCAACTGCATCTATATCTCAGTCACTCCCATGCCAATGGCCCAACTTCACCATTTTTCCATGATCTCTATAGACTCCTAACAAACAAAAAACTTCAGGTATAGCCGAAGTGGTGGCACAGTGGTAGGACGTTTGCCTTGACAACGGCTGACCTAGGACAGACTGTAGTTCAATCCCCTGGATCTCATATGGTCCCACAAGCCAGGAGCAATTTCTTTTTTTTTTTTTTTTTTTTTTTTTTTGGTTTTTGGGCCACACCCAGCGTTGCTCAGGGGTTACTCCTGGCTGTCTGCTCAGAAATAGCTCCTAGCAGGCACGGGGGACCATATGGGACACCGGGATTCGAACCAACCACCTTTGGTCCTGGATCGGCTGCTTGCAAGGCAAACACCTCTGTGCTATCTCTCCGGGCCCTACCAGGAGCAATTTCTAAGCGCATAGCCTGAAGTAACCCCTGAGTGTCAACTGGTGTGGCCCCAAAACAAAACAAAATAAAACAAAACAAAAAACATGGGGCCGGAGAGATAGCATGGAGGTAAGGCGTTTGCCTCTCATGCAAAAGGTCATCGGTTCGAATCCCGGCGTCCCATATGGTCCCCCGTGCTCGCCAGGAGCGACTTCTGAGCATGGAGCCAGGAGTAACTCCTGAGCACTGCCGGGTGAGACCCAAAAACCAAAAAAAAAAAAAAAAAAACAAAAAAAAACAAAAAACATTCCAATTTTTGAGCTGAAAATTTAGGGTCCTCTCAGAGTGATGACAACCAACAGTTCCTGGAGTTTCTAGATCATAGGTAGCAGTGAGACCCTCCAAATTTTATAATACTGGCACCCCAGTATAAATGTACCAAATTAGATGTCAAAGTAGCAAAGAAGCCACCCAAAATCAACAAATAAAACCAACAACCTGAATTCTTAACTGGCAAAAATAGCTTAATAAACCTTCTGACAATGCCTTAATTGACCCTTTTTGAGCTGTAACAGTTTTCACAACTTTTCTTTCACTCAAGTTTTTTCAATAATTTTTTCAATAATGTCATTACCATAGTTGTTACAAGTAATATAAATTATTTTATGCCTGCCAAGGAGGCAGGATTGGGGGGTGGAGAACTGGGAACAATAGTGGAGGAAATTATATACTGGTAGTGAGATTACTGTTGGAACACAAGAACACCAGAAAAAACTAGTATTATTTTTTAAGCAAATATGTAAGCCACCATGTTTAAAAATGAAGTAAATGAATTAAAAATAATAATAAATTAAAATTATAAAAATAAATAAATAAAACACCCTATATCTTAAACCAAAGATGCACCAGATGTGTAAGTGACTAAACAAAATTATACTGTTGGGATAAAGTAAAGACTTAAATAAATGAATATAATATGTTCATGGGTTTTAACTTCACAGGATACAAGAACCTCAACCAAAGCTCCAGCAGACATTTTGTTTTTCTCCCAGCAGAAATAAACTTCCTGCTTCCTAGGTCCTAAAATTTAAGTAGAAATGTAAACTGCCTAAATAATCATAAATCACAAGGAGCAATAAAATAACTAGATGCTTCACAAATAAGATATACAAGATATACAAGAAGGGTCACTTTATTTTTTTAAATATCATAGCAATAGAGTGGTAAAAGATAATTGTAACAGTATACTTCAAGGGTGGAGAAACCCTGTATCTCTTAGGCCAAGGGAACTCCCTTTCTAATCTCCCCAATATTTATTGTGCCTATGCAAAAAAAAAAAAAAAAGCACAAATTAATTTTTTTGTTATTGTTGTTACTTGTTTTTTTGTTGTTCTTTGTTTTTGAGCTTTGTCTTATTTTTATCTCAGGACCTTGGTTATTGTCTTTATTGCTGTGGTACCTATTGCTGTGGTGCTTTTTGGGTTGTTTTTTGTTTTGTTTTGTTTTGTTTTTCCTTTTTGTATTCTTGTTATGTTTTTCTTCTTTTTCCCCTTTCTTTTCTTAAATTGATATTTATAGCCTAGAAGGACTCCTCCTGTTTTTTGCTTGTTTGATTTTTGCCCCTCCCCTTTTTTCTTTTCTTCTTTCCTTCTAACAGAACCACATAACTTGAACCACCTTGTTCTACCTGACAAATTGGAGGAGAAATAAGGGAGGGTACCAAGACCAAACAATCATATGAACATCAAGTAGAAATAAAAAATGATCAGACTTAAACACCAAATCCAAAGGCAACGAAAACGGAATAGATACCCAATCTACAACAAGCTAGACACAGTGGGGACCACTTATACTAACAGCCCAAGGGGCAAAGGAGGGAGATATGGGATGCATGCTGGGAACAGGGGTGGAGGGAGAACAGCATTGGTGGTGAGAATATCCCTGATTCAATGTCACTATGTACCTAAAATATTACTGTGAAAGATTTTTAATCCATTGTGGTAAAAATAAAAATAAAAATTTCTCAAAAAAAAAAGAGATGACTAAAAATGACATTAGCTCAACTGTATATCCATATTTAAAAAATCAACTCACAGGGATCAGAGTGACATGGCTTAGCTAGGTTTGAAACCCAATACCTCATATGGTCCCTGAGCTATCCAGGAGTGACCTCTGAGTGCAGAGCCAGGATTAAACACTGAGCACGCCAAGCACACTCAAAGCAAAACCTAAATAAATAAATAAATAAATAAATAAATAAATAAATAAATAAATAAATAAATAACCACATCCAAACTCACCACATGCTCAAAAACTAATCCCAAACGAATGAAGATCAAATGTTGAAAGTGTTAAAAGTTGAAGTGACATCATTTTTTTCTAGAATACATAGGAGAATAATCTCACAAAATTAAGATAAGCAAAAACTTCTTTCCTTTTTTTTTTTTTTTATTTCAGGGCCACACCCAGCAGCACTCAGGGCTCTGTGCTCAAAAATCATTCCTGACAAATCTGGAGGACTACATGGGATACAAGGGATTGAACTTGAGTCAGTCACGTGCAAGGCAAACGCCCTACCCACTGTGCTATCTATCACTCTGGCCCAAGCAAAAATTCCTTAAAAATATTTGGTTGTTTTTCAAACACTAACCATCAAAAATATAAAAGAGGAAAAACACAGATCATATTAAAGTTATGAAGAGGAACTATATTCACCAAAGGACACTGGACTACTTTAAAACTTAAAAAATTGTCTGCTATTGGAATCTTATTTGTTAAAAATGAAGACTGAAGGAAAAAATGTTAATAATGTATAACAAAACACATTATCCAATATATAAAGAACTCTCACAACTTAATATGAGAAATAAGCCATTTTCCAATGGACATAAATCTGATTCAGGTACTTCCCAAGAGAATATAAGAATGACCAATACTCATGACCAGAGAAATAGTACAGTGGTTAAGATATGTAAATTGCATACAGCAACCCCAATTAGATACCTGCACTACATATGATTCCCTGAGCCATAAAATAGTTCCTGAGCCAGGAATAGTCCCTAAGCACTGCCAAGTATAGCACAACACACAGTACCCCACCAAATGCAAATAAAACCAAAAGGAAAAATATACAACTAACAAAAATGACTAAAATTTAACTTTAAAAAGATCAACAATGCCAATTATTGGCAAAGTCATAGAGCACCAGGATCTCCTCATAATGCTTGAAAGAGGGCAGAATGGAACATTTTAGGAAACACTTTGGTAGCAGAGCATTTTCTCACCAGATGGATAACCTGACAATTTCACTCTCTGGAAGATGCTGTCACAAAGCATGGCTTGTTGACAATAGGCTTTGTGACTGCTTTCTTGATTCAGCAGCTAAACCTGGCCCCAAAGCAATACCACCCTGGAGATGGTGTTTAAGTGCCAGAAGTCAGAGGGTAACAATTATCATAATGACCAACAAAACCAAGGTGCCAGACAAGGAAAGCCAATTGGCCAACAATTGTGAAAGCAGATAACAGAAGATGGTATTCCTAGGAACAAAACAGATGGGTCTCCAACAGAGTACTGCATGCCTAATACTTGTATGCATGCAAACAAGCTCAACAGAAAATAGAAAAGAAAAGGAGGCAGAGGCCCTATCAGTAACAGTATGGTAAACCACAGTGCCTACAAGGGTGTGTGTGTGTGTGTGTGTGTGTGTGTGTGTGTGTGTGTGTGTGTGTGATGGTGGATTTAGAGCCTCTATAGAGGCATGCTAGGAGGCAGGGAATCCTAGGGACACTGATTGAGGGAAGTGGACGGGGTGAAGGGATTGATGTGGAGCACTGTATGTCTGAAACTCAATCTTGTATAACTTTGTAACTGTAACTCATAATGACTCAATTTTTAAAAAGGAGGCTGAAGGAAATTAGGAGTTATGATCCCATACCCAGTTATGGCCCAAGGTAGTTTGAGATCCAGTTGCTAGAAACCCACATTTGGGCAAATGTTTACCCTGCAGTAAACACAAATCTGACACCCAAAGTATCAAGTTTCTGGGCCATAGTGAGATTTTAGGTCTATTTCTTAAATCAAGTCTTAGACAAAGCCTAGTTACGAGGAGTCACTTGAGTCTCTAGTCATTTCCAAGACCCAATGCAAGTGCAACTAACACACCAATCAGGAAAAAGGGAGCCCAGTCTAGCCCACATTAAGGGTCGAATCACCATGTACACAGCACCGGCAGTATGCTGCATGAAGAAACAAATTTTACTTGTTAAATACTTTCTTATTTGCTTTTATAAAATAATTTATTATTTTCTTTGTGTGTGTGTGTGTGGGGGGGGTTTGGGTCACACCTGGCAGCGCTCAGGGGTTACTCCTGGCTCTAGACTCAGGGGACCATATGGGATGCCAGAATTCAAACCACCAACCTTCTGCATGCAAGGCAAATGCCTTACCTCCATGCTATCTCTCTGGCCCCATAATTTATTATTTTCAAAAAATAAACTGATTAAGACGTCAAAACAAGGGCACTACTTCCCTTACTTCCATCTCCTGTTCTCATGCTTTCTGCCAGGTGAGGTTATGCAGGTTTTCTGCTTGTGGCTCTGACAAGCTCTTATAGGTGCTTGCTTGCCAATGCGGTAGTAGCAGATGTAGAATAGGCAGAGGCTTAAAGTACAATTTTAGGATCAGAACAATTTATACCTCTACCATTGCTATAAAAGCACCTGGATAGCCACTTATTCAGGGGTAAAGACCCCAACTCGTAGTTTATTAAGTTTAGATATGCCCATCAAAAATTAACTAATCTCTAGACAAGCTGCTAATAGTTGAGAAAAATGTGTTCCTCTTACATGTCTCTGAAATTTGTGAATGTTTGGTATTTGGTAATAAGCTGACTTATAAAATCATTGAGCTATTTATAATCAACTGTGTGCTTGCTTGCACTTGTGTATGAAATATAGAGTTGAGTCAGATATAGACACAACCCGCAAGGATTTAAAACATAATCAAACATTCAAATAATGCAAAGCCAAGATCCACAAGGGTTTAAAGAGAGATCCAAATACAATAAAGAAAAAAGAGATGTCTCCCCACAGGGAGAAAATTATGGATGTGCCCAAAAGAGATGCATTTTAATATACCCCAAGGAATATTTGGGCATGTACAAATTGCATGCAAAGGCATTCCTGAAGTAGGATTAAGAGCACAGAGGCCTGGGAAGACAGAGTATTTAACATTCAATTTAAGACATGGCAAATGAACTAAAACCATATAAATGAAATTTGAAGCTCACCTAGTACCAGACCAGCATCTTGAAGACAGAAGAGGAGTGTAAAAGAGAACTAGACAATAAGGTGAAGGTCGGCGATTCTGAAAGAAGATGCAGTACTTAACAGAGAATAAAATCCTAATTCAGCCAATGCAAAATAAATAAAAGACCAATCATTATTCTTTGAATGAATGATCTTGGAGCAAGGTTTTAGGTGAACACAAGTCGGGAACTTCAACCAAGTGTGTTTCTGCCTGGTATCACCTGGAGAAAATGACCTTTCCTTTGCACATTCTATATAATCCCTAAATATGCACTCCCATTGTGTGGTCTCCCTGACACACAGCTGGCTTCCATATTTGCTTGGAGGGGATGGGACATGGTCACAATGAGCTAATACAAGAAACCAATATGACCTTCAAGATTTTCTTGGCCTACCACAGGGAAACACACAGACTCTCTTGGAATATGATGTTCTAATATTCCTCAGCTTACCATATCCTAGATTAGCTTTATGTGTAGCAGAAAGCAAGCAAGAAAGCCATCGTATATGACTGGGGCATGCCAAAGGATATGGACAATCAAAGTTGACTTCTATGGGGCTGGTATTGTTGGAACTAGCAACAAATAACAATAACCATGAAAAGGTCAGTGTTTTTTTAGCTATAAGGAAGTTCATATAATATAGAAACGAAGCCTCTCTTGAAATCTATGTAATATGACGGGACGATTTTTTTCTGAAAACTATGGGATAAAGGGAAACCACTAAGAGAGTTAGTACAGCATGTGGAGCGCTTACCTTATAAATAGCTGACATGACTTCATTCCCTAGTATCACATATAGTCCCTTGAATCCCTCCAGGAGTGATTCCCAGGGTACAGAACCAAAAATAAGTGGCCCTAAGCACCATGAGGTATGTCCCTTGCCCCACCAAAAGAGGTACAAATTAAGGCAAGTTATTTATTTATTTATTTATTTGCTTTTGGGATTTTTTTTGGGGGGGTGGAGTTCAGGTCACATCCAGGGGCACTCAGGGGTTACTCCTGGCTCTGTATTTAGGAATTACTCCTGAAGGTGCCTTGGGAGCCATACAGGATGCTGGGGAAAGAAGCCAGGTCAGCACCATGTAAGGCAAACATCCTATCTACTATGCTACTGCTCTGGCCCCAGGTGAGATAGCACAGCTGCAGGGCGTTTCCCTTGCATGTGGACAGACCAGGGAGAGACCAGGTTAGATTCCCAGCATCCCATAAGTTCTCTGAGCCTGCCAGGGGTGATTTCTGAGTGCAAAGCCAAGAGTAGCTCCTGAGCACCTCTGAGAGAGGCCCAAGAAACAATCAATCAATAAAGTTTAAAAACAAAAACAAAAACCTCGGGCCTGAGCAATAGTACAGCTGTAGGGCGTTTGCCGTGCACAGGGCTGCTCAGGACAGACCTCCATTTGATCCCTGGTGTCTCATATGTTCCCCCAAGAGCCAGGAGCGATTTCTGAGCACATAGCCAGGAGTAACCCCTGAGTGTCACCGGGTGTGGCCCAATAACCCTCCAAAAAACAAAAAACCTCAAAAAAACATCAGGTTTTTATGAAAGATTATAAAAGTCTCTTTACCTAACCATCTAAATTTTTGACTGGTATTGGGTTAGTCTAATGTCCATAAATGAAAATATAAACATTAAACATATAAAATATAAACACGTAGCAGGAAGTTAGCTATGGGCACACAGGAAGCACCTGCCAACACTACCAGCCCAGAAAGGCACAGAGGTGCAAAAATGTGCTGAAAAGAGTGCGCGTGAAGTCTAAGGAATGTGGTAGGCATTATCAGAAACTCTTCAAATCCTCAGAAGCAGATGAAATTGAAGGTAAACAGTACTAAATAAGAAACGCTGGAGGTGCACCCATAGAGACATGCAAATTGGTTCTGAAACTCTGAGGATTTCCATATCTGTATGAATCTCAACAGAGCATTCAACGCACATCCAGCAGCTATCAAAGAAATGAAGGTGCTTTTAAGAAGGAAAACCCGATCTTTAGAAGGAAAATGCTGTAATAACCAATGAAGCATTCTTCTTTTATCTCTGTTTTTAAAGCGATACTGAAGTTAGGTCCTGTAATGTAACGGCCTGTGCTGAATTAATATTATAATGGTGGGAGCCCCCAGAGGCAGGGCCTCTGGTTTCTCTATAAAACCAACCTCTGGCATAAACCAGAGACATATCACAAGGCCGAGCCAATGAGCTCTGGACCTCTGAGTAGGAGGAAAGCCTGCCCCTTCATCTACAGTTGAGAAAACTGAGGCCCAGTGGGTGAGATTCCCAAACTTTTCCAACCTCACGTGACTCATTAGCCCTAAAGTAAAAATAAAATGAAATCTTTTTACTGGGCTCTGAAAAAGAAAATACCAAGTTGTGTCTTTAAGGCCAATTTGACACCACTGTCTATTTTTTCCATGTGCAACACCCGAGCTAAGGCACTTAATGAGATAAAAAGATAATCGGGGTAAATGAATGGAAGAGGCACACTCAAGGCTGCCAACTGCACCCCTGGAGTGTGCTGCTTCTGTAAGGGATTACTGAGTCCAGGGTTTAGGAATTCAAAGGAGATTAGAGCCTTTGTAAACCTGAATAGCAGCTCCAGTCAGCTCAGCAAAAGGGCTAACAGTGCCTGGGCTGGGGACATAATCTGATCCCCAGCTGGAGGGGAGGAGGCGGGCACTGCAGGGCACTGCATCACAGTGAAACATTCGGAATCCAGGGCTATTTTTAGCCATTTCAGTCATCTCTACCTCTGGCCCAGGCAAAGCAGGACACCTGAGTAAAATCTGGCTCCACTAAACAATCACATGACACAGGTATAATTTAGCATGCACAATAGTAAACCTAAAAGAGCTGTGCCTACAGACAATTTTCTATGCAGGCCTTTGAGCTACTTTGGGATAGCATCGTGTATGAATTACATAGCCTCGTACACAGAAAGTGGAGATGAGAACAGTCAAGGAACAAAGGAGAAAGGCTTCTTGCTGAATGGTTTTCTGCCTGTGACCTCAACATCCAATATAAAGAAAGGGGAGAGAACTCTGAGACCAGTGGCAGGAACAGATTCCTCACCTTGTAATAAGGACACCAGGCTTGAACTAGGACACAAGGCTTCACTTCTGGCCTCAATCTCCAGAGATAAGGTGGAGACAGAAAGAAAGTGACAATCTGAACATTTTGATCTCCTGATTCACTAGCAGCAAACTTAGCAAGAAGGATCCTGGCGGGGGTTGATTTCAAGAACCCTTGACCTATGTTACCAACATGATGCACATGTGCAGGGGAAGACTGCTGTTCATCACCATAATCAAGAGTCTTAATCTCTCATCTAGATTCTGAATTGAGACTGTTCACACATCAGGCATCCCAGCTCCAGCAGAACCCAGGCTCACTGGCCAAAGGGGCTGTTAACACTGCCATAAGAATATATATGTATATATATATATATATATATATATAAGAATATATTAATATGTACCTAAAATATTGTCAATGATATGTAAGCCACTATGATTAAAATAAAAATTATATTTAATAAAAAGAATATATTAATATACTGTAGTAGGACCAGAAGAATAGCCTTAAAGTGCCTGCCTAACAATCTTGCAAGAATTTAGTCATGAGTTCAATTACCTAGTGTCCCATATGCACTGAGCATGATCCTGGGAGCTCTGCTATTTGAATCTGACAGTCCTATTATCTGTGATCCCCAACACAGGATTTTCTTTTTATACACTCTTACACATTCCCATAAGAATCAGAGCATGGGGCTGGGGAGATTGCACAGATGTAAGGGGTCTGCCTTGCAAGCAGCTGATCCAGGATGGACTGTGGTTCAAATCCCAGCATCCCATATGGTTCCCCGTGCCTGCCAGGAGCGATTTCTGAGCACAGAGCCAGGAGTAACCCCTGAGCACTGCCAGGTTTGATCCAAAAACCAATTAAAAAAAAATCAGAGACATTCTAAAATTTTATGATGACTATGCTTTGAAGAAAGGGAAGGCATCTGCATTTTGGGCTGGGAAGCTTGATTCCAACCTTAAAGATTAAGAATACTCCTGTGTTAACAGTCTATTGTATGGGGTCATGGAATCCAGTAGGCCTAGTGTGTCAGACCTGTAGTTTCTCCCAGTTTCTGATCAGGTGGGAAATGACAGATATGATACAGGAAGAATCCTCCAACACACGAACTCCAAGGGCAACAAAACTAATCATGCTAGTTTAACAGTAGTGAGCATTTCAAAGGGCAGCATGCCCATGCCAATAGGAATTGGAGCCAGTATCACCATCAGAGCCTTGGAAGACCAGAAAATATTGGTTCTATCAATCCATACATGACCATTCCTGGGTCATGCAATGGCCATGCAGAGGCAACAGAAAAACAATAGGATGGGGGGTAGGGGAGGGCAATCAGGCCACACTGCCTCTGGTCTAAGAACACTCCTCTGTGTCCCTAGAGCAAGCAAGCATGCTTTAGGCTGACAGACATAACACCCATGGAAAGAACTCTAAACAGAGACTGGAAGTCAAAGAAGAAAGACAACCCATGAAAATATCTCGTCACCAATGTTGTCTTGATGGGAGACTGTCTGGGTAGCGGCTTCCATCCTACTGTGTGATCAAGTCTAGCAAGAACAGAGGCATAGCAAAGCCTGGAAGGCATATGGTGGACTGTTCAGAACAAGCACAGTATGGAGTCTACCTGCCTCCCAGGAATGAGACACCAGCATTTAGCCCATAAAGAAAGCAACCAAAAGATCTTCTGCCAGATGCTCATCATTTTCCCTAGCAGGGACCCTCCCAAGGCCACTGGGCCCCAATCACATCTACACAACTTTTCCTGCTCTTCATAGACAAGGGAGTAACACCTCTAGGAACTCAAACCAGTGCTTCCTCATACTCTTGCCCTTTACTGCCAGCATTTCTGAGTCCCTAAACAACCTCCCCTTTCTGAAATATCTAGTATGGTTTGACCCTGCCTGATAAAACTCAAAAGAATGGCTCACCATTGCAAAGAACCCAGAAGAAATTGTGGTTTAAATGTGCTACCTATACAGCTATATAACTGTATATAATTATAGATGTATAGCTCTCTCTCTAATATATATATAGGCAGATAGATAGATAGATAGATAGATAGATAGATAGATAGATAGATAGATAGATAGATAGATAGATAGATAGATAGATAGATAGAGATATAGGTATACATATCTATACAGCTATACACATATACCAAGACAGAGAAAATGTGAAGTTTGGTCTAAGTTTATACTTGAAGACTAGCTTAGAGGTAGAAGTTAAGATTTCTTTCTCTTATAGTATTTACATTTATTAACATTTGCTTTCATTCAACTTAATAGATTCTGGGGACTTCTGAGATTAACAATACAGTTAGTTATACATTCTGGGGGAAGATTCCTATAAATTCATAATCATTCTCCTCTCTTCCCTTCCTCCCCTTTCCTCCATAGTCCTCTTAAGTTGCTGTTAAACCAAAATGGCAGGTTATGCTGTCCTGTTTCTGACAATCAAAGCAGTACACACAAAATTGGGAATTAAGCTTAAAAATCCACAAGAGGTAGAAACTGAAACTGAAATCTCTGCAAAATCCTAGGCTTCTAAGTGACCATATTCTCCTAGAAAGAATGAGCTGGAAAAAAATTATTCTTCAAATGGCACCAGTTCATGCCAAGAAAGTTCCTACATTTCAGTTATGGTACTGGGCAAAAAAAAAAAAAAAAACCCAGGCTGCCCTAACAATTTGGTTGGAGCCTGCCTAGTTCTGTAGATTAAGTTTGAGTCTGAATTCCTAATAGCATATGACCCAAGAAATCCTAAACTGAAAATTTAAATTATTAAGGAAGTTTGCATTTTTTCAGATAAGGCAATTCTTTGGAGTAAGGCATCCTCACACCAGCCCTTCTGGATTTCAAGAGAAAACCCATAAAACAAAAGGATAAGATTCACAATAACAATAGTGACTTTGAATGAGAACTGGTCAAAAGAATAAATCACAGAGTAAGTTTTCAATGACTTCAGATGCTGGAGCATAGAAAATGTTTAAAGAAATAAATGTCCAAATCAAAACTATGAGCTTTTATTGGATAGTCAACCAATGTTATTCAACTTTACCAGGGATGAGAGAACCAAATAAGGCATATAGCCATAAAAAACTTGATTGTTGATATAAAAATCTCTGTTGGCAATTTAATAGCAGATTAGAAATAATGGATGAGAATCAACCATTTGAAATACAGATGTAGAGAAAGTGCCCAGAATGCAACACAAGAAAAGATGAAAATGATGGAGATAGAGTCTGATCTATCGTGCGTTTAAGTGGACATGTCAAGGGAGAGTGGGGAAATTGGAATATAGAACATAAGAGCGATTATAAATATGGTGAGGAGATCACAAAAAATATAGAAAATTCTATACTTAAATGGCTTCCCAAGTGACTTTTAGTTCTTTCTTCAATGTGTTGAAACTAAAACTGGGACTCAGAGATGAAATTTTATAAGATCAATTCATGGGTGATTTGGAAGCAGACTCCACTCAATGAAAATATCTGAACCCTGCATCAAAGATGAATAGCATTAAATTTTTAAGAATCCATGAGAGGGTAGAATATAAGCAAACTTTGACCATGTACTGACTAAAAGCTATCCTGAGTAGTTTATGAACATTAACTGGCCCTAAGAAGATCCTAACAACAGTCCCTGCCAGGCATTTTTTGTTGTTGTTGCCTCCTTGTCATTTTAATGGGCAAAAGTATGTGACATGAGAATGGGCCTCCTGGGGCCAGAGAGATAGCACAGCGGCATTTGCCTTGCAAGCAGCCAATTCAGGACCTAAGGTGGTTGGTTTGAATCCCGGGCATCCCATATGGTCCTCCGTACCTGCCAGGAGCTATTTCTGAGCAGATATCGAGGAGTAACCCCTGAGCACCACCGGGTGTAGCCCAAAAACAAAAACAAAAAACAAAACTGTTGAGAGAATGGGCCTCCCTGGCACCTACGGAAGACAAAGTCATGTGTGTAGGGTAACCTGGACTAGACCCTGATCTGCTTTACTTTCTCCAACACTAAGGAAATCCCATTGAAGTTCTGAGTATAAAAGCAGGTCAGTGAGAACCCATACTAGCCATCCTGGTTAGCTGACAATACCAGGCAACACAACTTGTCTTCCCTTGTCCTGGTTCTGAAAGCAGCTGTCATGAATTGCTGTGTCACTGAACAGGTGGTGCCAGCCAAGGATGGAACTGGGGAGCACAGGTTTGTGAATCCTCAGTGGCACCCCTCATTCCAGGGCACTAGCCCACTGCAAGCCCTCAATGTTTCCTGTAGAAAAACCAGCAGCACTTGCACCCAAAGCTGGAGTTCAAACTCTAGCCCTGTTTGGATGCTACCACTCTGCTTCCCAGGCTGTGTGGCACATGCCAAGAAGCAGGCCAAGACATTCAGGGTCATCCATCAAGAGATGAAAGAAGATGACAGCCAACCCTTGTTGGTATCAGCAAGCACACAAGCTCCCACTCTGCCCTGAAGGCTGCCACCATCTGCACCACACAGATCACCTCGAGCACAACTGCCCATCGTGAGTTATACTGGCGGGTGCTCTGGGTGACTGCCAAAAGGAAGCTTTCCTTGGGCCAGCATCCCCACAGTGTCCACAGGAGATGGACTGCCAGGCTCTTTCCAGAAAGCTCCTCTCTGTGGGCAGGAATTGCTAACACACATGTTCAGTACTAGGACGTCCAGCAAACTCCTCTTTCCACAGTCTTTTTCCACAGTCTGCTTAGCCCAGACTGCCCATGGAAGCTTCTCTTGGGGCATCTGACAGACTATCTCCATCTAACCAGGCTGACCTCTAACCCCCTCAGAGTCCAGGCTTCTCTGAAATCCAACTACCATTACACTTAACTGTGTCTAGGACCAGAAGCCTAAGCTAGCACTCTGAAACTTCCAGAAGAGGAGGCTGACATAAGGGCTGTTTACCCTCATACCTGATAAATATCCAGTGCTGTGGCACCTGAACTGACTTTGTGCTGCTGGCAGTCTGCCCCCTACCCCTCATTTCTAGAAACCTATGAGAAGGAATCAACACTGGCTTGGTCCCCATACTTTACTTGCTGGACAGTGACCCACTTGATCTCTCACTAAAACAGGACACAATGATTTACCAACATCAGTTGAAGCTAAGTGGTATATGTTGCCCCACTCAGGGAAGTTATAAATGACCAATAAGAACCACTGTGGCAACACTAGGAAATGACTGCCTGTCGACTTATAAACAAAACAAAACAAAACACACACCTCTATGCTTTCCTTCTTGGATGATCCAATGCTTTGCCAACTGATAATCTGTTTTCCAAGCAGACAGGGAGTGGGCCCAAAAGCTCAATGAGAAGCAAGTTTCTCTATCCATCTATGGGACCATTCTCCTGGCTAAACCAAGGGCAGCCCTGTATGAACCTTCAGACTCATCATCTGCTTAGCCCATAGCTACTGCCACAACTCCCCAGCCCAGCATGGCTGTTGCTGCCATCTTAGGCTCTGCAAAGGGTAGCCTGGTGTTGGGCTCCATATAAGCTCTGCCATCTTACCCACCACTCTGTCTCAAGTCACTACTGAGAGCAACCCGCAAAGCTGCCTCTGCCCCGCAAAGCTGCCTCTGCCCCTTCCCTCAGTCCTCCTCCTGATTTCTCCACCTTTCTCATGTACAGGGAAGCGCACAGATGTGGTGGCCTCATCGCATCAAGAATTGAAGAAGTACCAATGCATAGAGCTATCCCCATCCACTCTGGGGTGTTCTCTTGCTCCCTTGTACTTACTATTTCACCTTCGGCAATGATGGGTTCACACTTATTAACTAAAAAAACCCTGCAACTTGAAAACACAGGAAATAGGATTTCTCCACTTTGCCCCTGTGTGTCCTGGGTTATTATAGCCCGTCACTGACTCTAGTGATGGACAATGGTTCAGAAGGTGAAGGAAAAGAAATCTTACTAGGAAAGACAAAAAAAATCTGTGACTAGTCACTAGGATATTTTGTTTGTTTTTAGTGTTTTGTTTTTAGGGCTACAGTCAGCAGTGTTCAGAGGATCACATATATATGCTGGGGATTCAAACCAGGTCAGGCAAATGAAAAACAAGCACCTTACATTGTACTATTTCTCAAGCCTTCGTTTTCATGTCAAAGAAAAGAAATGCAAATTATTTTTAAATACTAGGGAACAGTTCAAGTGACAATATTAAAACATGAGAAAGAGGACATAAATTAAATATGTCACTTAAAAAATTCACAATTACCAAACAGGGTTTATAAGCAACTATGGTGAGTACAGCGAATTCTTCTAGAACTTCTCTGAAGTTCTCTTTAGCTGGTCAATTCAAAAACAATTTAAATTAATTGAGTTATACCACTTTGTTTTGAATAATTCCTAATTACCTGTTTAACTACTTTAAGTTAAAATTCTATATTTAAACCTGATTCCAAAATAAATGGACTGAATTTTCCATATTTTTCTAAAATAATTGTGTATATTACAAATTTTATAGATGGGCAAAAAATAAAAAGAAACAGAAATGACAAATACTTTGAACAGAAATAGGAGATTAAAATCAATGATTTTATGGGGCAGTGAGGAGCCTCTTTATTAGATACTAAAGGATCATGTGCTGATCGATAAGTGTCAGGTAGAAAGGCCATGTTCAAACACCAGAATGCTTTAGAAGGTGAGCTGCTTGAAAATGGGAATTTGATATTCAAGGCTGCAAAAAATAAATAAATAAAAATCACCAATAAGGACTGACAGGCACAGGATCAGATCAAGGAGAAAATCCCAGCAAGTCCAATTTCCAAGTCTATGGATCTTCTAAGACAAGACTCAGGCACTCTTTGGTCAGTTGAATTTGGCGCTGGGTTGGAGCAGCCAGCATCATAATTCTTGCATGGCAGCAGGGCCTGCAACCCCTTTGCAGTTCCACAGTCTGGACAAAGCTAAGGCGGCTCTGAACCAAACACATTTCTACCCTGGCCAAAATAAAGGAATCTGGTTTTTTTGTTTGTTTGTTTGTTTTGTTTTGTTTTTTTTCACCTTTTATCTGAAGCAAACACAAAAAATAAGGTCCTATGGGAGTTTCAACTAGCCAAACTGATCCTACCCACCCACCCACTACTGGTACATATGGACGTGTCCTCCAAATTGTGGTCCCTGTCTATCAGTCATCTCGTTCATTCCCTCGTGTTTAACCTTGAAATTTGATTGCAAATGCACCACCATCAGAGCCATGAGAGCCTGCAGACAGTTGAGGCTGCAGCACCAGCTCCTGGTGGGTGTGCGCTTTGATGGGCTTGGGGGCAGAGCCAGCTGGCTGCGCGACGCCGTTGCCCGGGGAACAGTCACTGAAGTGTGTGCTCAGTCCTGCACGGAGGCTCTCTGCAGCCCGCCACGCTGCTGCTGTGCTCGGGGAAGCCCAGCTGGTGCCCATTAATGCTCACGGCGTGGCAGGGATGAGGAGCCTGTTCCAGAAGCCTTATTCTTCCCACTGACAAATAGGCTTATCTTGCTGCCTGACTAATGAACATGGCATCCCTCACCCACCCAAATAAAACCCCGAGTGTGAAGGAAGAAGCATCTCAAGGATGCATTTTTACTTCATTTAAACAGTGTCTGTCGACTAGATGTGAGAGCTGCAGCCCTGCAAACCTAAGGAAAGATCCATCCTTCACTTATTGTCAACTCATTTAAAAGGGGCTCAAAAGGCAGAAAGGAATATGTGGGTGGACTTGGAAGGCACAGAAATAAAAAAGTAATTTTAAATGTACCTCTTTGATCATCACTCTCTTAAAAATGCACAGGGCAAATGTTTTGAAATTCTTAAGAATTCTCATGAAACACACACACACACACACACACACACACACACACACACGACTTGGAGAACTTAATAATGTTTTTCCATTTTTATGGCATTTTTCATTCTACAATCTTTAAGTGCTCAGGTCTTTATAAAACCAGAAATGGCTGAGACTGGTCAAGCTGCAATTTCCATATAGTGACCTGCTGAAAAGTTGAGAATAGCTCAAGGAAAAGAGGATCTGGACAGTTGCTGGGGAGCTCATTTTTGTATGTGCAAAGCATTCCCCAGGGAAATATTTCTTCATAAACCTAACAATCACAATTTTCCAGAAAGAACTAAAAAAAAAAAATACTTTTTGGTGTTTGGGTCACACCCAGCAGCGCTCAGGCTCTACACACCCTGGCTCTACACTCAGAAATTGCTCCTGGCAGGCTCGGGGGACCATATAGGATGCCGGGATTTGAACCAACTTCCTGCATGCAAGGCAAATGCCCTACTTCCATACTATCTCTCCGGCCCAGAACTAAAATTTTTTTAAAAAATGCAATGGAGGTGGGTAGAAGGCCTAAATCCTGAAGTGCTGCCACTGAAATATAAGCTCCATGTGGGCAGAGGTCTAGGTATTACAGTTTTTCCAGCAGTAAGTCTCACCATTATAAGCATGTACTCAAAAACATTTATTGGGTAGACAGACGTATGAATGGACTGATGAGTAGATGTGTGATATTTGGAAAGTGCTTTTGCTTCTGTGTTTGTCAAAACTTAAATAATAATGGTTATTGAAGGACAAGGGCTACTAAAGTACTTCAGTTTACAAACCCAAGCTATAGTAAAGTTCTCTGAACAAACATGAATGAAACCTAGGTTCATGCTCCTGGGATGTCAGCCTTGGACTTGTCACCAATGTCTTGAGGGACAACCGCTTGACTTAAGCCTAAATGCCATATCCCAGGGAAAAAGATCCTTGTCTCAGAGACAGTTGCCCTGAATTCATCATCCCTACAGTACTGAGAGTAGGAACTCCACATGACCAACCTCTGAAAACACATGTTTCTTATCAAAAACACACCCTCCAGGGTCCCATTCTTACTTGAAAGTCAACTGCCCGGTAGTGGTCTGTTTAATCTATCCACTGATAATCCAGTGACAAGATGGAGCATGAAGTCTCAGTAAATGTTCACAGCTCATTGTGAATTGGAAGTTCTACCCAAATGATACCTTTGGCTTATTCCTAAGTGACATGGATATAGGGGCAGCCAACTTCCATGGTGCAAAGAGCTTTTTCAGCACATGTCAAACACCCATGGCACCTTGGCAAAAGAAAGCAATCTTTCCAAGCTATTATTATCATATGTTAGTAAGGTTTTTTTTATTTCATTTTTGTTTTGAGGACCGAACTTTATTCTACACATAGAAATCACTCCTGGCAGGGGAACCTGGATCAACCATGCGCCTACCCACATCATCACTATCACTCCAGGACACTTTCTGAAGTTTTTTGTTTTTTATTTTTGTTTTGGGGCCACACCTGTCGGCTCTGAGGTGTTATGCCTGGCTATCCACTAAGCAATTGCTCCTGGCAGGCTCAGGGGACCATATGGGATGCCAGAGTAAGCCAAAGGTGTCATTTGGGTAGGAACTGTTTATGCTCACCATTTTGCCTCCTTCTACCCCCATCTCCAATAGCAGCTCCCAATTCCAGCTTTAACATAAAGAACGCCCATTTCAGAGTATGATGCCCTCACAGGAGGTGAGTGTGATGGGGTCTAGCAACCTAGCCAAGGTAGGGATTGCTTCCTTTAAAGACATAGGGGAAGCCAAAAATAAGCCTTTTGTTCTGGCTGACCCTGTCTCAATGGACTGGACAGTGGGCCAGCCTTTGTTCTGCACAGATACCTTGATTTCCCCCCCAACTTGCACACATCATACATGAGGGACTCATCCATGGCATCTCCTCGAATTCTGGAGTTCTTCGGTTTTGCCTTCTGCAGAGATGCTGAAAAGTCCCCTTTAGTTTTTTACTATTATTATTTACTGAGGCATCATTTATATACAATGATATTTACAAATTGTGTTGTGTGAAGTCACAATTAAATTTAGGCAACATGGACAAAAAGAAAAGAGACATGTTCATAGAGTACGGAACAGCTGGACTGCTGGCAATTCCAGAATGGAGTCTGCTCAAGGACCAGTTTTTAATCAGCTGGTTCCCTTACCCTCACCCCCACCCCCCACCCCAAGGCTTGCTGCCTACTTCTCTGCAGTGCACTTCAAATTCTGAGTGAAGCATTCTACCAAATCTCTCCCAGCCTGGCCCTTTGTGGGCTCCTTCTTTGTCAATAGCATCACCATCACTGCACCTACATGGCTCAAGAGCCCCATCTCCTCTTGAGTGTATACAAATTCAGGGATATTTTAGCTCTGCCATTGTTTCTCACCAGAGGCATCAAAGTCTACCAGCCATTTTTCTTCAGTCTGATGAAGTACCTGAACCCTTGCTCTGACTACTTGCTTCTTCTGACCCCACAGTACTGACAGCTGACATGAGCCACATGTACTTGTTGGCTCATTTGCTATATGCTTCTAGCTCCACAAAACCAACTTACAAGAATAAGGGCTTCTTTTTATGTTCTTGCACACCCAGTTCCAGCCCAGTACCTTACATTCACAGAGCAAACATAGTAACTATTTGCATAAGCAAGATAGGACTGACTTCCCAGAACCAGGGCTCCAGAGACCCTAACTTTCTGTGTGTGGGAGTCTAGTTTCAACTGCTCCCAGTGGCTGGATCCCACTGTCTAATTCTGACACAAAAAGCAGAGCCCAAGTCAGTCCTTCACCTAGAAAGCAACTGCACCAGGCCAACATACATGACACCCTCACATACACATTCACATACATGCTCCCTCACACATTCATACATATATTCACAACACCTACACCCACACAAGCTTATAAACACTCACAGATTCCAACATGTCCTTTTTTTCCCCCCATTATCAGAAGACACACTTCTGTTTGTATGAAACAAAGGGACTCAGGGAAAACCTACTTCAGCTCAATTGCCACAGCTAGGCCAGGGAATAGGTGGATTCTGCAAGTTCCAGGAGACAATCCTAGTGTTCTGATCAGAAAGTAGGATAAGTTTTTGCCCTGTCTTCTGTTGAGTGAAGATTTCTAGCTCTGGAAGGATGAGGTCTTGCAGTCACACCCCAACATTAGTAAAAGCCCTTTAGCTAGGTCAGAACATCAGAGTTCACCTGAATGTCCTGTCCCCATCTGAGTGTGCTCCATTATCTGTTCTCTGCCCCCCACCAGAATTCTAACCACCACCCCCAATACCTGCCCATACAATAGTAGGGGATGGCTGAAGGCAGGGAAGACCAATTGGCACAGAATCATAGTCATACCTAGCAGTATTACTCAGACACTTGGAGGTCAAGAATTCAATGATTTTATAATTAGGATTCACATCAATGCAAAATGGGACGCCATCTTATGTGAACAGAACACACTTCATTACATACCTGAATGCCTTCTCTGGATCCAATTCTCTAGGCATTGAATATTTATAATTTATAACCAATCTGTCTTTGAAGGGGGATCTAGGAAAAATGGCTACTTGCCTTATGATACAGGTCAAAATGATAATGAATAAAATTTCATATTTTAAAAAATTCCTTTACCTTTACATAAATGCAACATATAGTCCCTAAAAAAGATTTAAATTCCAGCACATATAAACATTTTAGTAGGTAATAGTATTATTCAACCTTTTTACACCTACAGAGTGGAACCTGACATGAACTGATAGTTGAAAATCATTATTCTAGATAGGATTTATATTTACCAAATGTTAGTAATGATTACCTGTGACTTTTGTTTATAAATGACTTACTATATATACCTGCAATGAGTGTTTATTTATGTATTGCCATCTTTCTTCTGTTAGAAACTAAGAGTCTGGGTCAGAACAATAGTATAGTAGGTAGGACATTTTTCCTCCATGTAACTGAGCCAAGTTCATTCTTCAGCACTCCATGTAGTCCCCTGAACAATGTCAGGAATGATCTCTAAGTAGAGAACCAGAAATAAATCCTGTGCACAAATGGATGTGGTCCTCAAAAATAAAAATAAATAGAATCAGGGAATCTAAACTTCAGAGAACCTAAAAAATTCCCCCAAGATCACACAGCCAACTGAAGAGATGAAACTCAAATCCATGTCTGTTTGACTCTGAAGTCTTCCTTGATACCACCCAGTCTCTGCAAATGATTTCCAAAAAGCCTCAAGAAATTAGGGTAGTTAGTTGATCATGAGAGTGAAGCCTTATGCATGACAGGATCAGTGCTTCTATAGAAGAGATGATATACCCCATAGCTACCTTATCCCCTTCACCATGTGGATACATATAATGCAAGCTGCCACCTATTAACTAGAAGAGGCTCCTCACCAGACACTGAATCCACTGAGACCCTAATCTCAAGCTTTCTGCCTCCAGAACTATGAACACTAAAACAACTTTTGATTAAGTGAATATTTTTCAATCTTTTTATGCCTCAAACCAGCAATTGAAAACCATTGGTTTATGCCACCCAGTTCTTTGGTCCTTTGTGATAACAGCTTAAATAGATTAAGACAAGGATTCAATTGCTACTGAAAGTAATACAATGAGACAGAAATGTAAGGGAAGGGAAATATATTGCCAATAAAACTGAAATTAAATATAAAATTTTAAGAACCAGAGACTATATGGTATTTCATTATATGATCATGTGCAGGATAGGATCCAGGTTCAATTCCTGGTACCACATGGTTCCTTGAGCATCACCAAGTGAAGTCATGTTGCTGGGGTGGTCTAGGTAATCCCTAGCACTGCAGGACCCAAGCAGCATCACATCCTTGGGCCCATGCATTAAACCACTTGTCCAGTTGGTCAAGAACTAGCAGTGGGGCTTCCGGGCCTCCTGAGCACTGCTTAGGAGCTCTCCCTCAGCTGAGATTAATTAATTAATTATGGATGTTTAGTAATTTTAGTAAATGTAAATTTTAATATAAAAATTTAATTAAATAAAAATTTCTAGTAAAAAATAGGGAAAATATCATTAATAAGTCATCATCACTTTTTTTTAAAGTAAAGCTTTTTAGTTTTAATTACAAATGTGCAGACTATAAACTTGTATTTTCCAACTGTGCAACTGTGTGAGTCTTCCTATGTTTTCTGGCATCCTTTATAGATACTCCTTTGGTTTCTTTTCATTCCATCACAAGAAGCAGTATTTTGAGAAATTATCCCATCCTAAATCAGGCAAGAACTAACAATAAGCAGAACTTAGAAAAAATTCTGCTACTTTTGGTCAGGGGTAGTCTCTGCACAGCAGGCTCTCCAAGAACTAGTCGATGAAAAGACTCATCCCATGGCCATGTTGATGAAGAGAACCCCAGATAAGATGGCAAATGCCTCCCTCACAAATCTTTTTTCACAAATCTGGCTGCAGAGCCCAGACAATGGCACTGGAGGTAATAATGTTCATATGTTCTCTGTAGCCTTCATGTATCCAATTTCCAGATACCACTAAGACACCTTTATGGGTTCTAGTGGGATAGCCTGCTAAGAGAACAGGAATGTGAACAAACTTTTTTCAAACTTGCTCTAGGCAAGACTTAATCATGCATCTTAAAAATTAGAGGTTATTTTAAGAGAATGAGCAAGGCATCTCCAATTTTATTATAATACCTTTAACTTCGCCTGAACTCTATCATTTTTATATCACTAAAATTTTCTTTAATGTGCTACAAAATTAAAGGAAACCATACAGACTATACAATATAAAGATGTTTTCTCTTTGAGTTTAATCAAATAAACAATAGCTATTTGAATACTATAATTTCCAAATGTATACCTGAATGATTTTTTATGATATCCACAGGCAAATAACATTTTTGCTCATTTTTACTTTAAACAAATCAGTAAGCAAAATTTATATATTTAATAAATAACAAATTTTTAAAGGATTCAAATTCATCTATTTTAAAAGTTAAAATCCTACATTTGCAATGACATGGATGAACCTAGAGAGCATTATGCTAAGTAAAATAAGACACAGAAAGATAAACACCATATGGTTATATTCTTATATGGAATAAAACTAATGAACAAAGAAAACAAAACAAAGGAAAGTCTTAGATTATAAGAAAAAAAATAGCAGCTTCCTGATAGAGAGGGGAAAGAGGCTGTGTAGTTGGGTAAAAGGATTCAATAGTATGACGAACATATATAACATATAAAGAAGATGAGGCTGTATATCTGAATCCTCCATGAGTATTATATTAATGAAAATTAAAAATTTTATTGTATAATTGATTGATTTCCTAAGAAAGGCTTTCTTGCAGAGATCACAACAAATCATTATGATTATTTGATTGCCTGCAAAGTGCTGGTTGATCTTGTTGACCAGGGATTATCTGTAACCTTGATTTGAAGCTGTAGTCTTTTTCTCTAAACAGTCAGCCCTCCACTGTCTCATACTGTCTTTTCAGCTATCCTTCCTCTGTAAGCTTTTTTGTCCTTGCAGGCCACAACCCAATACACCCCTGTGAGTCCAGAGCCTGACCTTTTCAATGGCAGATCCACAAGTCTCTGATTTAATGCTCAGCAGGGGCTTTAGTTTGGAGATGGTAATTGTTCCACCTAAAAATGTGTTTCTCCCTTCTCCTTACAATGGGTTGTCTGGCCCACATTTGTGGCAGGGAGAGTGTTCCTACTCCAGTTCATCTTGGGTGTACAGTAAACTCCCTTTATTCATGAGCTCAAAGAGCAGGGATGAATGGGACATATCTGCTCCTTGTATCTTCAGCATCAACTGTCTATGTGACATTCTAGAAGGTGAACACAGTTTGGTATCAGAAAGAGGCAAGTGAGGAAGAATCTGGAATTCAGTAAATGCATAGAAATGGTGGGTTATGGGAAAGATAAGGAAGAAAGTATATTGGAAATATAATACCTGAGTCCTGCATCCATAACCCTTACATGGTTCTGCGTATCATTCAGCCTCAAAGACAGAGGTAGAAGTTAAACATAGTTTAGTATAACAAGTGTTCACTAAAATATAGTGCCTATTGGATCAGAGAGTTAGTACAGCAGGTAGTATGTACAACTTGCCTTGCACATAGCCAATGCATATATGAGTCCCCATATCCTATATGGTCTCCCAAGTTCATTAGGATTGATTCTGGAGCACAGAGCTAGGAATAATCCCTGAGCATTGCTAAGTGTGACTCAAAAATATCAACAACAACAACAAAAAAAATAAGTAAAAAGTGCCCACATTTTCAATAATCTGATACTATTGGTAAAGGCAACAAAATAAAAATAAATAAAAGTATATCAAATTAAAAAGTTTCTCCATGGAGGGCCCGGAGAGATAGCACAGTGGCATTTGCCTTGCAAGCAGTCGATCCAGGACCAAAGGTGGTTGGTTCGAATCCCCGTGTCCCATATGGTCCCCCGTGCCTGCCAGGAGCTATTTCTGAGCAGACAGCCAGGAGTAACCCCTGAGCACCGCCGGGTGTGGCCCAAAAACCAAAAAAAAAAAAAAAAAGTTTCTCCATGGAAAAAGAAACACAAACTAAAACTAAAAACAACTAAATGAATGGGACAAAATATTCACATTCAAGACATCAGATAAAGGTTTGATATCGAGGACATATATAGTACCCACAAAGATCAACCCCAAAAATCTAAAACCCTATCAAAAAATAAAGAGAAGAAATGAATAAATACTTCTCACAAGAAGACAAGAAGATCACCGATAGGCATATGCAAAGAGTTCAGAATCACTTATCATTAGGAAAATCCAAATTAAGTCAACAATAAGATATCTCACACCACTGAGAAGGACATATATAAAAAATAGTAGGAACAATCTGGGCTGACAAAGATATGGTGAAAAAAATAAATCACATCCTGCTGGTGGGAATGTTATCTGGTTCAACTCCTGTGGGAAATGGTATGGAGAGACTTTAGTAAACTTAAGTAAACTTTGTGCTGCCATAAGGCCCTGCAATTCCACTTCAAGGTAATTACCCCCAGTACTTAAAAGCTTTCCATCAGTGATATATGCATGTTCATTGCTGCACCTTGTATAATATGCAATAGTTAATTATTATATACATATAATTATAGCAATAATTAATGCAATAACTAAGATATGTAATCAACTGAGATGTTCAACCACAAATAAATGAATTATGAAGATGTGGTATATATACACAATCAAATACTATGCAGCTGCAAAGAACAATGAAATCATGCAATTTGCTGCAACCTGATTGGAATTGAAAGATATCATGTGGGGAGAAGGCAGAAGAAAGACAAATACACAATTTATCTCACTTATCTGTGGTATACAGAATAATCAGATGAGGGAATATAGTAAAAGGAGGACACTTAGATCACTCTTTATCCTAGAGCTTAAAGAGGAGGACAGAGAAGAAAAGAACTCTAGACAGTAAGGAAGAAGATGAGAAAGTGAAGTAATGGGAAAATAAGGATTGGGACTTCGGTTATAATGGTGATGTGGGGGAAGCAGAATAGGGAGGGTGATGGAGTATGGGCACAATGGTGATGGGAGTTGAAATTGGTGGTGGGATGTGTTAAAATAGTTCCTTCTGAAAGTGATGGTTTAGTATCATGTTGGGGTCTGTTTCCCAGTTTGGCCTTATGCATATGGAACACTCTGGTCTCTTTTGCCTTGTAGGTTAGAAAAAACAATTTTCTTTCTGTGAAAGACCAGATACTAACTATTCTTTGCTTTGTGGGCCATATGAACTGTTATTATAACTATTCAATTCTGTGACTATGATAGGAAAGTAGCCTTGATATTATATAAATGAATGAGTACAGTAATAAAACTGTATTGGCAAAACCAAGCAATAGGCTATTAGCTAGGGTTTACAGTTGCCCTTAATTAAACAAACAGACAAAAGATTTGGTTTTGTTTTTAAAGTTTTTAAAGATAGATCCAATATTTTAAAAATGGGGAGAGGGTATGAACAGACAGTTTAAAGGATTTTTTTTACTCCTTAACAGAATTCTATACAACAAGCCATATACAGAGGGGTAGTTACACTAGCAGTCCAGGGGGAAAGGAGGGAGATCTGGGATGTATGCTGGGAACAGGGGTGGAGGGAGGACAACACTGGTGGTGGGAATGCCCCTGATTGTCACTATGTACTTTAAATGTTACTGTGAAAGATCCATAATTCACTTTGTTCACAATAAAAATTAAAAGAAAAGATTCTTGGGCCCGGGCGGTGGCGCAAAAGGTAAGGTGCCTGCCTTGCCTGTGCTAGCCTTGGACGGACCGCGGTTCGATCCCCCGGTGTCCCATATGATCCCCCAAGCCAAGAGCAACTTCTGAGCACATAGCCAGGAGTAACCCCTGAGCGTTACCGGGTGTGGCCCAAAAACCAAAAAAAAATATATATATATATCATTGTCACTTATTATCAGGAAACTCCAAATAAAGATAACAATGAAATTAATCTCAGACCAGACAGGTTCATATATTTAAAAACAGCCAGAAACAATTGTGTTAATGGAGATATGGTGAAAATAGTCCTGATGGTGGGACTACTGTCTAGTTCACCCACTGTAAAAACAGTATGAAGATTCCTCAAAAACTAAAAAATAGAGCTCCCATGTGACCCAATGATTCCACTTCTTGGTATTTCTCCCCAAAACACAAAAACGTTCATTAAATATAAGCACATATACGTCTAATGCAGCACTTAGTACAATAGATGAGTAGGGAAATAATCTAAGTGTTTATAGAAGTAGTATTCCATACATAATGGAATACTAAGCAGTCACAAGGAATAATAAAGCCATGCAATTTGCTGCTACTTGGATGGAATTGGAGGATCTCAGGCTAAGTGAAATAAGTCAGAAGAACAAGGACTAATAGATAAAGTTTTCACCAGTCTGTCGTATACAGAAAAATGTCTAGGTACTAAAAGGGTATCAAAGGTGTGCAAATAATTGTCTCTAGATTACAGAAAAAATGCTGAGAAAGGAGAAAAATGAATGGGAGCAGGTGAGAAGAGACAGTCTGGAAGTAACATAAAGACAAGGTTCAGGGGTGGCTTGGTCTAATCTGTAGTGTAGAAATGAGATATTTGTACAAATCTAAACCACTAGAGCCAACACTACTATCAGCATGAGACCAAAACTTAAAAAATATGTCTTTCAAGATATCATAGTGGGGGCTGAGAAGGAACCTGAGTTCACTGAAGAAGGGATTAGGTCGCTAGTGGCGAGACTGAATTGGCAACATTATATACCTGAAACTGTAGTATTAACAGTTTTGTAAATCACAAAGTCTAAATTAAAATAAAATAAAATAAAATAAGACCTAAGATCTACAGAACATTCATGAGGTTCAACTACAACAAAAATCCAGGGAGTGGATTTATAAAACATATAAAAACAGGGAAAGGAAGGGCCGGAGAGATAGCATGGAGGTAAGGTGTTTGCCTTCCATGCAGAAGAACAGTGGTTCGAATCCCGGCATTCCATATGGTCCCCTGTGCCTACCAGGGGCGATTTCTGAGCATAAAGCCAGGAATAACCCCTGAGTGGTGCTGGGTGTGACCCAAAAACCAAAAACAAAACAAAACAAAACAAAAAAAAACATGGAAAGGAGATAAACAGACTTCTTCCCCAAAGAAGGCATAGCCAACAGGCATATGAAAGAGTGCTCATCACACTGCTGATTAGGGAAATGCAAGTCAAACAATACTAAGATATCATCTCACACCAATAAGTGAGAAACAACCAGTGTAAGCAGGGTTGAGGTGCCAAAATGTCTGGAGACAAAAACAGGTGGGAAGGGTTGTTGTAAGAAAAAAAACCTTCATTCACTATTGGTAGAATGTTGCCTGGTTCAACCTCTATGGAAAGCAATTTAGAGAGCTCTTAAAAAAAAAAATGGGATTATTGGGCCCGGAGAGATAGCACAGCGGTGTTTGCCTTGCAAGCAGCCGATCCAGGCCCAAAGGTGGTTGGTTCGAATCCCGGTGTCCCATATGGTCCCCCATGCCTGCCAGGAGCTATTTCTGAGCAGACAGCCAGGAGTAACCCCTGAGCACCGCCGGGTGTGACCCAAAAACCAAAAAAAAAAAAAAAAAAATAGGATTAGAATTCCTATATAACCCAGAAATACCATTAGGTATCTACCCCCAAAACACAGAAATATTAATTCGAAAGGATTTAATGCCTATTATTTATCAGAATCTTGAAACACCTGAGACAGATCTTGAGCAACTGAACTATCTGCTATTTTGTCTAGTACATAAATCCTAGGTCTCTTCCTTTATTTATTGTTTTAACCAGATCTATTAATGTGCCTATTTTATTGCTTAGCTGGCTGTAGAGAAAAGAACCCATATTCTTGCTAATGTCAAATTATACCTATTGCTTACCCTGGTTCTACCTATTGGGTTCAACACCATTTCATGAGAGAAAAGTTATCTGAAGGGTCAAGTGGCTTCCAAAGTCATCCTAATATTACCTAGGATTTTACTATCTTAATAATGATTACAAATTGGTTCTGCAATAATAACAGTTTTCCTTGGCTGAAGGTCAACTCACCTTTCTACTCCCCAACATAATTTTGTGGGATCCCTGATATGCTCTACTACAGAGCCCACTCAAATGTTCAAAATGCTTCCAACCATGACTAATAATGGCAGTCAGTTGCTATACACTCTGAAATGTCTGGTCCTCCTGGTGAAGATAGAGGACCTTCCAAACCCCATCAATCCACAGTGAGATTAATGCTATTATTCTGCCACAGGAAAGAAGGGCAGCCGAGTGTCTGAATAAACATGAAAGAAAACACAACTTCCTTTTTTTTTATAAACAATTTTTATTTTGACCAAAGCGGATTACAAATCTTTCACAGTAATATTTTAGGTACATAGCGACACTGAATCTAAACATTGCCACCACCAATGCTGTCCTCCCTCCACCCCTGTTCCAAGCATGCATCCCATATCCCCCTCCTTTGACACCCAGGTTTGCCAGTATAAGTGGTTCCCTCTGTGTCTAGATTGTTGTAGATTGGGTATCAACTCTGTTGTACTTGGTTTTGGATGTGGTGTTTAAGTCTGATCATTTTTTTTTTATTTCTACTCAATGTTCATAAGACTGTTTGGTCTTGATACCCTCCATTATTTCCTCCCTCAATTTGTGAGGCAGAACAAGATGGTTCAAGTTATGTGGTTCTGTTTGAAGGGGGAAAAAAAAGAACGAAAAGGGGAGGGCAAAAATCAAACAAGCAAAAAATGGGAGGATTCCTTTTAGAGACTATAAATATCAATTTAAGGAAAGAAAGGGGAAAAAAGGAAGGAAAACATAACAGCAATACCAAAAAAACAAAAAACAAAAACAAAAAACGAAAAGCACCACAACAATAAAGACAACAACCAAACAATAACCACAGTCCCAAAATATATAACAAAGCACAAAAAAGAAAACAAGCAACAACAACAATTACATAAAAAATTTAATTTGTGCTATTTTTTTCTTTTTTTGCATAGGCACAGTAAAAATTGGGGGAATTAGAAAGGAAATCCCCTTGGCCTAAGAGATACAGGGTTTCCTCTGCCCTTGAAGTATACTATAATGGGTATAACTACAGGCTCCCTACATGCTCTTTTACTCTCCCTTAAGTCCTTTTGTGATGTCTGGAAACTTTCCATTCAGTCCGCTCAGTCGTAGATGATAAAATCAGGCCTCTGGTGGTGCTAGAGGTAAGGTGTCTGCCTTGCAAGCTCTAGCCAAGAAAGGAACGCGGTTCCATCCATCCCCCGGCGTCCCATATGGTCCCCCCAAGTCAGGGGCGATTTCTGAGCGCTTAGCCAGGAGTAACCCCTGAGCATCAAACTGGTGTGGCCCGAAAAATCAAAAAAAAAAAAAAATCAGGCCTCTGTAGCTAAAGATCTTGGTATTTGCACAGGTCTGGGATGGAGCCTAGGATGGAGTCTTACTTTACAGTTCTAGAAGTTCTGTTCCATTACTGTTGGAAAACACAACTTTCTTAATGAAAGTTTTAGAGTCAGGCTGTCCCCACTCAAGATATAAGGAATTCAGTATCCAATGAATCACCAATGAGCTTATTCTGGTACCCAAATCCTACTTCTAAAACTAGGAAGGGAAGCCCCAATTCTGTTTACTGATATTCCTTTAATTGACTAAGACAAAACACAGGGCTGTTAGTGAGACCCAAACATTCAACGTTTTCGAATGTGGTTCCATTGTTCAAAATAAACAAAATGACAAGTGAGCCCATACACCTGCCTTCTGGAGCCTAGGTACCTGGGTATTAGAGCAGCCACACTAAGTCTATATGCCTTAACCTCAGGTTCATAGCCATGGAGCTCTGCTGCATTGGTATGTGGTCACATGTTTCCTTGACTTTTGCTTTCCTCAGCCTCCAATAACCATCCTTCTTCACCTGGCACTTCACTGAGCTGCCACACAATTCAGGACCCTTTGCTGACACAGCTTAGTTCAAAGGCCCTCTGTATAGTTCTGAGAGCTGATGTCGCATACAGACACAATGTGACCAAAAATTCCTTTGTTGTGAGCATTTCCTTTTCTCTTTTTAGGATCATATTAGGTTTTCTACTAATATAAAGCCTGACTTTCATTCAACTGCCACCTATAATCGCTATTAGTGTGCTTTAAAATTCAGAAATGGGAACTGAAAAGATAGTAATATCAGGTAGAGCACTTGTCTTACATGTGACCAGCCTAAGATCAATTCTCGAGCACTGTAAGGAGTGACTGATCCCTGAGCATAGATTCAGGAGTAAGCCCTGAACACCAAAAGGTATAGCACCAAACCCTCTGCACCCAAATAAATAAAAAGAAACTTGGAAATGGGAGGGGGTGTCCAGAAGTTAGTGGCAAAAACACCTACTTTGAAAGCTTAAGGTCAGTGAGACTAAGTACCACCCCAACCACCTGAGTATGAGTCTGTGGCTTTGCTGTTTGGGACACTCAGCACTGCAACTCATTTTGTTATATCCAGCACACTACATACAATCAAGCTCATGTGACATCTACTTATTACAACATCAGTAACATCAACAGCAACAACAACAACAACAACAACAACAACAACAAAAATGGGGTAGGGAGGAAACAGAAATAAAAGTTTGAAAATAAAATGAAATTCAGAAGTAAAAATAGTCACACACACACACACACACACCCCAAAACCTTGCCTAAAGTTCACTTTAGCACATTATCAGAACATAGCTAGAAAGACTGACACAACTTTAGTACCAATGCTTGTTTGTGAGTGACCCCGACCAACCTCAGGTGCTAAGAATCAGGTTTCGACAAACACACAAGGAAAAGGTCAGTCATTGTGGTTGCTGAGGAGCCTTTCAACTAAAATCCTCCCATTCACTCCTGCCAAAATGCAGTGTGCAGCAAAGGCCAAGTACAAGCTTCAGTGTGCAACCAAGTTTGGTTGGATCACCAAATAAACTGCTTAAATCATATGAATAGGCCATTTTATTGGTCAAAATAGTCAAATTTCAGTAACTTTCAATAGCTCACTAAATACCAATGGAATCTCAAACAAAGCTCTTATCCCCATTTACATATCTGTAAAATGAAGGTCCTTAGATGAAGGGAAGGTCACACTAGTGGTGGGATTGGTGTTTGAACATTTAGTGTCTAAAATGACTGTATTATGAACAACCTGGTAAATAACAGTGTTATAATAAAAAAAAACTTTTTTTTTGTTTTGTTTTTCAGTCACACCCAGCAGCACTCAGGGGTTAAACACTCCTGGCTCTAGGCTCAGAAATCGTTCCGGCAGGCTCGGGGGACCATATGGGATGCCGGATTCGAACCACCGATCTTCTTCATGCAAGGCAAATGCCTTACCTCCATGCTATCTCTCCGGCCCCCCCCCCAAAAAAAAAACATTTTTAAAAGAAAGAAAATATCAAAATTCTATTTGCTCTGCTTAAATAGCTGTTTCTCTACCACATAACATTTTCTGTTTATAGTTAGGTAATGCTGAGTTAACTAAAGGTAGGCAATTTCATGATTCTCCTACTTCCCAGTTACCTCACATGCTTTTTCTCCTATATGTGAAAAGGTCTCAATAGTAGGACATATATATTCATTCTCTCACTCCATTCTTAACAAGTTTTCATAATTGGTTTTTTTAAAGATGTGTCTTAGGGGCCAATGAGCTCATTCAAGTGGTAGAGAACATGCCTTGCATATGTAAGGCCCTGAGCTTCCTAACCAGAACAACTTGGTCTCCTAGCACCACAACATATAGTCTTGATAACCCCCAAAATGACTGTGCCTGGTATGGCAGACCCAGAGCAATAAATCATCATATCTGCAGCAGATAGTTAACAGTGCTGAGTATGGCACCAGTTTTTGTTGTTGTTGTTGTTGTTCTTGTTGTTGTTGAACTTAAAGTCTTACTTGTTTCACCAACAGTCTGGAACTTCCCTCAGTGGTAGAGACTCTCCAATATAAGTACATTCTAACTACTTACCATAGGTCAGATCAAGTAGACTCTACATTTACCTAAATAACCTATCACTGCCCTACCTGTCAATATCCATTTCTATGATTGGTTGAAACAGTCAAGCAAAACAAAATGGAATATCAGCCATTTCATTGAAGAATGAGGTAGAAAATTCTGATCATATAAACATCTCATGATCCAACAGGGCTCAGATGTGATGCACAGTATATTTTCTATAAAAATCATACATGCCAGAAGTGATAAGCATTTTAATGAGATGACAAAACATAAATCTATAATGCAGCAGCAATTCCAGGATTTCACATTAAAACATTTTTTTTAGGGCTAGAGAGATAGCTCAATGGACCAAAGTGCAATGCTTTATATGGGAGGCCCAAGTTTAGTTACTGGCACTGCCTGTGACTCCCCAAGCAGCTCCAACAGTGACCACTTCCCACCCCAAGCAACAAGTACTACTAGAAGCTGTGTACCATTGGGTGTGGCCCCCAAATAAAAGCAACAATTCTTTCATTACATGAAATATTCAAATAGTCAAAAATCTCAGAATCTGATTTGATGATAAAATAGGAAAGTAATTAGGACAAAACATTCAGGAGTCAAAAAATACTATATTAAGACAAGGGAAAAAAAATTCTTGGCTGGCAGTGAAGCTGACTCTTAAAGCAATTCCCAAGCAGAGCCTCCAAAGCTGTTTCGGGAAATAGCAGTTTCCTGGAACAGGCGTGGCCCAGGCTCAGAGGACAGGCGGGTTCAACTCTATCACTGTAAACTATTACAATTGGTTTGGCTTTTGGAAGCAGCCCTTCTGGAATGAAGTTCATTCCCAGAAAGGTGCAGTGAGGGATCAAATACACCTCCATTTTCTCGCTACTCCCTCACCCAGTACAGAAACAGGTCACTTACACTCTGCAGAGACCTAATTTTCAACCCCCAAACTGCCCACAGGATACCCATGCCATGTCAGGCTCCAAAGCCAGATGGCTGAATCAAAAAAATGTGTTCTTCCCACCAAGTCAGTGATTCACAATTTTTAGAGTCACTATTAGCATGTGAGTAAACCTACTGAATTGTGTGAGCTTCAAAACAATTGAGGTGGGGCCGGAGAGATAACATGGAGGAAAGGTGTTTGCCTTTCATAGGAAGGACTGTGGTTCGAATCCTGGCATCCCATATGATCCCCTGTGCCTGCCAGGGGCGATTTCTGAGCATAGAGCCAGGAGTAACCCCTGAGCGCTGCCGGGTGTGACCCAAAATCCAAAAAAATCAAACAAACAAACAAAACAACTGAGGCCAGAGAGATAGTACAATAGGTAGGGAACTTATCTTGCCAGTGGCTGACCTCTGGCAATCCTTGATCTCTTCAATCCTGGCATCCCATATAATTCCCTGAATTAGTAGTGATTCCTGAGTGCAGAGACACTCAGAAATAATCTTTAGCATCACCAGTTGTGGCCCAAAAACTGGGGAAACACACACACACACACACACACACACACACACACACCCTAAAATAAAACAAAACAAAACAAACAAAGGTGGCTGGAGAGATAGTATAGCAGGTAGGTGTTTGCTTTGCAAGGGGCTGAATTGGGTTCAATTCTGGGCACTTAATATGGTACCCAAGCCCACCAGGAGTGATACCTGAGTACAGAGCGAGGTAAGCCCTGAGCACCACTGAGTAGAGACCAAAACCAACCAAACAAACAAACAAAATAATCTAACTTCCAGGAAACTATTTCTAGTCTTAAATTACTGGTTTGAAATCTGAGCCTCTTGCTTTGATTTTGAAGGTAAACTAAATATAAACTCAGGCTAGTGAAACAAGATGATGGGATAAAAAATAACATTACAATTGACAAGGAACAATGAGTTGTCTTTAAAATCTGAGAATATTTAAACTCAGCATTTAAAATATTTTGGATGGTGGATGTGACAGACATTGCTATTATAAACAGTAGAAAATAAAAAAATAGAAAATAGAAAATTTAAAAAAAATTTAAAAAAAAACAAAACTAAGAAGTCAAATCTAAACTTCTCACTCTGAAACAAGGGTCAAGGGCTGGGAGGTGGAGCAGCATGCCAATTAGGCTATAACAGGACCACCACAAAAGCTCAGAGGGAAAAGAGGCGTCCAGATGCAAGAAAGCAGAACCCAGGAGGACTTTTTAATAGGACTCCTGAGTCTGCACAGGCTCCAGCAAAACCTCCAGAGTGGAAATGAACTCAAAAAAACCCTGCATAGAATATCCCCACAGTGATTTGAGGGGGAGCAGAGATTCAGCCATTTGAAAACTTCTTGGCACACAGCAAAAGAAGCTAATTTTGCTGAACTCGACCAGCTTTGAGGTTTGATGATGGTGCCAGTGGGCCAACCTCAGAGAAAGCACCTGGGACCTGAGTCAGAGAGGAGCGTCTGCCTGCCACTTCCCGACTCCTGGGAAGTGCTTGGTGCTGGTGTCAAGAATCAAAGAAAAGCTGGTTTTAAAAACAGATCAGAATTCAAATTAAAACTGGGGGCTTGCTTTTCCCTTGATAGTTTCTAAAAAGATCATCTTTCATGTCATCTGTGGAAAGGAACTATTAAAATACATGTAGGGCGCTGGGCTATGGGGGGAGGGGATGAAGATGAGATTAATGGTAAACTGAGGTGTGAGAACTTTCTGAGGAACTAAAAGTAACCCCCACACGCACACACACATACACACTATAAATGAGAGGCTCAGCAATGTCAACCATCTCAGTCCTCCACAAAGAAAGTTAACTATTTTTTTGGTCCCTCTTGTCTTCTTTGCACACTGTTCTGACTCAAAAGTGATCTGCAAAAAAAAAATAAATGAAAGCATGAAGACAATTGGACACATGGATAAAGGGCCAAGTCAGACCCTGGGCAAAGTGTCCCCAGGAGAGTGCTCAAGCTGGCTCCTCAGTCGCTCCTCACTCCATAAATCTCCATAGCTGCCCCTCAGAACTCTTCTTGCAGTGCATGATCCTTCTCCCACTCCCAGCTTCCAAGTTGAGTTTCCGAAACAACTAAGTTTACACTGGGGCTCCCTGTGACATCTGGTACAAAGCGGAATGACTACCTAGGAAATCAGTGTTGAGAGGAAGGGAGGCAGGGGATAAGGGAGGAGGTCAAAAAGAAAGGAGACCCTGTTTGACCCTTTACTATGAAAATATCTCTGGGGAAGTCACAGTTTCATGTGATGAACTGGATTACCACAAAATTATCTACCGTAGTCCCTGGAAAGCAAACTGACTCAGTGCAGGCACAGAGGTGAGTTTGGTGGCTTAACTACCATCACCACCACCACTATTTAATGTAAAGCTCCGCAATATGAAGTGTCGTAGGGCCTACCACCATTTATGTCCAATGTATTTTAGTTGTAATCTTCGTAAAGATCTTTTTCTCCTGCAAAATACAGGGAAGTAAAAAGGATGTCGGTCATGCTGGAAACCAGACCAACTCACTCACCCAAAGAGGCCCTCAGTACTCCCTGGCAGATGTCAAGAAGCCAACCCCACTACTACAATGAGCCACTTGTCAACCAGGAGCCTGCTACCTGCATCATCCTCCTCCAGCTACAAAGTTAAAGATGCCATGATCAATCAGCAAGGGTGGAATACCCACCCCTACATGGGCTGCTAGGACTGGCAGGGTCCAAGTGACATAATGGGTTCCTGACACATGAGGAAATAGAAGTAGAATTTCCTAACATCTATAACAGGAAATGTGACTAACAATCTAGAATTTGCCCCTCAAATACAAGAAACCCAATCAAAAGACCATGAGCAGGAGCAAATAGATTGAAGGTACAGGACATGTTTAAGGACTTGAATTTCCTGGACACTCTGAAAACATTGTAAGCTCATGGAATTAATATCATGGCCTAAGAATCCAGAAAAGCTTCATTCTCTGCTGGCTAAGTGCACCTTCTGTCATATTACCTGGCAAATATTAACAAGTGAAAGAGTAAATAAATACGAGAGCTTATTTTAAACGCATATTTTTCTATTTTTGTACAGTTGCATTGGATCACATAGTTTTATTATCCTAAAGCAATGTCATTCAAACTGGCAATACAAAAAAAAAAAAGTTTCATGTGCAGACTTTTGAAATTGCCACAACTTTCCCATTTTGTAAGTCTGTATCTCTACTATAAACAAATGTGTACTGATTCCACATCCATAAGTAGGGAAATCAATCTGAAAGGCTAAAGAAGCCTGACCCAGGGCATTTGGTCAGGTGGCACTAACACTGTCTTTCCTAAATTAAAAATATGCAGGTATATACAGGCTAAAAATATCAAGAAAAGAACCCACTGTGATAAGGACATGGCTTAGACAAATCAGATGAGAAATGAACTAGAAGACATGAGTGTCCATGACCAACTAACTAACCCACATAATCTCAGTGCCTCTGATATCTAGAGTTCAACTTTCCACGCCCATCCTGCCCCCATCCAATCAGCAACAGGGGCCATAGTGTCAGACCTAATCTCTGGGGACTCAGATAAAAAGAACCATTTTTGAAGATACAATAATAGAAAATACCCTATTTGGATGTTTTGGACACCAGAGGAAAAGAGACTTATAAAAAAAATCTAGAAACTGTAGGACAAAAACAAATAGGCCAAAACTCCTATCAGGGAAGTCTTGGCAAAGACAAAGGAGAACAGGATTTTTAAGAAAAAGAACTTAAAGGAACAATGGCTGAAAACATCTCAAATTTGGTAAATGACTGTTCCTTACCAATTCAAAGAGCTAAGAAATACCCCCCCTCCAAAAAAAAGGTTATGCTTGAGAAATCTATTCCAAAACATATCATAATTAGACATATGAAAACTAAAAACAAAGAACAAGTATTGAAAGCAGTCAGAGAAACACATGACTTATGGGACCACCAATTTCAATTACATCAGATTTCTCATCTGAAACTGTGGAGCCAGAGGAAGTGGCACACTATTTTTCAAATACTGAAAGAAATGAACTGTCAGCTGTGAATCTATATTTAGTGAAAATTCCCTTCAGGAATGAAGGGGAAATAAAGACACTCACAAGAAAAAGTAGGATCATTTGCCACCAACAAGCCCTTAAAGGGTGGTGAAAGAAAGTTTTCCAAACAGAAAGGCCATCACATTGGAGAAGGTTCAGGAGTTCAGAAAAGGAAGCCAGACAGCAAAAGAGCAAAAATTAGACAGGGAGAAATTTAATTGGACTTTAATCCATTTTCTCCTCATGATAATTCACATCTGATGGTTGAGGAGAACCCCTAATCTGGCATAGAAGAAAGATTCAGGGAAAAGACCACCCTGAACTAACAGGAAATAGATCCTGAAGAAATAGCCCAGCAGACTGCCTTGATCTGGGACATTGCCTCCAAAGCCAGGAAAAAGTTATGCTGCTCTTCATGCAGAATAAACTCCTTTCCTTAGTAACACAGGTGACTGACTTCAGCCTTGATGCTGGGGCATCCATTCCAAAGAGGGCTGAACCAGAATCAACACATGGCCAGCCACGGAACAGGGCAGAAGCGTTTGTACTGGCACTCCTTGACCTTCAGTTCCTTCTTGATAGAGATGACCAGTTTTGCCAACTAAGGACATTCTTTTGCCTTTCTTCCTCTCTCTTCTTCCACCTTTAAATTCCGGCTCTGGGGTTTAAAATTCAACAAGAAAGCATGAGCCTGAGAAATCCTTGGCTCCTCCCCTTGACCCCAATAAAAGCAGGATCTAAGCCTGCATGTGCTCACTCTACAGAAACTCTCACCACATAGCCCCAGAAGACTAGATCCAGGTTTTAGAAGTGGTTTATCTCCATTCCTCCATTTCCTTATGATCACTGCCAAAGAGCATCTTGCAATTATAATAAGAATCACAGCAACCAATGCAGCAACAACTTGTAGTTATTAATAGGCTGAAAGCAGCAGAAAATACCACATGATGATTAATATTTAAGACACTTAAGATAATTATATATTTTAAGTGGGGAGGACAAAGGGACCTAAATGGAAATAAGGTTTCCATACTTCTCTCAAAGTGAACTTGGGAAAATAATAGGAGAATCCTTAAGCACTATTAGTAGTATTAATGTAAATAGTCTAAAATATGTCAGTAAAGAGAATAAAAACATACATACACATAGATCATCTGTATATTGTCTACAAAAAATAATGCACCTCTAAAGTGTAAATTCCCCTGACTAAGAGTGCAAGAAAGGGCTTCCAAATGGCTGAATTCTGTCCAATAGCAGGGAACAAGACAAGCAAAAAAATGACACCTCCCTATGGAGTTAAGATTATATTTATTATTCTAATCTTCTCTTTTCTCTAAAATGTGCATTCACTTTTATTATTAATGATTTTTTCAAGTTTAGGCAACATGATTTACAACTATGTCCATGATACACTTTTAAGCAGCATTATAACATCAATCCCACTTCCCTCACAACTTCCCTCCACCAGTGCCCCAAGGTTCCCTTCTCCCCACCTAGACTGCCTCTTTAATAGACACAATTTACGGTTTTATTATTATAGCTTGGGTTTCAAGCATCAGTACTGATGGTTCTGTGGTGTAGATATGTACATACGCCACTCCACTACAGCACACATGTGCCAAGGCCTCTGACCCCTGACTCTGTTACCTCGTTTCTGCTTCTTTCTAGCCCCTCCATTTTTCTCCTTTCTTGGCCTTTTTCACTACGTTTCTCAAGCTGAGGATTTGCCCCACTTACTGTCTTTTATTTACACTACACCATGACTAGAGGTGGTAGAAAAAAAGCATGAGAAGAAAGATGGGTGCAAGCTTTACTACATGCACACTGTGAGGAAAGTGGGACCCCTTGAACTAAATTTAAGATGTGTTACTGCACACTCTTAAGATTGCAGTTTGCATCAGAGGTCAAATAAGTTTCCTACAATTCCTACAGTGCAATATTCTGTCTTTCACATAGTTCCCCTGGGGACAGGAGGAAGACACAGTCATCACCCAACACCAGCAAAGGCACCCACTGGGGATAGGTGTCAACAGCAGATAACTCTGCTCTGTCAGAGAAGGGACACGAGGCTATTTAGACATGAGGAGGACATTCTCAATTCAGAATGAAGGTCAGAAAACAGCGGCTCAGGGGTCACAAAAGATTGACTACAGCAAATAGGTGTTGGTCATGTTTTCTTCCTGACAATCTGAAGAAAACAAATGGTTTTCAAAGAATAGGACATTCAGTATAATGTAAAAATCGTCTCTTCTTAATGTTTTGTTAGAAATAGTAATAATACCAGTAAGTCTTCAGATGATTCTTTAATCCCACAAAATCCTATGTTTTTCCTTCTAATAAACATATTAGCCTAGCTATCCATAAAATGGGGGGGGATATAACCTGTGAAGAGATACAAGGGGGTTTCGGAAAATAGTTTTCTCTAAAAATCTTGATTCTATTATTTTATCTGTGAAATCATGATGAACAAATGAATTTATCTAAATCTCTACTTTCTTGCCTATAAAATGGGTACATGAAAAGGCCTATACTCAAAATATGATTAGCATACTGAAACAGTTTAAAAAGTAACATCTGGGGCCGATGAGGTGGCGCAAGAGGTAAGGTGTCTGCCTTGCAAGTGCTAGCCAAGGAAGGACCGAGGTTCGATCCCCCAATGTCCCATATGGTCCCCCCAAGCCAGGGGCAACTTCTGAGTGCTTAGCCAGGAGTAACCCCTGAGCATCAAACGGGTGTGGCCAAAAAACCAAAAAAAAAAAAAAAGTAACATCTATAAAGCATAATAAAGCATAAGACAACAAGTATAGAGAGAAAATTTCTCTACCTGATATGACTGAATATCTACTGAACCAGAAAAAAAAAGCATGGATATTTTGGGTAATAACATGATTTACAGTATTAAACTTTATTTTACTTTCATTGTTCTTGAATTGTATTTCCTCAAATTAATCTGATTTTCTTTTTTTGTTTGTTTTTGTTTTTGTTTTGGGGGGACACTCCTGGTTCCATGCTCAGAAATCGCTCCTGGCAGGCTCCGGAGACCATATGAAAGGCAAATGCCTCACCTCCATGCTATCTCTCCGGCCCCCTAATCTGAATTTTAAAAGCAATATTTAGTTTCCCTAAAACAAAACTTACTAATTCTCTATCTTCTAGCCAACTCTTTCTTACACACAGTCTGTTAATTCTTTAGATGACTACTCTGAACTCTATAATTTATATAAATTTTTACAGATAATTTGTATATAGGTTTTGGAAATACAGATAGATCTCATCCTGCTAGCATTTCATCTGGGATCAGATCCCATCAACAAGCAAGGTGTCTGTAATAAATAAGATTATAGTGTAAAATTATGCATTAGGTTTTTTTTTTTTTTTCAAAATAAAATGGAAAAGTAATGTGGACACTCAAAATTCGTAAGTTCTCACATTGTCATTCATTTCATAGAAAAGCAGATTGACAATTCTAACACTAGTCAGAAAATAATAAAAGGTATGCATTACAAATAAAGCATATAACATTCAACAAGTTTGGGATCTAGAAATTATTTACTTTCACATTTAAAAGATTTTTAGAAATTAATTATAAACAACGTATAAGGTAGTTGGTTGGGGGAAGGAATTAAATACAAACAACTTCCATGAAGATAAGGACTTGGCTTTTTTCACACTTAGAATAAAAAGAATAGTTTTACTCTGGACAATGGAACATACTCTTAGCTTATTTTTCTTTCCTCCATTTATTTAATTTAACAAAGACTGTGTTAAGGGCAAAGAAACTTAAATTTTTTTCAACACCTTTAATAAAGAACAGACAGGCATAACATGGGACATGTCAAAAAAAAAAAAAAAAAGGACAGGGACTGCAATGAACTGAACTAAATCCATTTCATCTCAGTGAGCAGCTAAGTTGGATAGCCCACGTGTTCTGCCAATAAGTAGGCAAGCAGACTTCTCACCAGGCCATCCAGGGAATTACACACTAGCTAAGAAAGGCTAAGTTTGCATCAATGTTAGGTGGCCAAAAAGAAAAGCTGGCAAATTGCATGTACTTGCTGAGGACGTGACTAATTTCCAACCTGTGCAGTTTACTTCTCACTGAGCACTCTAGGACCTTAAAGTAACCCCCCATTCAAAGCATACCATTATACTACAAATGCACACGTTCCCAAGATCTTCCCAAATGCTAACTGCCCAGAGCTAACTTTCCAGTCAGTGCTTCAACATCCTCTCCTGTATATTTTCACGCCTCTGAAATTGCAATATCTTTCCTGCAAATTCAGGATTCAGATTTTCAGGTGAAGGCCCTGGGTACATATCAGAGAGCCAAAGGTCTCAGGGAAAAAAGATGAAGACAACTGATCTATTCAGATCCCTGGGCTGACAAGTTACCACAGTAAAGGGCAGCCCTGCCACCCACCTGCTCAACAGCCTCCTGCCAAGTGCAGCCCAGATCTCACTCTCACAGGATTCAGCTGCTCGCTCTCCTTGGAAGACCCACTGCAGTAAACACTGTCTTTGGCCTCTAAGAAGACTAACTCTCATCTTAACCATGGCCTGTGTGAGGTACACACCAGGTAGCCAACCTATAATGACACAGGTTAGGGAGAGGGGGTGGTGGGCAAAGGTTCCACAAGAACCAACTTAACCTTAAGGCCTCCTGACTTTATAAGAGCCTCCTTCCACTGCAGAACCACAGTGTCCTGGTTTCAGAAGACTTCAGAAACCTGGGTGCTCTGCACCCTTATAGTTGGGAAAGAAGGGGACAGAAGAATACCAGTAGGCTGAGATATGCATACAGCTCATAGTGAAGGTATAACCTCCTCCCTAAGTGCCTCAAACTTGCATCCAGTCCTCATCTTTCTTTTGTTTGTTTCTTTCGGAGCCATATCGAGTAGTGCACAGGGGCTACTCATGGCTTGTTGCTTGGCAGGTTTCCTCCCCACTCCTGGGTGGTGTTAGGAATCAAACCCAAGCCTCCAGCATGTAAAGCCTGTGCACTAGTCCTCTGAGCTAACTTTCTGGCTTGCTGCCATCACCTTCTTCCCTTCAATCAGGCAATCAACCAAGGTTCACTTTACAAAAAAAATCAAGTCTCCTGGAGGCTGGCTCCATGCCAGTCATCTCCAGCTCCCTCCTGGCCAAAACTGTGCCCACAATAAGGGGCCCAAAAAAGTGCTTGAAGAAACAGAGAGATGAGGGCAGAAAAAGGCTGAGAGCTGAGAAAGAGCTGCACCTTGGAGGGACCCAGAGCATGTGAACATTTCTGCACCTTTCTGCCTCCCCTTTCTTCCTCCATGAATTCTTCTCCCAATCTAACAAACTGAGGAGGCCATGCCCGCCAGCTCAGGAGTAACTGCCGTCCTGTCCCCTGCCAAGAAGCCAGTTTCAAGCAGGCTGTACAAGGAACATGAGTCTTCAGGGTGATTCCTTTCAAGGACACTTGCCTCAGGACTCCAACGAGATGCTTCTCTAATGGTGACATGTCAAATGTCTAGGACAGATGGCAGAAAGCCCTGAGGGGAGTCACCTCAAATCACGTCCTCGCTTCCCTTGCCTGCCCCTGGTCTTTCCTGAGCTGTGGAGTGATTCATTCACGTGCACAGTAATTTTCAGGTGCAATAAACCATGTTTATTTTTAAAATAACTTACCACGCTCTTAGGCGCCAACTCTGTCCTTTCCAGAAGACAGGCACACACGCTGACATGGCTTCCTTTTAGATTAACTCTGATCTGTAAGTTTGATTTACTCAGATCCCTGGGGGTAAGAGTGGCTGCCTGCCTCTGGAAGGGAGACTGGGGGGTTGGCGCTTAAGGATGGAGGAGAGATTTCATTTTTACTGTGTAGCCTTCTATGCAGCTTGAATAGCTAAGCAGCTACATAATCACCTTTACAAAAAATGGATTTTTTATGTGAAATGAAAATAAAATAAAACCTAGCCATCATAGTTTCCCAAGAGTCCTCCCAAGGTGAGTGCAGGGTTATCCATCCTCTCCACACCACCCTCATGCAGCCAGAGGTGAGGCAAGCGCCACCTCCAGGACAAACTAGACCACCACAACCTTCACACTGTGTGAGACCAGGGTGCACAAACACAGGGCACAGACTGAGACAGGGTTCTTTCTTCCCTGAGCACTCACGGGAGTGGGAAAAGCCACAAGCTGACAGCCAATGCCAGGTGAAAATGACAGGCTGCAAAGGGTACAAATTAAGCAGAACAGAAGGGAGAAGCATCAGCCCAGGCTCAAGACAGGCTTCCCAAAGGAAGCGCCATCTGAGGAGACAGAAAGAACCCAGGATACTGCCATTCACTGTGCTCTGGGAATACGGGGTTTCTGCAGGTTATTTTTGCTATATCTCTAGAGCCTCAGGGCTTCTGAAGGTCCCTGATATAATTCAGAGCTGCTCCACCAGCCTCTGTCTGTCTGGCATGAGTATACCAGGGATCGGTCTCCTTGCTCTACTTCAAGCCTTATATTTGGTGTGCCTTGACTCAAGTTGTCAAATCAATGCACAAAAAATATCTTACACAGGACACTGTCACTCGAAACATGTATTTTTGACAATATTACTTCCCATGTGCACTCACACTGCAAATCAATATAGGAAGCAAGTGCATTACTTATCCACACAGT
Organism: Suncus etruscus; assembly: GCF_024139225.1. Classification (NCBI taxonomy): domain Eukaryota; kingdom Metazoa; phylum Chordata; class Mammalia; order Eulipotyphla; family Soricidae; genus Suncus; species Suncus etruscus. The sequence continues at coordinate 68,380,109 of NC_064859.1, forward strand.
GGTGCTGCAAAGACCCAGTGAGGGTCTTGTTCTGAGTGAACAATGGTGGAGCCAGTAGAACACACACACATGTGCGCGCACACGCACACACACACACACACACACACACACATGTTCTAAGGCAACAGTAGATAGAAACACAGACAAAAGAAACAAAAGGGAAGAGATGGACATTCAGCTCATTCCTGAAGGATACGACAGACCATCAGGCAGAACTGGAACAGGAACTTTGAAGGGCAGCCTGAGAATGATAAAGTGTGTAGAGGGGCAGGGTAAGATGGAGCCCTGGGCTTCTGGAGCTAGGTAATAGGAACTGAGCATAAAAAGGTCATGGAGGACATGGTGCCAACACTACCAGTCAAGCCATTTAATTGTTCCCATAATCTCAGAATTGGAAAGGTTCCACAATTGCTCTAGACCACAGAGGTGAAAAATGTCGGGAGTGAACAGAAGACCCCTTACCTGAAGGGCAAGGCAGCAATCCACCAGCTGAGACCTTTAATAGGCCTGTGTTTGGTCACACAACACACAGGCTGCATAAAATCTTCTGAAAAATGGAGCAAGCACCAGAAACTGCATTTTAGAGACATCAGTCACAAGAGTCCATGTGACTTGCAGTGACTGAGGTGAGAAACTGAAGGTCAAGCAAGGGCCAGGGCCAAATAGAAAGGAAAAAAATGGACTCCTACTAGGGCTGGAGTGTGAGGAGGGGAAAGGCCAAAAAGATGTCATTATATGAATCTGACCTTCACCCTCACTCTGGGCTTAATCAGCAGGGCCAGAGCCCCTCTGCAGTCTCCTGCTCCTGCCCCCACGCAGTCACAGCCAACAATAGGACAGTCTTGCGAGGCTGAGCCTCAGGAAAACTCTGCACTCAGGCCCAGCTGTCCTCCCTCACTCTTGCTGGGCGGGCAGAGCCTGCAGGAGGACTGGGGAGGACAGGGCCAATGCACTAGCCATATTTCACCTGCCCTGCTGCTCTGTCAGCGCTCATTGTTCTAATTTCCCAGGACCCTGTGCTGGCATGATCTACAGCCTTCCTGACATTTCACCTTCCTCTGCTGAAAAATTCATCCCAGCCCTAATGCGGGATGCTCTCTCCCGAACGCCAAGGCAGGAGATTGATTCAGGCTGCCGGTAATACCAGCTGCCACTCACCCACCCTTTCATGGGGCCAGGGGCTGAGTCAAACAAGCTACTAGTTCCAACAGAAGACACTCTAACAATTTTCATTTATCAACCCCGGTATCATGTCCTTCTACCTTTATTCTTCATTGCAAGTATAGTTAAATTTTATTATTTTATGACCCATATTTTAGCCTCCCTGAAATTCTGCCAGCATACTGAGTTCTTCCACATTTCCATGTATTTGCACTATTTTTTTTTACCTTTTTTTTTTTTCTTTTCAGGTTTCTTAGTCACACCCTATTGTGCTCAAGACTTACTCCTAGCTCTGTGTTCAAAGATTTCTGTGGAAATGCTTGGAGGACTCTACATGGTGCCTATGACCAAAGATGGATTAGTCATGTGCAAGGCAAGCACCTTACCTACTTTACTATCTCTCTAGGGTTATAACTGGTGAGTCACAGGAAGGACTGCAGAGTGCCAGGAATGACACATACAGGCAGAAGGAAGGCAACAGCAGGACAAGCTGTGAGCACAGACATCCCAGGTGAATGGTGTCCTGCATCCCCATTAGCAAGTCACCTCTGCTCTGTCCCCTTCCCAGTTCTCAGTGATCACTGGTTCCTAAAAGTGACTGGCTCTGTTGCTGAATTGACCACAGCCCATACCCATCTCAGACTGAAACCAAAAACCCTCCCCTGAGAGTCCTTTTCTTTCTGGGTTCTCAGCATACAGGTGTAGTAACCACATCAGTCCTGCTGTTTAGCTGCAGCTCCCCCAGCACCTGACCTTGTTCTACACTGGCCTATACTCCTTAGTGACAACCTTGACATATGTTCAACCTGGATCCCCCAGCAATTGTCACTACACCTCAATCTAGCAATGCTCACCTGCCAGGACACTTCCCAGGAGATGCCCAGGCCTCTATGTGCTTCCCAGCTTCATCCCAAGCATCTCCTGGACACAACTCCTTGTGCCATGCAGCTTCAGGACAGAGCACAGGCCCAGCAGTGATTATTCAAAACAGCTCAGCAAGACAGCACTGGCTTTCAAGTTCTGACTTGCACTCAAAACCACCAGCTATGGGCCTGCAGCAACTGCCTAGTGCAGTGCTCAGAGTACCCAGAACATATCAAGCAATGCTTGGTCTGAGAATTTTGTCAAGATATAATCTCTTGGGGCCAGAGAGATAGCACAGCGGTAAGGCGTTTGCCTTAGACACAGAAGGACAGTGGTTTGAATCCCGGCAATCCATATGGTCCCAAGCCTGCCAGGAGCAATTTCTGAGCATAGAGCCAGGTGTAACCCCTGAGCACTTCTGGGTGTGATCCAAAGGCCAAAAAAAAAAAAAAGAGAAAGAGAGATAATCTTTTAATAAAGATAGCATGGAGGTAGGGCATTTGCCTTACATGTAGAAGGATGGTGGTTCGAATCCCGGCATCCCATATGGTCTCCCGGACCTTCCAGGAGTGATTTCTGAGCGAAGAGCCAGGAGTAACCCCTGAGCGAAGCGGGGTGTGGCCCACCCACCCACCCCAAAAAAGGATACAATCTCTTTGCCCACGTCCCTCCCATACAGGAAAGAACCAAGGAATCCACTGAGAAGCAAAGAATGTTTATTGTTTAAATCCCCCTACCCCTGTTGGAGAGCTGATCAAGCCCATGGGAAAGCCATTCAGCTCCCAGGACAGCAGTCACCTTGAGGCGACACTACCCAGAGCTGGCAGCTGGCCTCACAAAGCCAGGAAGCTAATGATTCCCCTACATCTCCAAAAAGAACTGCGGAGTCGGGGAGAGACCACGGACTGAGGACAGATCACTAACCATGGAAGAGCACAGCAAACAACACATCTGGAGTTGCAGGAGGAATCTGGCACCGTGCTTTTTACAGTCTTGCTGAAAAAAAATTAATTCAAATTGGGCTTTGTCTAAGCACCCCCTCGTGGATTTAAACCTGAAGGAAGGACCATAAACAAAGAGCACTGATAAATGACAGGATATTAAGCTGTGAGGGGGTGTCCAGTGAAGAGCCCTGGGGATCAAGTTTTATTTAACATCTTCATTAGTGATCTGGAAGGAGCAGTAAACAGCACATTAATTAAACTTCCAGATGATACTAAATTTGGAGGTGCTACAGAAAGTCAAAGAGGACAGAGAAATGATACAGATGGGAGCCAAAGAGGTTAGTTAGGAGGATTGGAGGGAATACTGGATTCCATTTAAAAAATAAAAATAAAAGAAGAAACTAGTTTTAATTTTTTCCTATACTCTGTAACTCTATCTGAGTTCTCCAAGCTGTGTGAAAATGATGCCAGTGTTCCTCCTTATCTGAGTTCTCACAAGACCCAAATGGATGAGACAAACTACTGGCAATCAGAATTATCTTTACTTGCTATTCAAAACTTAGAAACCAAAACAGATTCTGGTAACCTGGTACCCCAAACTTTTCAACCCAACTCAGGAGAGTTAGTTATTAAATAAACATCCTGGAGTTCAGCTGTAATTCATATACCCCAATATTTTTAAATTTTTAAAGTCTCCTATATATATTTTCAGTGATAATCATAAAACTTTGTGCCCAGAGGGGCAATGGTAACGGAAGGCGAGCACTAAGAAATACATTTTGGGTCTATGCAATGTAATTCTATTTCCAAAACAAAAAAAAGGGGGGTTTGTGCTTAAGATCTTTGATCAAAAGACCTCTAGTATTTGAATGTCATTGCAAATATGTCTCAAATGTGGTGCCAAGTATATGTCTATCCTTCAGAGAAAAAACTAGTTAGAAGAAAACACTTTTACATAGAGGCTATATTTGAAAAATTCTTGTCCTAGAAACAACATTTTTGAAGTCCAGTGACCCACAGGTCAGCTGCTCTGGAATGTAGCTACAGATGCAGGCCAGTTCTACTATGAACTAGAGCTGCTAGGCTGGCAAATCACTTTAACAGATTCCTCAAATAAAAAAAAACCCAAATAATAACAGAGGATTAAACTAGATAAGAGCAGCATTATTTATAATAACAAAGACATGGAAACCATGTTAAGCATTCATCAATAGACGAATGGACAAAACTCATACTCCACATAGCCTACACTCCACACAATAATACAGCACAACCTACACACACAGCAACTCATACACACAGCAACTCATGTAACATATAGCACATATACCACACAGAGTGCCATGCCACACACAGAGCACACAATCACCATACATAGACAACACATACTCCACATACAACACACAACCCTTACACAATTCACACAGCACTCCACACATTACACTTAGCTACACAGTTATATGCCACACACACCTCACTGATCTATGAGAGTAAGAATCCCTCACACATAGCACATGCTCTTTATCTGTAGGTCTCACCCCTGGTTTTTACCTCCCAAGTAAAAGCATCTTCACAGATACTTGGTTGGCTCACGTTGGCTTCAATGAGATAAGACCCATCAATTCTTTCTTTGTTAGTCACTGAAGAGTGAGGACCCACAAAGTACCTAAATGCTAAAATGGAGCACCAAGCATCCTCATGTCAAACATTTCACCTGCTGTAGTGTGAAAATGAAAGAGGGGCTGGTGATGTTGAGATGCCTTCCACCAAAGCACAAAGCCAGAAACAATGGGGCCTTGCCTCCTTGCCTCAGGGTTGTCTCCGTAAGGTTTTCTGGAGTGACATTCCCCAATTTCATTCTGCAACTATTTCCCCCTCCAAATTTCACTCATTTCTAGGGGCAATTTCTCAGCATCAGGTTCATAAGAAAACTGAACTCTAGCCTTTCCATGTCGAACACCTATGCCCTACATAGAAGACAGTGTTCCCATCTTCTCATATCTTCCCAGAAAAATAAAGTAAGTTTTAACCAGAAATACAGGGCCAGCATGCCTCCAAAATCAGAGGATTTTGTGTAGAGAAAAACACTTCCCTGGCTCCCCTTGTTAATTAGCAGCAAGCCACTAGATGATGAGTTCCATGGATTCTAATTTTTCTCTCTGCCTCTCATGCACACCATTCTTCACTGGAATTTCAATCATTTTATTTCAGAATAATGGTTTCATAAAATAATCATTTTCCAAGGAAAACCTACTTCTTCCCTCATTTTCAGAAAGTAAAATAATTATTTAAACTCAAAAGGGAATTTTTTTATAATATGGCACAAAGATAAATGAGAAAGTGCAGCTTTACACAAAACAACTGTTCTCTGATGTACTGCTACAATCAGTGGGCCCCAGATGAGAGGTTGCAAAGAATCTTGGGCACTGTCTAGCTCAGCACCTGTATTCAGCTGCAGACAACGAGGTGCAGGGATAATGTGAACTATGATACCTCAAGGAGTCAGTCGGCCTCAAGACACCACCAACAGGTTCCTGACAGAGATGGAGAGCAGCCAAGTGGAATGAACAGAAGCCACACTCATTAATTTATTTTACAGAAACGACAAGCTCCAGAGCCCCTTTTCACATCATGCTGACCATTTCTGTAGCGTTCCCTAATAAGCCAAAGAACATTTGTTCCTACCTCTTCAAAACAAAATGTTCCCAAAGGCAGTTATCCACAAGGACCACATCCCAGGTCACCACAGTGAGCCCCACCTTCACTTATGAGTAATGTGCAATAGTCTGGCCCCATGAAAGTTCATGACCCATGGCAGAATGCTGGCACACTAGTGCTTCTACAGTCACTACCACTTCTCTGGTCATGATGCTGCAGGAGCCCTGAGTTCTGGAACATGAGACCTGACCTCTGCCTATGCTGTTAGGAACCTGGTGTGGTTGTCAAGCTGCACTTGCTAAATGGGCTGGCTTCAGCCCTGTCTCCAGGTCTGATTGCAGTCTAGTACCATTCTCCTCCTTTCCCTGTCTGTCCTCTTTTAATCTGAGCAAGTTGCACAGTTTAAGCACAAAAGAAACTCTAGAGAGGGCCATGGAGATAGTATGGGGGTAAGAAACTTAACTTGCAAGTGGCCAACTTGAGTTCTATCCCAAGTCCCTCTAGGGAATGGTCCCTGAGCAAAGAGCCAAGAGTAATCCCTGATTACCACCAGGTATGGCTCAAAAGCAACAACAAAAAAACTCAAAATAATAAGAGAACTGGTGATGTAGTTCAGTGGTGGAGCAGCTACTTAGCATGTGTCAGGCCCTGAGTTAAATCCCTGGCACCACCCCATACAATCAAATGTGAGACCCACCTCTACTGGTGTGATTTCTAGGACTATTACCAAGCGAGAAACCCCTGGCACATCAGAACATATAACCATATGTGTGTGAATCACAAACAAGCGTGCAAGGCATACCACAATTATGTACAACTTCCACACACCAGCCATGAAAACAATTAAAGAGCAAAAATTTTTACATGTGGAATGAGAATGAATATCTATAGTTGGAAACTGTGCTAACCTGGTACACAACCTTGGGAAGAAAACGGTCAAATCTCAACAACCTCCCTCTGGGTGAGAGAAACAACAGAAAAAGCTAGTGCACATGATTTGGATACGGGAGGCCTATACTTAATCCCCAGAATCACCTAGTCCCCGAATATCACCAGTACACCGAGTACACCTTGAGCACCAAGTTGGTAGTAGCCCCCGAGAAAAGCTGGATATGACCCAAAAATAAATTAATAAATAAATAAGTAGCCTTTACGTGCTATTATGAAATCCATTAGAACACAGTGGCTATGTGACACTTAGAGAATTGCCTACAGGGATCAAGGAAATGGCACTGAGGGCTCTGGTTTGACCCTCTGTATGGCATGACTCCCTGAATATCACCAGAGGTAGCCCTGGAAGCCCAGAAGAAATGCCAGGGTAGCCACTGTGCTCCCCAGCACTATGGCTCCCATGACAGCATACATTCTTGAACCTAAGAGTTAAGCCAATTGGTCTAGAGGCTGAGTATAACCAGGCGTGACTCTGGAGTTCCAGGAGCACTACTTGGGAACTCGGCCCTTAACCAAAAAAATAATGGCCTAGGACCAGAATCCAGGACCCAATTCTCAAAATTTGACCCTGTGCTAGACAGGTGAGCTTGGCATATTTCCCCTTCTAGTGCCTCAGTTTCTACACTTGTAACAGCTGTGCTCATAAAACACATATACAGATCAGGCCCTGGGAGGCAACCCAGAAGGAGCTCCTCTTTCTTTTGTGACTGCAGAAAATGCAGACACAATGTGGCATAATGGCTTTCATTAGCTTAAATGCACGTCATCACTGTCACTATACCAGTTCTATAAATGGAAAGAGGCAAATGTCATTACAACTTCAGAATGAAAGCCCACAAAACCTCTGGCTCTTCCTGGGGATTCAGAAATTAAGAGATAAACTCATTTATACCTCCAGTGGCTTCCTACATCTTAAAAAAAAAAAAAAGAGAAAAAAATTGAAAACAAGGCACTGAAGATGACAAATAATCACTCAGAAAGATAAAAATGATGATGGTCTTGGTTCCTGCTTCACAAGCATCCCATAAGAACATTTAGGAGAGCCTGAAATGAACAGGTTTAGGCCTAAGTAATGGCCTCCAGGATTTGGACCATTGGAGACAGTGCACCATAGTGATGTAAGAGTTACAACACATCCCAGGCAGGAGAGAACAACCCAACAGCACTGGCTCCAGAAACTGGCGGTCCAGGCTGCCTACACATAAGCAGAGTTCTTCCATGTTTGTCTGTCTGTATTTTTTAACTATGTTGTCACCAAGAAAGAACAGGTATGTGGCTCCCTCCCATCCCTGCCCTAGGATGGTGGGGATGGGATATTCACTGAGGAACAAGGACAGTGAGATGTAGTACCTATGAGCCTGTATGGGAGGTTGATCAGGAGCTATGTCCACCATTCATGCGCCTAAGTCATAATCACAGAGAAGCAGTGCATGAGAGGTGAGGGGATCCAAGTGCTGATGATCCAAAACACAGACAGTATTTCAAAGTGTTAAGTTTGCCATTACTCTGCATGGCACTGCCCACTGAGCTAGGTTCTTACCCACCCTCTTTTTTTGTTTGTTTGTTTTTGGGTCACACCTGGTGGAGCTCAAGGGTTATGGGGTTACTCCTGGCTCTGCACTCAGAAATCACTCCTAGCAGGCTCGGGGGACCATATGGGATGCTGGAAATCAAACCCAGGTTCATCCTGGGTTGGCTGCATGCAAAGCAAACCACTATGCTATCACTACAGTCTCTCTCTCTCTCTGTCTCTCTCTGTCTCTCTGTCTCTCTCTCTGTCTCTCTCTCTCTGTCTCTCTCTCTCTCTCTCTCTGTCTCTCTCTCTCTCTCTCCAACCTTTATTTTTTTTTAATTTTTGGTTTTTGGGTCACACCTGGCAGCACTCAGGGGTTAGTCCTGGCTCTATGTACAGAAATCACTCCTGGCAGGCTCAGGGGACCATATGGGATGCCAGGATTTGAACCACTGTCCTTCTGCATGCAAGGCAAATGCCCTACCTCCATGCTATCTCTCTGACCCCTCTCCCACTTTTTTTATGCTGTTGTCTGCAACCTATGAAAAATCCATGCCAAAGCTCAAAGCAGACGACCACTTCTTGCTAAGACATCAAGTCTCACTTGCCACAGTGCCCCAATATACACAACTGTCCCCTCCAACAACAGACTGCTCTTGAGCACTGATCTCCATAACAGTGAAGGAAGCAGGACTCTTAAGAAGTGCTTCCCTCTGTAGTCCACTAGGTCCTATGAGCCCAGGCCCAGAAGAGTCCAAGCAATCACCCTCTGTGAAGGGTTGGCTTCACCAACTGTTAAGCTGTAGGACAGATTCAGAGAGACCTTTAAAAAAAAAACCCTACAGGGCCAGAGAGGCATTTGCCTTGCAAGTGGTCAACCAGGGAAACACTCAGGCTCAATACCAAGCATCCCATATGGTTCCCTGAGCCTGCCAGGAGCAATTTCTGAGCACAGAGCCAGGAGTAACTCCTGAGTTTTTGGATGTGGCCCCAAAACAAACAAAAAGCCCCCACAGCTGCAATACCCCCCCACCCACAGTTGCAATCCCCTTGCAGGGCCTCTTGAAGCCATGATGACGTTGGGGGGGAGAGATGTGAGGACTCTAAGTCTCAGACCAGGGTAGTGCCTCCTTGAATGGGAAGCCTTCCACTTGCCAGACACTCCCAAGCTCCCAGAATGGAACAAGCAACTTCAGTTTCCTTGCAGAAGAGCCAAAAGAACTAACTGCCTGTGACTCAGAACCAGAGCCTCCAACTAGTACATCTGACTAATATGAACCACTTGCCTTTGACTAGGACTTAAGAACTTAGTCATATATTTGAACACAGACCCACCTGGTTCCCTACCTGGGAAACCCAGGAGCTAGACTTGTACCCAAAAGCCTGACTCCAGCAAATCAGATGACAGGCCTCACCTAAGTATTATATGAGCTCTTAATCCCACCCTCGTGGATCCCCTTGAAACCCTACCTGGTTGAGTGTACACTGTGGCTCACACCTGGGTAGGCTGGTCTCCTGAGAAAAGCCAGAATAAAAAGGAAGCTGGGTCTCAATACAAAAGAGTCAAGGTGATCTTTTTGGAGGCAGCTACACTTGGCAGGAAATGAAGGCATGGATGGAACCAGCATGTAAAGAGGGCTGCCTGCTCCAAGGATACGCAGGGCAGGGCGAGGGTCTGGCACAGCATAAATCCTCCTGGTATGCACACAGCCTCCCCATCCCCCGATATTCTAGCAGAGCCCATATCTCTGTTTTCACAAGGGCATGCTGGTAGCCAAGTAGAGAGAGCATGTGAAAAGGGATTGTACACTGCCAACTACAGCATGTGTTGGCCTTACAAGATCTGGGGGCATTCCCTGAGGGGACCCTCAGCCAGTCTCGCGTGTTATTTATGAGATTCATGCGAACTTGACATTCCACTTCAGAACATATCTGCATTTACTTTAGACTGTGAATAATCTCTCATTGTTTAAGTAAAACTGACACTATTGAAAGACACAGACAACTTTGGCCTCCAACACCCTGGCACCCAGCCCTGCAGGTTCTGGGCTCCGAGTTAGAAATCTTCCAAACTGATGAGAAGACTAGGTCATGGCTCTGAGTAGTAATAAAGTCTAGGATGCAGGATGCTCCTGAGGCACCCACCAGCAGTGTGCCTGAGGACTCCTATACCAGTGCTCCAAGGCAAGGGGATGCAGCTGCAACAGGGCCAGACACTTAACCCACCATTTGCTGGCATGATACCCAAGAGCAGGTCTGGTCTGGGTGTAGAAGGCACTGCTGAACCATTGCACCATGGGAATGACATCTCACAGATACCCTGGCTTCTTGTGCTCAACGTTCAGCTTGTTCTGTGACTGCACTGTGCCTAAGTGACAGCTGACCGCCCCAAAAACTACCTGAGTGGGTCAAGAAAAGCACAAAGAAAAGCAGAAAGTACCAGCTGTCCATGATCTTCCCCCACCTGTGCCCCAGCATGAGCCATCCTGGCTCCACTGCAATCATGAATGACTAGAAAACACAATCTCATAAAAAATCACTGGGACACTCATAAAGTTAGCTTCCAGTTAAATTTCCAATGCATTTTGATTCTAGCCCTCAACAGTTCATAATATACCATGATGACCTGTGCAACTTCATGCCTAGATCATCATGTGGAGGAGAGGAAGCAAGAGAGGAAAGGTGGGGAGCCCATTGGTGTCATTTCTCTTTTTTTTTTTTTGGTTTTTGGGCCACACCCTGTGACGCTCAGGGGTTACTCCTGGCTATGCACTCAGAAGTTGCTCCTGGCTTCTTGGGGGACCATATGGAACGCCGGGAGATCGAACCGAGGTCCGTCCTAGGCTAGCGCAGGCAAGGCAGGCACCTTACCTCCAGCGCCACCGCCCGGCCCCTCATTTCTTTTTTCTTTTTTTTTTTTTTTTTTTTATTTAAACACCTTGATTACATACATGATTGTGTTTGGGTTTCAGTCATGTAAAGAACACCACCCATCACCAGTGCAACATTCCCATCACCAATGTCCCAAGTCTCCCTCCTCCCCACCCGACCCCCGCCTGTACTCTAAACCGGCTCTCCATTTCCCTCATACATTCTCATTATTAGGACAGTTCAAAATGTAGTTATTTCTCTAACTAAACTCATCACTCTTTGTGGTGAGCTTCCTGAGGTGAGCTGGAACTTCCAGCTCCATTGGTGTCATTTCTGTGTGCTCGCTCATTTGCAGGCCATCTTTTCCAGCTGAGCTGACTGAAATGAACTTTGTGTTCAACTGTGCCCTGGATCATGACTCTTCCTACTGATCCACTGAGCAGTATCTCAGCACTCTCATTACCAAGGAGAGTCTTTGCATCTTCTTATATCTCAACAAACTCTTATTTCAGTTTGGTTTTATATTAGCCAATTCATTCCATCAATTATTTGAGCAACTTCTACATCACTTTATGATTTATCTCCCAAAATATCCACAGGATATGGTGAGTCCAGTTATTAGATGGGATGACAAAAAAGGAGGACTTTCAGGAGGAAATGTTCTCAAGAGGAACATGGGAGCACATAAGAGGATGGGAAGGAGAGCAGGGCGAAAGCTGAGGCATGGGACAACACAGCAGGTACCGGACTTGGGACATCAAAATGCATTCCCGGGCCCCCAGCTCCAAGTAGAACAGAGGGTACTAACTTCACCTAGCATGGTGAATACCTGCAGGAACAGACAAGGAACTGTCCCCTCTCCAAGGAGCACCCGATCCAGTCCCCCATATCCACTAACCGACTACATGGGAATCTAAGGTTCTCACCACAAGTCCAACTGGGCTTCCCCTGCCCCACCAGGATGGCCCTGGGGGTTGAAGGGCCCTGCAAAGTGCCATATTAAGGCCCTGAGTGTAGGACCAGCCCCTCACAGGAATCCCAGACTTCTATGTTCAGATCTTGCTTGCTACCTCTGAGCTAGCAGTGAAATTCCAACAGGGAGCCTGATTCTGTCACTTACAAGAGCTCCAAGTCTGTGACTGGTTAGAGAAATGCAGGAGAAGAGGAAGGAAGCTTTCAAAACAGTGTCAGGCTAAAGGACTGGCCCCACCCCCAGCCCAAAATCTAGGAGGGGAGTGTGGTGGAAAGGACCAAGGACAGAGAGGTGGATGGCTGGTGCCCCCTGCTGCCGGAGAGGGGTGGCCATGAGGGAGAAATCAGCCATGATACACGCATACACACACATACAAACACACACACACACACACACACACACACACGACATCGACACCAGAAAGAAGCAGACACATGCACACATGCTCACACACAACAGTCACAGATGGAGCATGTCCAGCAGACTGACATGACACAACAAAGCCATAGGGGCACATGAATAGGATGAACAGACAGACACAGACACACTCATTTGAAAAGAAAAGAAGAAATCAAAACAGCAAAGTCACCATCGTTTTAACTCATCTGTGGGGGGTATCTGAAAAGCACATCTTTTTTCTCAAGGATTCATGAGAAACTTGTGTGAGAACAAGAATTTGAAAGTAGGAGCCCAGACAGACCCAGAACTTACGGTCTAATAGAAAGACGCAGACTTTGAAGTGGAACAAAGTGGGAGGGAAGTACATTCAGGTGTCTGGCAGCTACAAAGGCAGAATCGTGATGAGTAAGAGTCCTCATGCCAGAGCTACCTTCCCTGAGTGACTGGGGTGTCTGGGGGGAAGACTGATGTCAGCACTGCAGTCAGTCCAGACAGCTGCTGAAAATGCCATGTGAGTGCACCGGCCCTTCTTTCAAGGTGGTCTCACACCTGTCACCTGCCCTTGGCTGCCCCAGACTGCCCAGTGCTGTTGAGATCATCTCTACCTCACATATGCCCCATTCTGCCTCCAGGCTGCTGAACTTTCCCTGGGAGATTTTTAGAAAGCAGAACAATTTTTTGTTGTTTGGTTTGATTTGGTTTGGTTTTAAAGCCTATTGGTGTGGGAACAATTCCCAAAGTACTAAGTATAAAATCAGCTCCCCACCACCACTCTGCCCATGAGAACATATTTACAATCAACACAGGTGATCGGTGGTCAATAACGAACCCTATTGATTGACACTGGTGACAATCAGCATCAGTCACTTGTTTCCTATTTGTTGGGTATATGCACAGACAGATGGGTATACAGGTAGGAGTTGACAAGAGACTTGAATGCTTAGGTTACTTAACCTGCTGTGGATATTTTATCATTCTCTAAGACAGTGTGAAGAGAACATAAACTCTAAGAGATTTTTTTTAACTGCAAGTAGAAGCTACTTAGATTGTACAGGAGAAATTTAATGCTACCCACACTCCTAAGTAGGATAATAAAAAATATAGAGGGAGGTTTTCTTATTTGCATCTTAAAAAATAAGCTGTGAGCTAATCCAGTTCTCCACATTTGCTTACAAGACCACTGTGACATTTATTTATGCAGTGGGGGTGTGTGTACATTGTTTTCAAAAAATAATTCTGCACAAGAGTACTAACATAGCACATACTTTACATACTTCAACTAACTTGTAAAAGTACCACACATATGTCGTAAAAGGGATATCATTTAAACCCTTTCATTTATAACAAATGTTATAAGATTCCATGAGAAAACTAGATGACTCATTTCATTTCTAGTATTTCCCAAAGTGAATGATACCACTCCACTCACCCTGGGGCACTGGTACTATCCAGCGCTAGTACCTGGGGTACAACTAGATGTAGATGCTTTCTGTTTAATTATATAAGTAATAGATTTCTAGGATATGCTCCATGAGTTGTTGTTTTGTTTTGTTTTGTTTGGAAGGAGGTCCTGACTAAATTAGGAAGTTCTGCTTTAATTAGAAATCAACCCTGTAGGAGGTGGAGTGATAGCGCTGAGGTAGGGTATTTGTCTTGCAGGTGGCTGATCCAGGACGGACCTGGGTTCGATCCCCAGCATCCTATATGGTCCCCCAAGCCAGGAGTAATTTCTAGGTGCATAGCCAAGAGTAACCCCTGAGCGTCACCAGGTGTGGCCCAAAAACAAAAATAAAATAAAATAAAATAAAATAAACCCTGTTTATGATACCTCTGTCCTTTCCCCCCTTCCCCCCAAAAAAAAATCCATAAAGAATTTCAGGACACATATGAAGGGGCCATACCAAAGAGGACAATTTGGGGGCTGGAAAGATTGTAAAACAGGGAAGGCACTTGCCATGTAAGTGGCTGACCCATGTTCAATCTCCGGCAACACTTGTGGAACCTGAGCCCACCAGGAGTGATTTCTGCGTATAGATTCAGGAGTAATCCCTGAACAATACCAGGTGTGGCCAAAACACAAAAACAAATAAACAATTCTCTACCAGAAATAGGTCCCTCCTACTAGTTCATGGAGGTTGGTCCTTGGGAACTTCTCCATCTAACCTCCTTCCCCACCCTACCTGCCATGACTAGCCTCAGAAGCTCCCAGTAGCAAGGGTCTCAAACTCAGGGCCCGAGGGCCACAAACGGCCCTCTGTACAACATTTTGTGACCTTGCCCTAGAGGAATCTTTTTTTGTTTTGTTTTGTTTTGTTTTGTTTTGTTTTAGTTGCTTGGGTCACACCCCCCAATGTTCAAGGCTTACTACTGACTTTGCACTCAAGGATCACCCCGACTTTGCCTCCTGCAGCCTCCAGGTAAATTGAGTTTGAGACCCCTGCACAGGAACATAAAATATAAGATACATGTCCTCAAGACTTGGATTCTTAATTTTAAATAAATTGAAACAAAGGAAAACAAAAGCCAGAAACAAAGGGAAGACATGCAACTTGCCTTGCATATTGATCCACCCCAGTTTGATTCCCTGCACTACACAATCCTCCAAATACCACCATCTGTCTAAGCATAGAGCAGCGAGCAGATAATAAGCAGTTCCAGGTGCACCAGGCACCAACACCATGCCCCCACACAAAAAGACACTACCACCATCCTAAATGGAAATCAACAGAAACAAAAGGTGAGGGCCGTGAAAGGGCAGGGCCTCAGGGAACACAAGCAGGATATCAACGGCAGTTCAGAACAAGACACCTGAGCAGTACTTCAAGACACACTGGTCAGTATGCATGCTGGGGACATGCGCACAGCTGGCCCTGGTGGAAGCATGAACAAAAGCATTCTTGGGAGACCTGAGGGGAAAGGGCAATGCTGGTCTTCACCCAGGTCTCTTTAAGGAGGTAACAAAGGAAACAATAGATTTAACCCATGCTTGTGATGCTCTGAGACTTAATTCATATTTAATTTACTAACAGGAAAAGGCCTCATAATGAATAGGAGACAAGGTGTAAAAGATGTAGACGCCAAGTGCCTACTTGCAAAGCTTGCAAAAGGCTCTGAAGCATCCTTCCTGTAGGTTTCTGCATGTCCTGCACGAATGGTCTGACTGCGGGTTTTGCTAGCATTGTATGAAATAAGATGGTCTGGTACTTGATTCCACAAGTACGACTAGCCACAGACTATCTGGCACAGATTAGATGGAGACCAGGAAGGACTTTACAAGGTAAGGCCTCGCACAGCTGGACTCAGCACTTCCCTGATGATTCAGAAAGAGAAAAAATATCCAGCCTTTCTACACCGGAAAACCACCTTCCAAGGACCAGTCCATAGTATGAAGCTTACCACAAAGAGTGATGAATAGATATTAAATGGTAATGAATGGTCCTTGGTGACAGTGATAATTGGAACTGATCACTCTGGACAAGAACTGGGTGCTGGGAGCGAATAAAGTGATATTCATAGTAACCCTTAATTAACAATAGCACAAACCACAATATCAAAAAAAAAGAAAAGAAAAAGAGAGCAAGAGATGCCTCTCCTAGAGGCAAGAGGTGGGACAGAACTGAGAATACTGGTGGTGAGAAATATGCACTGGTGAAGGTTATTATACATTGTATGACTGCAAATCTGTTATCTGTAAGAAAAAAAAAACAATGGTATGAACTATCTTGTAACCACTGTATTTAAATAAAAATATTAAAGAAAAAAATTTTATCATGAAAGGTGGAGGATGAGGAGGGGAAAGAGGATGAAAGGAGAAAGAAGTGGAGGAAGAGGAGAAAGAAGAGGAGGATGAATGGAGGAGCAGGAGAATGAAAGGAAGAGGAGGAAAGAAAGAGGAAGAGAAGAAAGAGGAGGAGGAAGAAGAGGAGGAGGAGGGAGGAGGAGGAGGAGGAAGAAGAGGAGGAGGAGGAGGAGGAGAAAAAAAACCACCTCAGAACAGGGCTGAACTCTTTAATTTGGCCTGAGTGAGGGAAAAATGTAAATAAAGTCCTGAGAAATTAGACAGTGTAGCCAGTGTGTCTTTCCTCTTAGAAAAGTTAACTGGGAGCCGAGAGATAGTATAACATTTTGTATAGCACTTGCCTTGCACATGCCGACCTGGGTTCAATCCCCAGCATCCCAAATGTCCCCTGATCACCACCAGGAGTGAATACTGAGTGCAGAGCTAGAAGTAGCCCCAGAAGCAACTGCTGGATGTGGCCCAAAATTAAAACAAAACAAGCAAAAAAAAAAAAAAAAAAAGCAACTGAAGAGGGAAATATTTAAATTTATGAAATTTATGAAATTTATGAAGGCTGTGCTGCCTTCATAAGTCACCAAGACAGCATAAAATGCCAGAGCCCATACACTGTCATGTCCTCTCTCAGTCCAGGTATCTGCCAGCATACATAACCCCAGGACTGTTCTGCTTGCCAGCCTGGAAGAGGGGCTGAAAATGACAGTCTATGGCCCATCCCCAAGTTCCCTGAGGCGGTGCCCCCAGACTGTCAGGCAAGAACAGGCAAGTTCCTGACTCAAGCACTTTCCCCTGCAGCACAGAGAACAAATGTGGTGCCGAGATGGAAAGCAGCTGCCATCAATTCTCCCAGTGCCAGAGGCTGTGGCTGGAACCACGCAGCAAGTAGGTGGAGACTGTAACTGGGTCCATGGAAGATTAAAGCATGGGAGTCCCCTTCCCTTCAGAACTAAAAGCAATGTATGGCTCCTGACCCAGGGAAGTCTGCAGCTTACCAGAGGGAAGGGGCAGAGAGGGAGGGCAGGACCTGAGAGCAGTGAACAGGGGGTCTTTGAGGGGAGAAGACTGGCACTGCTACTTTGGATGTAGAAAAAGAGACAGTGACTCACATATAAAGGAGAAATTCTAACATACTGTGAGCCAATGATAAGTACAAATGGGGAAAGTTTTCACTTGAAAGTGAGGGTACATCCAGGAAGTGGCTTTCAGTCAAGTGGCTAAACATGCCCACTTTGCAAAAGTGTAGTCCTGAGTTCAAGTTCCTGGCTGGGACCCGCACAGACAGGCATGGTCCAGGCCCCAAGTGGCTAAACATGCCCACCTTGCAAGAGTGCAGTCCTGAGTTCAAGTTCCTGGCTGGGACTCGCACAGATAGGCACAGTCCAGGCAGCTCTCCAGGATCTTGGCACACAGAGGGGCATGTGAAAGAAATGCAAGCAGGGGTGTGACAACACTGTTGCCAGGAGCACCTTCCCCAGGGAGCAAGTGTGCAAGCACCACAGTGAGCCGCAAAAAGCACAGAAACCAGAATGTGCACAGGCATCACAGTTGAACAGGTGCAGTCCCTAGAGGGCACTGTGCAAGCTCCACCACCAGACGTCCCACCCTGGAGAGCACCACAACCCAACAGGGCAGAAAATGCCCGAACTCTCTTGCTCAATCTATTAGGAGAAACTGGCAGGAAACAAGGCAGAAGTTGACTAAAGCTCAAAGGAGGCAAGTGTCAGCCTCTTCCTCGGTGACAGAAACGTCTCTTTGAGGCCTAAGGTGTAGCTCAGAGGTCAAATCAAGAAGGTAAAAGGTGCAGGAGAGAGTGAACAGTGAGAAATGATGGTCTAGGAGGGGGGTGACCAGCAAAGTGGGAGGATGAGGAGTAAAGACAGGAGGAGTGAGGGTCCTCTGCTACCAGGCAGTTGGCTGAAGTAGACAGGAGACCAGCTCATGAAGCTGTGGATGTGCATGCATCAAGGGAATGAAAATGCATTAACAGAAGGAGCAAGAGAGAAGCTGTGACAAGAGAAAAGCTGCTTTTGGCAGGAGGTGATGAGGTTGGAGGTAGATGCTGGGGTCAGGGGTGGGGTACACACAGGGCAGCAAAGCCAGGGGAGGACAGAAGACCCTAGCATCCATGGTAGACACAGTCCAAGAAGCTTGTAGCACTGCCATTGGCCATGCCTCCTCTGACCTTCTTTTCTGCCTTTGAACACAACATCCAAGTCAGACTCCCCCAAAGTCACAGAATAGAAGAGAAAAAGGAACTGGCTCTGGCATTGGTATGAAGAGCACATCCTAGACAGAAGCTGGATGGAACTGAGGGGTCTATTATGGGCAGATCCTGAGCTAAGCCATGAGCTAATACTGAGTTAATCCAATGGGAGACCCCCAAAAATGTGGAAAAGTCGCCTGTCTAGCAGAGGTCTACTTCTATTCCAATACACAAAAATTTCTGACTATCTCCAACCAATGAAGTTTATATAGCCCAATTTCTCTTAAAGGGAAGGTGGGAAATACCAGGTCAGAAACTGGCTTAAGGCAAAACGGAACAGAAGTTTCACAATGCAGCAGAAGAGTGACAAACATGACACTTGTCAAATCAGAGAAGGGACCACTTAGATGATATAGTTGTTAGATGATTGACTTAGATAATTCTAGTTGTTGACATAACCTGCTTTTTAAACAAGAGCATAAAATCTCACCAATCCAAGTGAGCTAACAGGAATATTCAGATTCTGGGGGGAAATCAAGACTCGATAGAGACAGGTGACAAAGAAACCCAGCATGGGAGCCAGAGAAATAGTACAGTAGTTAGGGTACTTGCACACAACTGGCCTAGGTTTCTGGTATATCATATGCTTATCCAAGTTTAGCAAAAGTGATTCCAATAGAGATGAGAATCAGAAGGACCAGTGTATGGTAGGAAGTTTGCCACAAAGAGTGAGAGTATAGTTGAATGATAGTTCATATCACTATGTAAGTAATAGTTGGAACTGATCACTCAGGACAAGAACTGGGTGCCTGACACCAAAGAAGGATATAAAGAAACATGTATGGTATCCCTTCATTAACAGTAATGCAAACCAGTGTCAAAAAAAAAAAAAAAAGAAGAGAGAGACAGAGAGAAGTAAAATGCCTGCCCTAGGAGGTAGAAGGTGGGTGGAAGGGAAGAGGGCAACAGGGAGGGTGAGAGGAAAACTGGGAAAGGTTGTTGTACACTGTATAACTGTAACTCAATCATGAACAACTTTAGCTGCATAAAAATGACTTTTTTGAACAATCATATAATCATGGTATTTAAATTTAAAAATATATATAATTTGAAAAAAACCGGCTATCCTTTGCAAAAGCTGGCTCCCTGTGTGTGACACCAGGCGGGGAAAATCCGCGAAAGTACACCGGCCCAGTGGGGCTCAGCTGTGAAAGACTGTGAGTGTGACCTGTCTATGTCTGTCTACTGTCCTCTTGCGTGAAACTCTTGCGAGTGGGGCAAAAAGAGGCTCAGAGGAGCACGGCCGCTCCGCTTCGCTACGCGGCCGTGCACTCTTTCTAAGGAAAGAACTCCATTGCAACAAGAAGGAAAAATCACACTAAGAACGGCGCTATATCACAGAAGCAAACATTTCTCTCTGGACTGTCTTCTCTGTTACATGCTCGGGCCTAAGATTTGACCCAGTGTGAGGCTTCATCCACGGAGGACTCCCCTCCCTTAGAGGCAAGTCAGCCCATCCAGAAAGGGAGGAGCCAGAGGAGTGTGCTGCCTACATCATATAGACAATGAATACCACTACAACACGTAGAAAAACCCACAATACAAATGTGACAATGGGGAAACAGCGCAGGCCAGCATCAGACATAGAGAATGAAGATGACAATTCTGAGGACCAGATAATGACTGACCAACTAATCAACCTCTCAGATAAGGACTTTAGACTAGCAATATGGAAGATGCTCAACAGACTCCAAGAAACCATGGATCGAGTTGAACAGAACACTAATAAGAACCAAGAAAATATGAAGGCAGAAATGACAAAACTCCAAACTGAAATAACATGTCAACTAACAGGACTGAAAAAGTCAGTAAACGAAGTGAATGACAAAATGGATAAGCTCTGGGACAGGGTATCAGAAGCTGAGAATAGACTTGGTGCTGTGGAAGATGAGATACATAACAATTCCATACAGCAGGAGAGATTGGACAAAAAACTTAAAGCAAATGAGCAGACAATGGAAAAATTAGTCAAAGAATGGGAACAGACGAAAATAGAAGTCTATGATAAGATCAACAGAAACAACTTAAGAATCATTGGAGTCCCAGAGACCCAGGAAGAAAATTTACAGGAAGAATCAATGGTCAAGAACATCATTAAAGAGAAACTTCCAGAGCTAAAGAATATATGTGATCAAATCCTGCATGCCCGAAGAGTACCAACCAAAAGAGACCCCAGAAAAACCACCCCAAGACACATCCTAGTCACAATGACAAATCCCACAGATAGAGACAGAATTCTGAAAACAGCAAGATCAAAAGGGGAAATCATGTTCAAGCAAGCTTCCCTGAGATTTACAGCAGACCTGTCACCAGAAACGCTCAATGCCAGAAAGCAGTGGTGGGATATTGTGACAAGACTGAATGAAATGAATGCTTCACCCAGAATACTATACCCAGCAAAACTCACTTTCCGGTTTGATGGAAGAATACATGGTTTCACAGACAAAAAACAGCTCAGAAACTTCACAGACACAAAACCAGTCTTAAGAGAAAAACTGAAAGACCTAATCTAAGACAAGACTACCCAAAAGACACACCAAATTTTGAAATAAAGATGGCGTTAAATCCCAGGACAATTCTTTCTCTCAACGTCAATGGACTAAATGCACCAGTTAAGAGACACAGAGTGGCTAAATGGATCAAAAAACTCAATCCAACCTTCTGCTGCCTACAAGAAACGCACCTGAATAGTCAGAACAAACATAGACTCAAAATAAAAGGCTGGAGAAAAGTTATCCAAGCAAACAACACCCATAAAAAAGCTGGAGTGGCCATACTAATATCAGATAATGCAAACTTTATACTCAGGAAGGTTGTAAGGGACAAAGACGGACATTTTATATTAATCAAGGGGTACGTAGAGCAGGAAGAATTCACTCTCCTAAACATATATGCACCGAATGAGGGGCCAGCAAAATATTTAATACAACTGCTGACAAATCTGAAAAATAATATCAACAACAACACAATAATTGTGGGGGACCTAAACACGGCTTTGTCAACACTGGACAGGTCAACCAGACTGAAATCCAACAAGAATATACTAGACCTGAGGAGAGAAATGGAAGAAAGAGGCCTAGTGGATATATATAGGACACTCCATCCCCAGAAACCTGGATACACATTCTTCTCCAATGTACATGGGACATTCTCCAGGATAGACTACATGCTGGCACATAAAACATACCTCCATAAGATCAAGAGGATAGAAATTTTGCAGATTACCTTCGCTGACCACAAGGCTCTGAAATTATTTGTGAACTCCAAAGGGACTCAGAAGAAACACTTTAACACCTGGAAGTTAAACAGCCTCATGCTCAATAACCAGTGGGTCCGAGATGAAATCAAGGAGGAAATAAAAAGGTTCCTGGAAACAAATGACAATAAAGACACAAACTCTCAGAACTTATGGGACACAGCAAAAGCAGTACTGAGAGGAAAATTTATAGCTTTGCAAGCACACATCAGGAAGGAAGAAGGAGCTTACCTGAGTAGCTTAATGACACAGCTAATAGAACTAGAAAATGCTCAACAAAAGGACCCAAGAACAGGAAGACAGAAGGAAATAACAAAGCTGAGAGCAGAAATCAACGAAGTGGAAACTCAAAAAACAATCCGAAAGATCAACGAAAGCAGAAGTTGGTTCTTTGAAAAAATAAACAAGATTGATAGACCACTGGCAAACCTAACAAAGAAAGAGAGAGAGAGAAACTTGATAACTCGTATCAGGAATGAAAAAGGAGAGATCACTACTGATATGACAGAGATTCAAAGGGTAATCAGAAACTACTTTGAAAAACTCTACGCCACTAAAAATGAGAACCTGGAAGAAATGGATAAATTCTTGGACTCTTATAATCTTCCACGGTTGAAGGAAGAGGATGTAGCATATCTAAACACCCCCATCATCATTGATGAAATTAAAACAGTAATCAAATGTCTGCCGAAAAACAAAAGCCCAGGTCCAGATGGATTCACTAATGAATTCTATCAAACTTTCCAAGAGGAACTACTGCCAATCTTGGCAAGACTCTTTCATGAAATTGAACAAACAGAAACACTTCCAAATAGCTTTTATGAAGCCAACATCACCTTGATACCTAAACCAGACAGAGACGCTACCAAAAAAGAAAATTACAGACCAATATCACTGATGAATGCAGATGCAAAGATCCTCAACAAAATCCTGGCAAATAGGATTCAATGCCTCGTTAAGAAGATCATCCACTACGATCAAGTAGGTTTCATCCCAGGAATGCAAGGCTGGTTTAACATCCGTAAATCTATCAACATAATACACAACATCAATAACAAGAAAAATAAAAACCACATGATCATATCAATAGATGCAGAGAAAGCATTTGATAAGGTCCAACACCCATTCTTGATCAAAACTCTCAGCAAGATGGGAATGGAGGGAACCTTTCTCAATATAGTGAAGGCCATCTACCACAAGCCAGTGGCAAATATTATCCTCAATGGAGAAAAACTGAAAGCCTTCCCTCTAAATTCTGGCACAAGACAAGGCTGTCCTCTCTCACCACTCCTATTCAACATAGCACTGGAAGTACTTGCTATAGCGATTAGGCAAGAAAAGGATATCAAGGGAATCCAGATAGGAAAGGAAGAAGTCAAGCTCTCACTGTTTGCAGATGACATGATACTCTACTTAGAAAACCCTAAAGACTCTATCAAAAAGCTTCTAGAAACAATAGACTCATATAGCAAGGTGGCAGGCTACAAAATTAACACACAAAAATCAATGGCCTTTCTATACACCAACAGTAATAAAGAAGAAATGGACATTAAGAAAACAACCCCATTCACAATAGTACCACACAAACTCAAATATCTTGGAATCAACTTGACTAAATATGTGAAGGACCTATACAAAGAAAACTATAAAACTCTGCTCCAAGAAATAAGAGAGGACACACGGAAATGGAAACACATACCCTGCTCATGGATTGGCAGGATTAACATCATCAAAATGTCAATACTCCCCAAGGCATTATACAGATTTAATGCCATCCCTCTAAAGATACCCATGACATTCTTCAAAGAAGTGGATCAGACACTTTTGAAATTCATTTGGAACAATAAACACCCTCGAATAGCTAAAGCAATCATTGGGAAAAAGAATATGGGAGGAATTACTTTTCCCAACTTTAAACTGTACTACAAAGCAACAGTTATCAAAACAGCATGGTATTGGAATAAGGATAGGTCCTCAGATCAGTGGAATAGGCTTGAATACTCAGAAAATGTTCCCCAGAGATACAACCATCTAATTTTTGATAAAGGAGCAGGAAATCCTAAATGGAGCAGGGAAAGCCTCTTCAACAAGTGGTGTTGGCACAATTGGATAGCCACTTGCAAAAAATTAAACTTAGACCCCCAGCTAACATCATGTACAAAGGTAAAATCCAAATGGATTAAAGACCTCGATATCAGCCCCAAAACCATAAGATATATAGAACAGCACATAGGCAAAACACTACAGGACATTACAGGCATCTTCAAGGAGGAAACTGCACTCTCCAAGCAAGTGAAAGCAGAGATTAACAGATGGGAATATATTAAGCTGAGAAGCTTCTGCACCTCAAAGGAAATAGTGCCCAGGATACAAGAGCCACCCACTGAGTGGGAGAAACTATTCACCCAATACCCATCAGATAAGGGGCTAATCTCCAAAATATACAAGGCACTGACAGAACTTTACAAGAAAAAAACATCTAACCCCATCAAAAAATGGGGAGAAGAAATGAACAGACACTTTGACAAAGAAGAAATACGCATGGCCAAAAGACACATGAAAAAATGTTCCACATCACTAATCATCAGGGAGATGCAAATCAAAACAACGATGAGATACCACCTCACACCCCAGAGAATGGCACACATCACAAAGAATGAGAATAAACAGTGTTGGCGGGGATGTGGAGAGAAAGGAACTCTTATCCACTGCTGGTGGGAATGCTGTCTAGTTCAACCTTTATGGAAAGCGATATGGAGATTCCTCCAAAAACTGGAAATCGAGCTCCCATACGATCCAGCTATACCACTCCTAGGAATATACCCTAGGAACACAAAAATACAATACAAAAACCCCTTCCTTACACCTATATTCATTGCAGCTCTATTTACCATAGCAAGACTCTGGAAACAACCAAGATGCCCTTCAACAGATGAATGGCTAAAGAAACTGTGGTACATATACACAATGGAATATTATGCAGCTGTCAGGAGAGATGAAGTCATGAAATTTTCCTATACATGGATGTACATGGAATCTATTATGCTGAGTGAAATAAGTCAGAGAGAGAGAGAAAAACGCAGAATGGTCTCACTCATCTATGGGTTTTAAGAAAAATGAAAGACACCCTTGTAATAATAATTTTCAGACACAAAAGAGAAAAGAGCTGGAAGTTCCAGCTCACCTCAGGAAGCTCACCACAAAGAGTGATGAGTTTAGTTAGAGAAATAACTACATTTTGAAATATAGAGAATATAACTACATTTGTCCTAATATTGAGAATGTATGAGGGAAATGTAGAGCCTGTTTAGGGTACAGGCGGGGGTTGGGTGGGGAGGAGGGTGATTTGGGACTTGGGTGATGGGAATGTTGCACTGGTGATGGGTGGTGTTCCTTTTATGACTGAAACCCAAACACAATCATGTATGTAATCAAGGTGTTTAAATAAAAAAAAAATTTAAAAAAAAAAAAAAATATATATAATTTATATTAAAAATAAAAGAACTGATCCCTGAGTACATAGCAAGAAATAAGCCTTGAGCACTGCTGCATGTGGCCCAGAAAACAAAACAAAAACAAAAAAAACAAAATTTAAAAATATAAATTGTCGGGCCCGGAGAGATAGCACAGCAGTGTTTGCCTTGCAAGCAGCTGATCCAGGACCTAAGGTGGTTGGTTCGAATCCCGGTGTCCCATATGGTCCCCCGTGCCTGCCAGGTGCCATTTCTGAGCAGACAGCCAGGAGTAACCCCTGAGCCCCACCGGGTGTGGCCTAAAAACCAAAGAAAAAAAAAATATATATATATATATAAATTGTCCTGGGGGCCGGAGTAACACAGTGGGTAGGGAGTTTGCCTTTCATTGTAGCCTATCCGGGTTGGATCCCTGGCAACCCATAAATCCCCCTTGCGCCTGCCAGGAGTAAATTCTGAGCACAGAGGTAGGGGTAACCCCTCAATACTGCCAAGTGTGGCCCGAAAAACAAAAACAAAAATAAAATAACATAAAAAGAGGCCAAGATCTAAACCAGAGAAAGGAAGAAAGCAGCAAAGTGGAGGAGGGCTGTCCTTATGAGTGGATCAATTAAAAGCTAAAGACAAATTTTCGGAACCGGAGTGGTGGTGCAAGCGGTAAGGTGTCTGTGTCTGCCTTGTCCGAGCTAGCCTAGGACAGACCTCGGTTCGATACACTGGCATCCCATATGTTCCCCCCAAGTCAGGAGTAATTTCTGAGTGCAAAGCCAGGAGTAACCCCTGACCGTCACTGGGTGTGGGCCAAACGCGCTCCCCATCCCAAAACAAACTACAAAAGCTACAGACAAATTTTTTTTGGGGGGGGGCCACACCTGGTGATGCTCAGGGGTTACTCCTGGCTATGCGCTCAGAAGTCGCTCCTGGCTTGGGGGACCATATGGGACACCAGGGGATCAAACCACGGTCCATCCTAGGCTAGCGCAGGCAAGGCAGGCACCTTACCTCTAGCGCCACCGCCCGGCCCCAAAATATCATGCTGCCCCCTCTGAGGTTCGAACTCAGGACCTTCAGATTATGAGACTGACGCGCTGCCTACTGCGCTAAGGAGGCAACTATACAGACAAATTTTAAGATATCATGGTAAAGACTTTATAGAAATAACTTTCCTCCTTGAAGAATGAAAACAAGTTTCAAAGTAGAGGTTAACGATGTGAGTCAAATGATTACGTTCATTTGGGGTTAGTACCTTAGGGTTAGTGACCCTCCCCAGCACTGCCAGGTAGGGCTTTGGTGGTCCCCATAACACTGAGCACTGCTGGGAGTAGTACCCCTAACAATAACTTGATGTAAACTTAAAGTAGGAAGAAATCAATCAGGATTCTGAGAAAGCAGAAAATCTAATTAAAAAAATTCTAAACATAAGAAAATAGAAAAATAATTCTGGGGCCCGGAGAGATAGCACAGCGGCGTTTGCCTTGCAAGCAGCCGATCCAGGACCAAAGGTGGTTGGTTCGAAGCCCGGTGTCCCATATGGTCCCCCGTGCCTGCCAGGAGCTATTTCTGAGCAGACAGCTAGGAGTAACCCCTGAGTACCGCCAGGTGTGGCCCAAAAAAAAAAAACAAAAAAAAGAAGGAAAAAAAAATGCTAAAAACATTCTGGAATGTTTGACAAATGCAGGAAACAATCGTATAAAGTTATAATAGACATAACAAAACAAACACAATATGGCTGACATAACAAAAAATAATATCATATGAGACTTCCTCTAAAGTGAGATCTTGAAAACTAGTTATTGACAGTGGCAAAGATATAAAGCTGCTGTAATGGCCAGCTCAGTGTCACAGTCCTTGGGATGACACACACCAGAAAGGTCCCAGAAACCTGAGAGGAAACAGGCCATGAAGGGCTTATTTGAGAACATTAACATACCACAGGCAGGTGTGCATGGAGAGGATTGTTATCAAAGTGCCTGAACAGCCACAGACAGGCTTTATCTTTCCATTCTTATCACACTCACTTAGAGGAGATAAAAAGAAACCAATCCATACTACCCTCTGGGGGTAGATAATTAAGGCATGAAGAGCACCTCCTCCACATATCACTTCCCCTGCTGCCAGGGTCAATGCTCTAGGAACAACTCTAATTCAGCTTCAATTCTCAGACTTGCAGCTTCTGACAACTGCTGCTAGCCTCCGCCCACGAAAACACAGTTCCTCTTGAAGACAGCACCACATTGTCCTCCAGTCTCAAAAATAGCGTGCAGGTTTATGTGCAGTTACAAAAGCAATCTCGAGTATCACATTAATGCATAAAATACCTGGGAGGACTTACTTTTATTGTAGCAGGTGGCCAGCACCCCTTTATCTGCAGGACTGGCACTAATGTGCCAGATTTCACCCACTTGATGAAGGAGGACATTTTTATTTATGATGTTATTTTCATCATCAAAATCTATGATGTGTATCTACAAGTACAATAAAAGGGCATATTAGGACTTCAGACATTTTCTTTGTACCTAAATTTTAAAAAAAGGTGGTCACACAGATTAATCAACTACATTTTAGCATGCTTGTTATTTTTATTATGTAACAGTATATAGGTCTATGATACTTTTTTCTTTTTCTTTTTTGGTGGGAGGATTTGGACCATACCTCAATGTACTCAAGGGTTATTTCTGGTTCTTCACTCAGAGATCACTTCTGGCAGTGCTTCAGGGACCATGTGGGATTCTGGGAATGGAACGAGTGTTGGCTGTAAGCAAGGCAAGCATCCTACCTGGTGTACTATCTCTCCAGCCCCCTATGAGTTCATTCTTCCTGACAGGGGTGAAATACCTGTTGTGGTATGTTTCAGATTCCAAGCTACATAGAGCAGCAAAGAGTTAGCTCAACAAGTTGAATGTATGCCTCGCATATTGAAGGCCCAAATTCAAACCCTGGCATTGCATGAGCCCCCTGAGCTCCAAGCTGTGAGTAGCCCTTGAGCTCTGACAAGTGATAACCAAAAAAGAGAAGCTAAAATAAGGTTGCAAGCCACATAATCACTATTCCCAGTCATAGTTAGTCCTAAAGAAACAAGATACCAAAATCTCAACTCCAAGCATGACTAAAGTTAGGCCAAAGTAGAGTCAGGCAAGAGTCAAAAAGGATTGTGTAATGGTCAAAAACCAATCAAGACACCGTGAGTGACTGTGGATAGAGAGAAATGGGCACCCTTGCCTAATTAAGACAGAGATTCACCAT